>NC_091110.1:12815000-13136250 GCF_024713975.1 Paralichthys olivaceus
TGTGCACAAACTAAAATAGATGTGGGGACAAACCACACTCCATATCTAATGTATTTTATCCTTAATGTTTATATTGTGAAATATTGTGTTCTGTTTTACTTTATTTATTCATTACTTTTATGTATTTTGTACAATACAATGACAATTTAGACATTCTACTCTATTCCATCAGAGATCATGGACCTTGATTTATTTTTAGGCCTCATCATTTTCAAAGCCAGTTATATTTTGTTTCATGTAAAAGATCAAAATCTTCTCAAGGTCAAATTTGACCTCTGCTGATCATTCTACGATTTGAATATATATATTTAATATTTCTGATTTTTATCTCTGCTGTGACAGAGTGCGGTGAGAGCCTGCAGGACAGTGCTGGAAACTTCTCCTCGCCTGGTTTCCCCAGCGGCTACTCGGCATACGCTCACTGCGTCTGGAGGATTTCTGTCACTCCTGGAGAGAAGGTGAAACAGAAAAGACACAGTTCGTAATGTTCGAGACTTCAAACAACACTCAACTGTAACAAGGATTTCAGACATGACTTGTCTGACCGAACTGTATAACACAGCAGAAATATACATGCAAACACCACTGGGGACTGTAAATAATTAAGATGTCAGTTTAAAAACAGTTGCTTAAACACCCATCCTCCGTCTGTCCCTCTTCTTACCTGTTGGACTGTGTTTCCCACAGATCGTTCTGAACTTCACCTCCATGGACCTCTTCAGGAGTCACTTGTGTTGGTACGACCACGTGGAGGTCCGAGACGGCTTCTGGAGAAAAGCTCCCCTGAAAGGTCTCTAACTCAGCAATAGATCTCCGCTCTCCCCCCCCTCTCTCTCTCCCTCCCTCTCTCTCTCTCTCTCTCTCTCTCTCTCTCTCTCTCTCTCTCTCTCTCTCTCTCTCTCTTTCCCTCTCTGCAGAATTCTGAGACAGCTTCAGTGCTGAGTTCAGTTCTGACAGGTGAAGTCATTATTCCCTCATGCGCAGGTCGTTTCTGTGGAGACACACTTCCAGATCCCATCGTCTCCACTGACAGTCAACTGTGGATTGAATTCCGGAGCAGCAGCAGCTGGCTGGGCAAAGGTTTTTCAGCTGTTTATGAAGGTACGTATGTTTTTACATTTGATTTCTCTGTATGATGTGAAGAACTGAATGTGGAAACACAGAAAACGAGTCTCTGGGTCAGTTTGTATCACTTCTCACCTCATGTGAAGCCATCTGTGGGGGAGAGGTGACGCGGGACAGTGGCCAGATCCAGTCTCCCAATTATCCCGATGACTACCAGTCCAATAAAATGTGCGTGTGGAAAATCAAAGTGGCAGAGGGCTTCAATGTTGGCCTCTCATTCCAGTCGTTTGAGGTAAGTTCACTCTATCTCATCGACAGACAAGAAGTTAAAGATAAACCACATATGTAAACAGTAATAAAGCAAATTTACTTTCATTTTATGAAAAACACCGACTGTAAAATCTTCAGTGTCTCTCTGTAAACTTCTGTCCTGCGACTGCAGACTGAGAGACACGACAGCTGTGCCTACGACTACGTGGAGGTCAGGGACGGCGGCTCGGAGAAGAGCCGGCTGATCGGCCACTTCTGTGGCTACGACAAACCGGACGACATCAAGAGCAGCTCCGACCAGCTCTGGCTGAAGTTCGTGTCTGACGGTTCAGTCAACAAAGCCGGATTTGCAGCCAACTTTTTTAAAGGTCAGCAGGTTGTTCTTGGTTTGAGCAGGAAATGATACAGTGGCATTTAGTGGCACAGGAAAATCCCTTCTGTTGATTTGTTTTGTATTTTTGCCAGAGATGGACGAGTGCTCCAGACCTGACAACGGTCACTGTGAGCAGCGCTGTCTGAACACGCTGGGCAGCTACAGGTGTGCCTGCGACCCCGGATATGAGCTGGCGGCCGACAGACACAGCTGTGAGAGTGAGTGTAGACCACAGATACACACAACTACACATTAGTAGATTTGTGTTTTCTTGTAAGGAGTGAAGTAGCTAAGAGTGTAGATGTCAAATATCATGAATTGACATACTCTACTTTCACATGATGATATAGTATTTTTAATAGTATACAGTGACACAGGAGGAAATAAACATCGTAAACAAAAGGCTGTTTTGAAAAACTGGACCAAACATGAAGGCTCAGTCTGCAGCATCTGGATCAGCATCAAACAAACTTCTGTCAGACTGACCTGGGAACTGCAGCTGCGAGGCATCAGACAATAAAGTCAGAAAAACATTTTTGTCGTCAAGATCAATTGATACTTAAAGTTACATGTAACATTTAATGTGTTCATGCTCTTCTCTGGTGCTGCTGGTAAAAGTACACAAGTGCTTTTCATGAAAATTATCTAATCTCTTTTGTTGAAGCTTGATTCCCTGGTAGTTCTCTCTTTTACCACAAGAGGGCACCACTCCCCTGCTGGTTTTCTCCCTGATTCCTCCTGCAGAATTTGCCACATTCCCTGATTTGTATTAAAAATATTATCATTTTATTCTTCCACCTTTTGATTTACATGCTCCAGCTCTGTAAATTACATTTTACATGCGTTTCACTTTATTTCTTAGTCGGACAGCCTGTGATTTAAGAGTTTATTGTTTTCTGCACTTGAACAATTAAAGAAAACACTAAATATAATTTATGTTATGCAAGTGTTTTCTTTCACGCTTCTACCGCTAAAATCTCTGCTCTCTCCCACCAGCAGCTGCCTGCGGTGGGTTCATCACCGTGCTGAACGGCTCGCTCACCACCCCCGGCTGGCCCAAAGAGTACCCACCCAACAAGAACTGTGTGTGGCAGCTGGTGGCGCCCATCCAGTACCGCATCACCCTGGTGTTCGACGTGTTCGAGACCGAAGGGAACGATGTGAGTTGACATTCTCAATGAATTCTGATTGTCTTTCAGCAGAGGGTTTATGTGACGAGTAGATTTTCACCAGAATGTTCGTCTTGTCCTTGGTAGTGAGTAAAATCTTCTAGTGTTTACCATCAGGTGTGTAAATATGATTATGTGGAGGTGCGCAGTGGCTTGAGCTCAGACTCAAAGCTTCATGGGAAATTCTGCGGAGCAGAGAAACCCGAGGTCATCACCTCCCAACACAACAACATGAGGATTGAGTTCAAGTCGGACAACACCGTGTCTAAGAGGGGCTTCAAGGCTCACTTCTTCTCTGGTAAGTGATGAGGAGGAGAGCATAAGGAAGCTCTGAGGAGGGAAATATTCCGTTATTATGTTCCTATTATTTTAGATCAATTTAACTCAGGCACTTAATTGACTTTTGAGTTTTGTACTTGTGTTTAAAACTGCTGGAGTTTTTTTTGTATGTGCACACGGGTCCTGAGGAAAAAAGCTTTATTCCACTGTTTTACAGATGTGGCTGGAATTACATAAATACCTTGAAACTTAAAAGATTGTAACACAGACTAATGTCCATATGTTGCCTTCTGAAGGGCTACACAGGAACTTATTTACAGTTTATTAAGCAATTAAAATTTTAAAAAGTGTGTGTCTTTTCAAAATTATTGACACGTGAAAAACGCAGGAGATGTTTTGCTGAGGTTTGATCCAGGGTTGTTGCAGCAGATTCTTCCTTCTTCTAGAAAACAGAAAAACCTTTTTGTCCTAAAATACCTTATATGGTAACTCATTATGTTTTGCTGGTCGTCTGCAGCCTGTTGTTAAAAATTCAAATCTTAAAGTTACCTGTCTGTTCACAGATATAGACGAGTGCTCCGATGACAATGGAGGCTGCCAGCACGAGTGCGTGAACACCTTCGGGAGCTACAGCTGCCAGTGTCGAGGGGGCTTCACGCTGCACGACAACAAACACGACTGCAAGGAAGGTAGAGTATGTGTCTCTCTGCAGGGTTTAAAGGGTCAGTTCACCCAAATCAATACAGACAACTACAAAATGCAACTTCTCAAGCTGAAGTTAAACTTAACCGCTGGCTTGAGGCAGGTTGTGGTGTGAAGAGATGGAAATGAAGAATGTGTGAGCATGAGTTTGGAGTCAAATAAGGGTATAATAAAATATACACAAATAATTGTGTTCTGAGCTTGTGAAATGATTTGAAATTTTTTACTTGCACATAAACTGACAAATAACTGCACTGAAAAATGTGAGCGAAGCCCTTGGAAGTTGGTTTCCTTTCCCTAAGAAAGGTTGTCCGTACACCCGCCAGAAAAATGTTTCCTGTTGTTAAGGCCTCTGAGGTCACAACCTAGTAACAGGAAACCTCAAACTTTTTTTACTCAACCAGAAAGTGACAAAGATAGTAATTGATATATTTGTGGACTGATAAAAAACAGCCCTCTGCTCTGGATTGCTTTTGCTCTTTGTTGAACTAGACTCATTTCTCTCAGACATAGTAGATACAGGAACGTATATAAACTATATACTATAATGTTGCGTTATGACTGGATGAGCATCAGGCAATATACGTAATCAGCCTAAACCAGGGGTCGAGTATGAGAGTGTGAGCCTCCCCTCAGACTTTTCCAGGTTGGCTCACTTTGTTAATTCCAATGCCATCGTGATCATTACTTGTTTACATGGACGCTTAAAGAGAGAGTTTGATCTGAGTACTGGTTGATGGGGGGGGGGCGGGGGGTCTCTCTTTGTTTTCTGTTTCAGCCGGTTGTGATTATGCTGTGAACAGTGCGTCGGGAATAATCAGCAGCCCCAACTGGCCTGACAGATATCCCAGCAAGAAGGCCTGCACCTGGTCTCTGTCCACAACCCCGGGCCATCGCATCAAACTCGTACGTCAATGCATTTCTCATTAATTTAAAACATGATGGTTATGATCCAAAATAAACATTGTAAAAGCGGTGAGCACATTATTGCGGTCATTCACAGTTTTCCAAAATCTCTGTCAGGTTTTCAACGAGCTCGACATGGAGGCCCATCTAGAGTGCGCCTACGACCATCTGGAGATCTTCGACGGGCGAGACGTCCGCGCCCCGAGTCTAGGACGCTTCTGCGGCACCAAGAAACCTTCTCCGGTCATTTCTAGTGGCAACAAAATGTTTCTGCGGTTTTCCTCAGACAACTCTGTGCAGAAAAGAGGCTTCGAGGTTTCATACAGAGCAGGTGGGAGGAAGAAAGTGGAATTATATTAAAATGGTCCTTTGCAGTAAAGAATAGACTACAAAAAAATGTGGCTTTTCAACTACGGGGTAGTTTTCTGTCTTGTTTAGAAATCTGCATTCTTTCCTCACTTTTACGAGACCCCATGTTTTTTTGACCCTCTAATTTTGTGGTTGTGAATTCTCAGGATGTGGAGGGAGCCTGAAAGCCGAGGTCAAGACAAAAGATCTGTTCTCTCATGCACAGTTTGGAGATAACAACTATCCCAGTGGCTCTGACTGTCTGTGGGTGGTCACCGCCGAGAAGGGCTACGGAGTGGAGATCATCTTCCGAGTGTTCGAGATCGAGGAGGAGGCCGAATGCGGGTACGATTACGTGGAGCTGTACGACGGCGCTGACATCAAGTCTCCTCGGCTGGGACGATACTGTGGATCTGGGGTGAGCTTTAAAAATAACTTTTTTTTTTACTACACTCTGCTTGAATAAACTTTTTCTCTGCAACTCTTTCCTTCCCCCCAGGCTCCAGAAGAGGTCTATTCAGCTGGAGACGCCATCATCTTAAAGTTTCACTCGGACGACAGCATCAACAAAAAGGGCTTTCACGTACGCTACACGAGCACCAAGTTCCAGGACACGTTACACGCGAGCAAGTGACTCTGACTGTCTGATCCCAGCCCCAAACCAAATCGCAGACTTCACCCCTAGCATTTGGTCGAACACGCCCTTTTCCAGACGAGGAGTGGATGCACGGGATTGACACCACAAACACCAGCAGACGCATACTTCACATTCACGTCTGCTGGAGAGTGAAACCACGCAGAAAAATTATAGCTGCACAGGAGGAAAAGTTTGAAGTGACTGTTTTGAGTAAATTCAGCCTGTATTGAATGATTGTCATAACACTGCAAAGATATAAAATGTATATATTGTGATATAGTTTGGCTTGTTGTTGTGTTTTTATGCACTTTGTTGTATTCTATCTATTTCATTTTACTTTGCTTTAGCTTTTCATTTTCAGATGCAGAACAGTCCCACACAGTATGTTTCCAGCTTCCTTTTTAAACCACTAGTTTCCAGACTACAAGTGCTGTTTTCCTCAGACTCGTGTTTTTGTGCTTTAAATCTTTTTGCAACACACAGTCGTGCACCGTGATAACAGAGGAAATCAACTCCTCGAACTTGAGTCTTTCCAATATTTCTCAATATATCTCCATTACATGTGTTTATATCCCTCAAGAGACACTCAACACCAGCTGGAAGTCGTATTTTTGCTTATTCTAGTTGTTTTGTTTCTTGGTTGTGGTCACAGGGGAAAGAGTTCACGCTCCTTAAGCCTCTATTATAATTCCTTTCAGACGGACACCACTCACATGTCTGCTTGGGCCCTGTGGTGCCGTAGAAGGTTCTTAGTTCGAATCCTGGTTTGACCGGGTTCTTCCTGTGAGGAGTTTGCATGATCTCCCTGTGTGAACGTGGTTTTCTCTGGGTACTCCGGCTTCCTCCGTCTAAAGGCATGCAGATTTAGGTTAGGTTGAGACTTTACATTGACCAGAAGTGTGAATATAAGTCTTAGTGGTTGTTGGTCTCTGTATGCTGGCCCTGTGATGTGCTGGAGACCTGTCCAGGGTGCATTCTGCCTCTAGGCCTTTTAGCTGGGATTGACTCCAGTGCTCCTGCAACCAGTCAAGGAGAAGCAGTGTAGATAACAGATGGATCACTGCTTTTCTGCTTTGTTTTAAAGGTCCTGTGTGTAAGATTTAGGTGAAAAGGATCTATTGGTAGAAATGTAATGTAATGTAAGCCTCATGATGTTTTCACAGGTTCGTTTCATATAAAGGAGAGGCTGGAAGGAGAGGGTGAGGTGAGGGGTGTTCAGCTGCAACATGCAATGTCACCACTAGATGTCACTAAATTCTACACACTGAACCTTTAAAGGTTCCCCTTGGAGTTTCCTTGAAAACAAAGTAAACTGTGTCCTGTGTCATACAGCTCTGACAAATGAGTTTGATGTATTTTTCTTCATCATAAAACTCAGAGCTTTGAAACTTACATCCATGTTTACTGGCCTGGAGTCTTCTTCACTGCCTTTATTGCTGCATTTCTTTGATGCACCTTGACACTAGGTGTCCATCGTGTCACCTGTTTGCTTGGGTGCATGTATGTAGTGATAACACAGGAAGTGATGAAATGCTTCTGGTATTTTATTTATCGTCGTGGTAGAATAATAAGAACACTTTGGAGGAATCATTCTCAAATACTTTTATTAAAAGGTTTCCCATATAGTTCTGTGTTTTGTTGTGTGCCACTTAACATGCACCAGACTGTGGATCAACCAGCAGCAGGGGCATTCAATTCTTGCTCGTACAAAAGTACAAAGTAAATGTCCAAAGCTATAAAAATGTTTTCACAAGGCCTGACATTTCCCAAAGCTCCTGAATGCATCTAATACATTGTTAGAATGACACAATATAATCAACAAAAATACGAACAGTCAAATTTCAACAAAAATAAAACCATTTGATTATGAGTTTTACTTGAATAGTGAATCATGCACAAAAAGAAATGATTACAAAATAACCATAGTAGCACATAATGGTGAATAACCGGAAAGTTTCACATTCGTCAGTGAAGCACAGCTTCTCTGAGCTGAAACGTGTGGCAGTAGATCCAGTCTACTGAACAATGTCTCCTTATTGGACACAGGTCTAATATCAAGTATGTATCTAATGCTGTATATGATGAAGTATGATTTCTCCTGTTTTCTGCAGTTTGAATCATTCTTGTTTGGTTTGTAATTTGACTCTTTTGTTTTGTCAATTTTCCAGTTTGTTAAATCTTTGGTAAGAAAACTTTGAGAGGCTCGTTTTCATGCACTTTATCCAGGAAGCCTAAGTTGAAGTACGGGTAGAGCGTCTCAGTGAAGTTCTCCCTGAAGGTGTAGAGGTGTGTCATGCTCTCTGCGTTGTAGAAGGACACCAGGCCCCTCTTGTAGTCCAGGTACACTCCGATCCTGGCCAGCTGCTCCTCCAGGGACAGCACAGTTGGCGGGGAGGTGCCAGCCATGTACTGAATCCCATAAGAAAGGGAGAGAGTCCAGAATCCGTTGGCTGGTAGAGCTTTGATGACTCCCTTCCTGGGCACTGACTCTCGAGCCACCCCCACCGTCCACACCGTGCTGCTGTAGACTTCGATCTCCCAGTAGTGGCGTCCGTGGGTGAAGCCCTGGCTGCCGAGCAGCGACAGGGCAGCGTTGAACCTGTAGGGGTTGTCCTGCACCGTGTGGTTGAAGGTCTGGTAGCGTACGCAGGTGAGGGAGGAGGTCAGGCTGAGCCAAGGGTTGGCCGTGCTGGAGTTAAATGTGATGGCTGCTGGAACTAAAGACAGGAAGGTTGGAAGAAAACAAAAGATTTTAAATATTCTGTTAAGGACGCATGTGAAGGATTTAGTGAGATCTAATACCGTAACGCTTCAGTTTCAGTAAACATACAGAATAAAAAAGGCCCTCTGTAGAGTCACTGACTTGTTTGTCCATTCTGGGCTGCTGTAGAAACATTCTGCATTTCTTTGTTAGTTAGCAGGATTATGCAAAAAATACTTAATGACATTTTGTGGAGGGGTGAAGCATGAGCTAAGGAAGAACTCATAAAGTCTTGGTTCTGATCGGGATCAGGGGACAGATCCAGGGTTTTTTTTTAACATTGCAGCATTTTCTTTGATTCCTCAGAGAATAGTTCATGGATCTTGATGAAAAAAAATCTGGCATGTTTAGAGGAGTTATATTTGCAACTTGGTGCAGATCCAAATAAAAAACTGGATCTGGGGAATTTAAATGTGGTTTCATAAGGGGATTGTTGGAGGTAGTGTCATTCACGCTATTATTAATTCATAGTTATGGATGTTCTATTCCCTTTCTTCCTAAATCCTACTTGACCTTTTATAACGTCTTTACGCTGAGATGATCAGAGTTGGTTTCTGCATAGTTCAGTGTCTTTACTTTCCATTTTAAAAGTGAGATGTGGCCACTTCCAGTACCTGGGTAGATGCTTCCTTTCATGGATTTCCACACTCTGTACTGCAGGGGCCCCGCAAACCGGCCCTCGCACAGACTGGGTGGCGTAAACGCTGGTTTCTCAAACTTCAGCGACGGCCTGCTAAGAAGAAGCATTTCCGAAGAACAATGAACAACAGAGAATAAAAACAGAATCTCATCCAAGATGAAATTGACGTTGGCCCAGACCCACACTCACCTCTGAAGCAAAACTTTGATGCTCTGAAATGAGACACAGGGAAAACACAGGAAAAGAAACACAGACGAGTGATTAGTTGTGTTGTCTCTGAAAGAAGAGAAAGCTTTTTCCACATTACATCAACGTCTGAGCTCACGCTGTCCCGCCCTGTGGGATCTCCCTGTGGCTTGGGGAAAGTCCCAGAGCATTCGCCAGCGTGTGGCCCCCGAGCCTGAGTTCAACTCCTTATCCTCCAGATCAATGAGTGAGCTCACTGGTCTACTTCCTGTCTGTGCTCACTGCTTTTTTTTCTCCCTCCTTTGTTATTAGAAATGTTGCAGCTCTTCAAACAAGACTCTTGGAATACAAGCAAATGGACATGATCGACACGTTTATGGCCTTAAGAGTGGTGTTCAGACCTAAACAGGAAAGCCAAACTGGTCACACCCTGCTCACTTAAATCTTGAATGTTTATGTCGGAGCCTTTTTAACGTTTTGGCTCGAAAGAAAGATCCATGAACTAAATATAAAGCTAACAAACCCCATAATTCACCTCTTGTCTTCTTTTGGAAACAAACAAATAAGAGTTTGAGATCTAAAGCTCAGCATTTCTCGCCTTAATCATCCCCAAAGCTGACTCATCATGATGTTAATATCTTCCAGATGGACTGCATATTCCTCGTATTGGAAGAACTTACTCGCAGCAGGGTGAAGGGGTCCTGCTCCTTCAGCTTGTCCTCTATCTCGTGCACGGCCCTCTGCAGACGGGAGATCTCCACGCACAGCAGGGCCTTGTGCTCGTCCAGGCGGATCAGCTCCCGCCGCTCCTCCGTCTTCAGCTTCACCTGCAGCAGCTTCTCCTCCTGGTACAGGAACTGGTGCAGGTCGCTGAACTGGGCCTCGATGCGCTGCTTGAGGTCGGCGGTGTGATCCTGAGCAGAGGATGAGATGACGCACGTTGTCAGTGGGAGTGAAAACTTGATGTTTTTCTTCGATTTTAATTCTTTTTTACGTCTTTTCTCACCTTGAGCTTTTTCACCTCATCCTCAGCTTCTCTGTCACACTGCAGCGCTGTGTTGAGCTCAGCTTTCAGGGAATCCATGGAGCTGTTCAGAGACGCCTGACGGGAAAGAGACATCGTCAACATCACGCATTGCTGAGCTGTTTCTCACTTTGCTCGATTTATTGTTGTGTCTTTACTGCCCTGTTGTTTTGCTGTTTTGCTGCTCATGCATACAAGAAACAGTCATAGCACCAGTGTTCCCTTCAGATTAGAGTGATTGGTTTGTGGTGAACTCGTGCACTCGAGACTTGAGTCACTACTTCAAAAGTTACAAAGCTACAAAAACAAATCAAAGGAGGAAAATCAAGTTTTAAATGAATTATCGCTATTGTCATTGTATAAAATGTAGGTACATTGAGTTAATTATGAATAAAAGTCATTATTAAATCACTGGAGAGAGAGGAAGGACAAAGACCATAATTAATATGATGCACAAGTACAAAATAAATACTTCCTGAGGCCTGATTGTCATTGAATCATTACTTCACTAAGTGTTGTAGAAACATTTCCGTAATATCGTTATCTTATGCTGAACCTTCAACAGAAATCCACTCACCCTGTACTTCAGCTCTGCCTCCTGCACACACACCATGGTGTGGCTCCTGTGCTCCTGGGAGACTCCACACACCAGACACACCAGCTCCTGGTCCTCCTCACAGTACAGCTTCAGCTCCTCTCTGTGTCTGCTGCAGCGGGGGACCGGAGCAGGGGCCCTCTCTGCCACCCCAACATCTGCCAGACGGGCTCCACTCCCACACTCATCCAGACCGTGACAGTAGCTCTCCACTATGTTGGCAACGATGCGGTTGGGCCTGTAGCACTGTCCGGGGTACACCTTCCTGCACTGAGGGCAGGAGCCTGTGCCCCCCTGCCCAGGGCCCCGGGGACCTGTCCAGTAGCCCTCAATGCACCCCTGGCAGAAGGTGTGATCGCAGGGTAAGGACACCGGCTGCTTGAAAAGATCCAAGCAGATGGAGCAGGTCAGGTCTCGGCTGATTCTGTGTGCTGAGCTTTTGGTGACTTGTCCGGAGATGGGAGGCTGACGCAGCTTTTCCATCGCTGTCTGTAGAGAAAAGTCTCCTTCCTTTGTCTTCCAACTCTTCTTGTCTGACTTTATCCCCTGGTTGAGTTTTTCCAGGTTCTGCAGATACACTGTCTGGATTTTCTTCACTTCTTTCTGATTCTTGCTCATTCCTTTGCCTTGATTGTTCTCCTTTGTCCTGAATGTACAGCTGGACCTTCTTCGTCCTTCCCCTCCTGCAGAGTGTGACCGCTTTCTTTGGCCTCCAGTCTTCCTGTTGACTGTGGGGAAATAGAGGGGGTGGTGCAAAAGCAGCCTGAGCCTCTCACATCCTCCGCAGATAGTGAGGGGATCTCAATGGGACCCCCCCTTTTCCTTCCAGAGTGACATCACATCTTAGCCAGGAAGCCGAGGCGGATCGTGGATATTCTATCCCTGGTGTGTTAGTTTAGATTCTGGGCTGTAACTCTGTGAAAGTCGTGCTTCGCTGAGCTCTTAATCTGCTGCAGAGTCACGACAGAAAAATGTAAATCCATTTTATGTGACTTAGAGTGTGTGTGTGTGTGTGTGTGTGTGTGTGTCTCTAAATGCACAAGTGCTTGAATCCATGTAAGCAGTAACACATTTCCTGATTCTTTTTATGGCAATGCCCTCCTCCCTTTAAATAATCATTGTCCATGAAAGTAAACAAGGCCATTAAGAGATTTACACAAAGAAAGAAAATGTCCAGCAGGAAGAAATCTCCGTCATAGAAAATCACCAACCCTGCAGACATCCTGTTACTTCCCTTTGCCCCCATGGACTTATTACAACAGATATTTACAGCTTGTTCCCCAAGGGCTGGAACAACTGTCCAGGAAAACCAAGCTTTTGTTCAACATGCAAGTCCTGTTTTTATTGTTTTGACTTTATTCAAAGATGAATAGTTCCAAAACATATGAGCATATGTTTGAATATCACATCACTGTTACATCGAGCTAATCACACCTCATTACACACAAACACACACACAAGTTAAACACAGACAACCAGTGATTATGGACTGCAACATAATCACAGGTTAGAAACTAAAGTTAAAAATGGATGTGAGATTGTGTGTGTGAGAACGAGACAGAGAGAGAGAGAGAGAGCAGTAACATCTAGTTTGTGTTTGTGTAGTAATTTGGTTTTGTAGGAAGAAACTTTATTTACTTCAGACTCTATGAGCTGACTCTATATTATGTATAGACAGTAGTGACATCTGGTGTCTAAAGGGAAAACTTTTTTAAAGAAAACTCTGGATCTGTAGCTGCACCTGAGTCTCAGCAGGCCCATGAATGAAACAGGTGAACTCTGACCTCACTTCATGTGGTGATGAACATTTACAGACATGAAGCTCTGTGCTCACTCCACAACCACAGAACAGTTTCAGGTAGAAAAACATCACAAATCACAAATGAGGTTTAAAAGGTTGTCTTTGGTTAAGAAGTCGCAGAATATTGACAAATAGAAGAACCCTTAATGACTACTGACAATAAACTCAATGTCACCAAATTGGGCAGTGACACTATAAGTTGTGTTTGTTGTATCACATGAAGACAAACATGTACAAACAACTAAGAAGTTGGACACTTCAAAACTATTCATTTCAATATACCTACAATAATAGATATGTATTTTATGACGTAGGTTAGTTAGGATGTCTTTTATCTGCTGTATTTAACATTTAGTGAGAATTAATTCTGGGGAAAAAAAGGTAAGGGACACAATTTAATTAACCTGTAGGCTAACCTTTAGTGTTCCATAATAAAATGACCATAACAGAATCTTCAGAGCTGCTCACTTCTGCTCGCACATAATTAACACTAGAGATGGATTAGGAGTGTTGAGTTAATTACAATGTGGCATTAGAATAATCGTGAGCCTCGTGGGTTTGAGTGGGGTGCAGCAGAGGGTAAATGGTTATACTATCTTCAGTAACATACAGTTTGAAAAAGAAAGTTAAAACGTTTTCAGGTCAGTTAGTTAGTTAGTTTGTTTGCTTGTTTGCATTTTGGCATGGATCCTGACAAAAGGGCAGGTTTATGCATGTGTTACATTATCCCAGGAAATACTCATGGATCTTCATGAAAAATAATATCTGGCATATTTAGAGGACTGATATCTGAGCAATCTGGTGCAGCTCGACTGGAGTTAAGGGCCTTGGCGGAGGTATGTGCTCTACTGGGTGCCATTAAATAAACTGATCTTTTATGTTTGTTTTGCTGGAGATGAATTGAGAGCAGCAGTGCAGAGTGAGAGGGGTGAAAGGAGAGAGAGGAGGTGGAGGTAGAAGAAGAACGTTTAAGAATAATGTTGTAAAACTGAATACTTTTCTATTCTAAGCAGTTTTTTTCCAGGTTTTTGCACATGAAATCCTGCAGTTTCTTGTCAAACAGAGACACAGACATACACTACTTTATTGTATAGTTGTATATATTAGGAGGGCTAATATATCTGTAAATCCTGATATATAGAGTTTAAATGTATGTTTAAATCTGGGTTCTAACACGTTTTCTTTCAAGGTCATGCTCCAGTCTCTCTTCATACAAAGAGATGAGCAGCAGTGGATGTTTTTGTGCCGTAGCTAGAGACTAAGTGTGAATACGTGCACAAACATGTGCAGCCATGCATGTGAGCATTTGTGGCAAATTCTCAAAAATAAAAAGGAAAATTCAACATTTATGAGGAGAGAGAGAAAATAAAAGAAACCACCTTTCACAGATGCACCCACTCTGCACATCTGCACCAAACACACACCCTCAATTAAACCCTGAGCTGATGTGTGAGGCACCAGGGAAACTGGAGGCTCTCTGGAACTTGTGAGGCTAAAAATAACTGCAGCGTCTGCAGGAGCTAGACAGACCTGTAGAAAGATAAGAAGCACAAGGGCAGACTGTACAGAAATATTGAATTTCTCCAGTTTTGTTATGAGGGCTGCAACAGAGGGAAAGATATTAAACATTTTTATATCATCTATAATGGACTATCTGACAAGTACATTTTTGATAGTCCTGCTGTGTGAGGACAGAATTGGTCAGTCCAGCACTTTGGTCCATGTTTGAAATATCTCAGAAACTCTGGGATGAATTATCATGAGACTCCGTTGGGAGATTCACTGTTTAAATGAGACCAGCAAATGATATTGAGTTTCTATAGCTGTGTAACTTTGATCTAGACTATTATAATTTCAGTCACTGTTCGAGATCCTCATCATTTCTTTTTGGACTTTATTTCCTTTCCACAATAAAAAGCCCCCACCTCTTCCTCTACCTCAAGACTTTCATAGAATTTGAGAGGAGGCAGTTTAACAGAAGCAGAGGCAGTGTGGGAGCATATTTCAAGTCAATGTGAAACCATGGATAGAGACAGATGCACGGTACTAAGTGAGTCCTTTGTGTAGTTTCAAAAATTTAAGGAATTTTAGCGGCACGATGGCATTTTAACTCTGCAGTGCTTGATTATCCAGAGCTTTCCACAAGCACTGGCTGTTTGACAAATAGAGGACGACTCACTGAAGTCCAGCCAGATATCAATTCTCTGTTTGATTTCTATAATCCCCCATATTTTACTGAGGAAGCTGTGTGAGAATAATCCTCCACCAGGTGTTGAGTAAGCACCTTAAACCTCATAAGGCATTTCATAAACGTTGAGTGTGTGTGAGTTATTTCACCCCCAGGCATTTTCATTCATTTTGTCCTGCTTTGTGTAGAAAAAAGTGAAGGATCATGCTTCATTTTCCAATTCCTCATCTTCATTTCAAGTACCTCATGTTAATGTACCAGAGGCACCAATGTGGGCTGCACCCCCCTAGACCTCCCTCCCAAAGCTGCCTACTTTTTCCCACCGCCTTGCTTCTCTGTATCTTTATAGAATAAAGTGAATACCCCTGGTTCAGGCAAAGAAGAAGCAGAAGAAAAAGATGGCAAAGAAGGTGGCAAAGAAGAGGAAGAATAAGATGAAGAAGAAGCCGCAGAAGAAGAAGTAGAAGAAGATAAGGAGATTTGTGAACAAGAAGGCAAAGAAGAAGTCAAAGATGATAAAGGCAAAGAAGTCGGTGAAGAAGATGAAGATGAAAGCAAAGACAAAGAAGATGAAGAAGAGACTGAGGATGATGATAATATTTATCGCAAGCTCTACACAATAAATTTAACATCTGAACACACTTAAAATAAATGACCTCTCAAACAACCAATGTTCTTCCTCTAAAACATAATTTGGGCATTTTTATCCTGTGACATCATTATAACATGTTCACTGACAAGAAAATAACACATCAGTGGGGAACTGTTCATAAAATCCACTTATTGTTATTATTATTATTATTAGTGTGTGTGTGTGTGTGTGTGTGTGTGTGTGTGTGTGTGTGTGAGACACTGTCATCCTGTTTAATTTCCTCAGAGAGTCTCGTATGAGTTTGGAGCTGCACATCATCGCTGCACTTTACAATATGTCTGGCACTTCTAATAACATTTGTCACGATGCAGACACCTCGTCCACACCTCGCTCCCTCCGTCGCTCTATAAAGCGTTTGCCTCCTCATCACCAACTGATGGACCAGCTGCTCTCTGCTCTCATCAGCAGCTGAGGATCACGACTCCCCTGCTCATCACCAACACCATCACTTCTTCCTGACTCATCAGGTGGGAACGCTTGCTCTCATGCAACACATAGAGGATGATGATGATGATGATGATAGTGAGTTAACAGTGTTTATCCGCAGCTCTGTGTGTGTGTGTGTGTGTGTGTGTGTGTGTGTGTGTGTGTGTGAGCTTGGGGACCGGAGCAGCTCTGCTCCTCCTTCACACAGCTGCTTTCTCTCTGTGCCTCTCTGCAGACAGCTGCAGCTCACTGAGGCTTGTCAGAGGAGCGCGAGCAGAGGAGGATTGCAGCAGTTTGTCTCCAAAACAGCAACACAAGCCCGGACGCAATGCAGGTGCAGTAAACATTTATTGTTGTATGCTTTCATTTACTTATTGCTAGAGGAGCTGCTAATAACATGAAGGAAGATTAACACTGGGAATATTTCTGTGCTTTACAGTACAGTAGAAGTGCTGCATTCAAATTTACACGTGTGGATGAGAACTATATACTTGTATCCCTTCAGAAGTATATTACACAAATGAGACATTGTTATAATTAATCCATTATAATATAAGCAGTATGTGATTTGCAGGTCTAACTTCAAATACTTCGTCTCTACTTACTTCATAGTTTCATGTATAAAAAAGTGTTGTTTCATTTGTTGATCATGTGTTTTTTACCCAAAACAAAGACGTGCACAGTGATTGAAGCTGCAGAATAAAAGCTGTTGGGTAAAAAGTTGAATATTTCAATTGCACAACAGAAATAAAAGCTGATTATGAAGCAGGTTATTACAGGAGAATCACAGGTGGTTAAAAAAAACAGACTAATGCAGATTTGATAAGATCTAAGTGTGTGTGTGTATGTGTGTGTGTATGTGTGTGTGTGTGTGTGTTTGGTTGATGATGATGATGAGTGCACTGAGGATGGTCTCAGTTATGAAGCTCATGATCACTGGCTCACATGGTTTATTTCATTTGAATAATGCAGCGCTGTGGATGCACCCTCTCTTCATCTTTTATACCAGTTTTCAATCTTTTCAGAAATTCTCACAGAATCACAGATAACTGAGTGGGACTGATATTTTATAATTTGATGAATATATAGTTTTATTATATTATCAAAACATACATTCTCATAACATCACCAAAGTCTGAGGAAACTTCAGATGCTCTAAAAGTATGGATGCATATCTGTGTGTGTGTGTGTGTGTGTGTGTGTGTGTGTGTGTGTTTGGTTGTTTATGTGGTTTTTGGATGGTCTATCAAGTGTCAGTCCGTTTTACTCGCAGTCATCATTCACCTCACCATGGCGGCCAACTCTGATCTTTTATTGATGCCGTTTTAAGCAGTGTGAATTATTGAGCGACATTCTCGATGCTCTGTATGCTTTGGCATCCTTTCATATTCAAAGAGGAGGTGGGGGTGGGGTGCGAGGGGAGCTCCCCCGACAGTGCTTCAGTCTATTTTCGATAAACTCTTTACATTGCATCCTCGGCAGCCTCTTAAAGAAAGCTGTTTTATTCATACGCTGCTTTACCTCCACCAAGGAAAAGACCGCAAAGACAGAGTAAGACGGAAGACAACAGCCAAAGAACTGACTGGATCCATCCAGTAGTTTTTGAGTAATCCTGCTAAATAACAAACGTAGTTATAACATTAACCTCCATGGCAGAGATAATAAATAGACTATTGACCTTATTCTGAATAAGACATTACTCCAATGGTGATGTTTACATGAGTTGCTAATAGAATATTCATATACTTGTTTACATGTTACAGAGAACTCTAATTATGTCCATACATCGTAAATCTGACGTTAAACTCAAACCCATTGCACACATCATCGAGCAGTTGCAAATGAATGTCCATGTAACAAAATCCTGTAAAAACTCCATAGTGACCTTATAAGTATGATCTTATTCAGGTAATCACAGTTAATTAGATGACTTCTTGATCATCGTCATAAAGATCATCAGGATACATGTGGAATTAAATTATTATATCATTGATGTTTGAAAATGTGAGGCTTCATTTTCACTGAAATATTCATCTGCATACAGAAGCAGTGACTGTGCGTCCAGTGTCGGATGATGAGAAGATGTGAAGGTGAAAATAACTGGAAATGAAGGAGCTTGCGTGTCCTCATTCTCAGATGAGCTCCTGTTACTGGAATATTAGACCCTTTCCAATTCTTTCCGGCCAGTGAGCATATTTAAAACTTTTTAAAAGATTTCCGTTTGTATAACTTGTACAGAACTATATAAACTGATACTGTCCTGCTGGAAAACGAATACATGGTTTTTAGATGCATACAACTACAAAAGCTTCAAACATATAAAGACCATGGATTGTATAAAGATGGAAGACGTGACAGCTCTCCAAATTGAAGCTATAGCACCTTGATTGCCCCCTGGTGGCTGGCTGCAGTATAAATCATAAATCCTGCCTACTTCATGTTAGTGGATGGGACATGGAGAAAAGTTTAAATATTTGTCAAATAATTTTCTCTCAAGGATCTCATTTTGGGTAGTTCTCATCACAGTGTTCATGTTTCTACTAAGTTTAGTTTTTATTTGATGCGACAAAAACAGTGTTTCTCCAGTTCTGTAGACCTGAATGAATCAGTGAATCCTGCCCACTTCTCCAGACTTGTCAAAAAGTATATTATGATCTATGGTTTCGAAAGAAAAATGCTGAGGTCCAGAAGAACTAAGATGGAGCAATCAGCCGTGTACCCAGCCGATAGAAGTCGATTAAAAACTTTAAGAAGAGTTGTCTTTGCACCCTGGAATGATCGAAAGCCAGATTGGAACAATTTGAATAAATATTATTATTATTAACACTATTATCATTTATATTATAAGGATCTTGGATAAAATTGGAAGTTTGGAGATTGATGGGAGCTAAGTGGATGGTTTTTGAAGGTCATTTTAATAAAAGGGAAACGTTACTAAAAACCCAGTATGTTCACCAGCTATCGTCTCTATAACTGACCATGGAGGTGTACAGTGGGGTGATTAAGACAAAAAAATTGTGATTGAAGCCATGAGAAAGAATCCAAACAGGTCAGTTGTAGGCCATAAAACCAAATTAAGAATTTGGCTTATTAAACACAGATGGGACTCAAAATGGAGCTGTAGCCTGGAAGTGGATCCTTTTCCAGGTATAGTTGCTTGGTTTCTCCTCCCTGTCTAAGGTGTGCTCATGTGATTCTTATGTAAAGTGGAGCTTAAAATCCATCTGCTGTGAATAATGAGCTATAGTTTCTGTTCTATGATTTTCCTCAGACCGATGAGAAGGTGTTTGACGGCGGTCTGATGCCCGACGCCAATGGAAAAGATCCAAACATGAGCGGACAGACAGAGGGCTCCAAGTGGCAGAAGCCACGGCTCACGCGTAAATCTCTGATGAAGTGTTGTCTCGTCAAGTGGATCATCGCCAGCACGACACAACAGGGCCCAGGTAGAAGCTGATAAAGAGACCAAACAACGATCTGTAACGACATGATTGTGTGTGACGGCAGGGGAAGTGGGAGATCCAGCGCAGGGAGGAAGGCCTTTCTATCTCCGGCATTACAGAATACATGAATTTTAAAGCGTCTGCCCCATTTACAGTATAGATCTACATTTAGAATTCAATGTTCTCACCTTTCCTTCCCTCTGTTCTGTTCAGTGTTTACAGCACATACCTCAATGCCACCTCATCCAAACAGTTAATCAATCATTTATCGGATGGCTGCCACTTCCAGCTCCACTCCACAGGATTAAGTTTGATCCACTCCACATTCCTCCCTCCCCATCGAATAATTCCTCTGCACACAAGTCTCACCACCTCATCTCTGAGAAATTATTTCATGCACTAGTTTCAGTATTAAATAATGAATTATATTGATTTGTAGTCAACATTTCAAAAACCATAAACCTAGATTCCCCTTCATTACGTTTCTGCTACATGAGGAGTGCAGACCTTTCCACTGACTGCCCTTACACACCCCAATTTTCTATCTGAATTATTGACAGTGCCCTCCTGTGTGAGCAGACAGAGCGCACAGGCCGCTGTGTGAATACGCTCGACAGACATTTCACATTCCGCCCTGCCAATATCACATGTTGTCTTTAATCTGCAAACAGTGTTTCATCCATTATGGAATATTTCTTCTTGTTTTCTGCTTAAATCTGCCTCAGTGGAAACCACGGTGATAAGCAGAAAACGTGACCTGTTTCCAGACACAACCTGCTGTCGTCATCCAGACTCATTCACTCACTGCTGACTCTGCTCTCTGCCAGCAGACAGATGGTCGTGTGCTTTCCACAGGACACTGATGAAAACAGTAACAGCAAATGCTCTAATAGCTTAAAAAAGCCATCATTACCTTACTGTGTTTTAACTGTAATGCAGACACAATATACAATTACTATACATCCATGTGTCTCATTCCTAGTTTGGACATCAGCAAGGAAATGGACTTGATTTTTTATTTATGAGCTCTTTAGTTATATCTACATTAGGACTCCATTAGATATAAAGTAGTGAAATGCTAAAATCTTGTCCAATTTGCATTTGTGAACTCAAATTGATCTTTATTTATTAACACGTATTATAATATCTATCAACAATTTTATCCATATCGACTATTATTCACTTAATGAAATGAAAATATTCTTTGAGCTTTAAATATGTTTTAAACTTTATCGCCATCTGCTGGTCAAGAGTCATTATAGCAGCTATTTCTGCAGTGAATCTGTACAGACGCACATGATGTACAGAACAAAACACTGAAAATTATTGGTGGTATTCAAACAACAACACAGTACTACATATCTGCTGCTGAGGCAATCATGCTGGATAAAACAGAAGAGCTACTAAAGGAAGATAAACGATGTTGGGCTCCATGATACAATGCACAACGTGTTGAGAAAGTGAGAATACAATCTTCTAATATTTGTTTCCAAGTTGCACTTATACTTTATCTAAGATTTGAAAACCAAGGTTTTTTTTGATGTCTTGAATACTGTAAGATGAAGGAAGTCCTGTTGTATAACTGCTGTCAAAGCCATTTAGCTCATAGTTCCTGAAGTAAATAATTTACAATAGAATCTGTATTTCACTTTGACTTCTGTATGTGACTCAAAGCTTCATGAAACCTGACAACAGTTGATGAAGGGCAGATGAGGACGCCTCCTATCCTCTCTATCAATCTGCCAGGTGTATCTATAAGACCTCTTCAGGAATTCCACTAATATTAATATCTAATTTGACTTTATTCGTACAGCCCTTTTCTTAACAAAGTTAGAAAGTGCTTCAGATAAAAATAATTTTAATTCAAATTATAAAATTGAATCATAAAAATACAGGGGGATAAAATCAAGTCACAGGAGAAAATAAAACAAGTTAAGATAATCTCTTACAAAATCTCAAACACCTGGAAAAAATGGGCCGAAGGTTCCATGAAATTACCTCTAGAGCACAAAGTTAATGTTGTTCAGTTGTGTGAAGTGAACTTGGGATAGTCTTTGATTGATGAGCTGGTGCTGGGAGCTGTAATGTTGCTCTCTCTGCAGTCATTAAAGCCTGATGGTGATGGCTGCTCTGCCTGCATCTCCGCATGCTTATGCCACCTCACTCTTGTCTGTATTTAATAGAAGAACGTGGATGGATCAGCACTTAAGGTGCATTAAACAGTATAATGTTGCATTATTTTTTATGGCAGGTGACTTCCCACATCCACATCAGCTCATACATCTTGCATGTTGGAGTAATGGCTTTGTGCATTTCTGTCTGGTGAGGAAATGAGCAACGCACGTGTCGCTAATTTTGCTGTTGCATGAAAGAGGAAACGTTTTATAGGTTAGACGATCCGTCACCTATGATCTCACACTTTACACTCAGAAAAGCCAAATCAAGCATATTATTATTATTTCAAACACATTTATGATAATTTAGTCCAGTGCAAAACAGTAGCCTACTTCCTTTGAGTTGACTGAGTGTTCTACACAATTTCAACAGGCAGTCCTTCTTCACTCCCATTCTTGTGAATAGCACATGGCCTTACAAAAAGAACCTTCTGCCTTGTGAACACAAATATCTTAGACCCATCTACTGGGAATCCTTTCGGATTTGGTACAAACATCCACTAGGACTTACTGAAGAGATTTTGGTGGTCAAGGCTCAATGGTCAAGGTCACTGGGACCTTACAAAACACGTTTTTGGTCTCGTGAACGCAACATCTCATCAACACCTAGAAGAAATGTCTCCAAATTTGATAAAAAATGTTAACTTGGAAAATTAATTGATTACAATTTGGTGGTCAAAGGTTGAAGGATAAAGGTCACTGTGACCTCAGAAACCACTTTTTGCCTCATGAACGCTCGAGTCATTCTACCTTAATAATTCTATTCTATCATTCTATCTCAGGGATGCCTCAAGGAATCCTTAGAATCCTCTTCACAGATTAATTGATTTGATTCTGGTTGTCAAAGGTCATGTTGGCCTCCCAAAAACTGTTTTTGGCCTCTCGAACATGATACCTGTTCTCTGCCTTTAGGAAATGTCTTTAAAACAACAGGGTTGCATAGCAATTCTACTTCAGTATACAAATCAAAGTCTGTCTGTGTACAACTATGAAGCTGTTGTTGACGTGTTTTGCAGCCACAGTATCGAGGTGGATTCTCTGTATTTTCGGAGCGACATCATCTCAGCTCATTAGTTATTTCAGTAGCTGTTTGACTCAGACATTAAGGACAGGTCCATTTGGAGTCTCCAACTTACATAAACCCTCCCAGGCCGTCGAAATGCTTCTCTGGCCTGCTTCCCCTGTCTGCTCCAGCAACAATATTTTATCTCTCAGCAATTGATTTGCCCTCCCACCCCCCTTTCCTACTTAAACTGAGTCCATTATGCTGTGCAAAGTCATCAGTTGTGCGGACTATGCTCATAATCTGCTTCACTCTCATCGTCTTCCAGCAAGGCACAACCATACAACCACATGTTCCGGTGTCAGAGGTCGTTAACCATTATGAGGAGCGTTTTGCAGGTCCTGGACAGTGACCTCTGAGGTGTGCATCACAGCTCAGACATACTTCACTGCAACTTTACTGTTCTTAACTGCAGTGTCATAAACGAAGCCGACGGCCACACAGTTTTTCATTGTTATTGAGCCTGCGTATCACTGAACGACCCAGTAGACACAAGCAGCGCCACAAAGGGCAGGGCAGACTCCTCCGCTCTAAGTGCAGTTCATATCCCAGTCATCAGCGGATGTGGATCAATGCTTAGTTTTACAGCTCTGCATACTTGAAATGACCGAGCGAATAAAGACAGCTTAGACTGTCAATCAGAGACTATTAGTAAAGAAATTCCTTCAGTAACAACCACACACACACACACACACACACACACACACACACACACACACACACACACGCACACACACACACACATGCACAGTCCAGGACAGAGTGATGGAGGATGTGGAGTGAGTGTGGGGTGGAGCCCCTGAGTTGATGGGAGTTGTGGGAGAGATCCTAAAATGAACTGGCCCAGGAGGTGAAACGCTGGCGGGCAGTAACAGAGATGGATCGTGTGCGAGCGGCGATAGCCTCGGATCATTTTGGGGGATTAAGACTTTCTGAATTTCAGATGTCTCTGCAGGATCAAATGATGGACTCTGGATGTGTTTGCATAGAGGAGGATGCTCTCCACTCACTGTAATAGAACCTTTTTTTCTGGTCAGTGGTTGACGTCAGGGGTTTCTTTAAAGTGAATGTATCTGCTGATGCCTGAACAAAAACATTGCTCAAACAGGAGGCTGCTGGAGGAAGGAGATGATTGGCAGCAGGTGACGTTTGTGGATGCAAGCCGCTCTGTCAAATTGTCCGTTTAGAAACACACAAGAAAAAACATTTCTCAAAGTTGAAGCTTTTGCACAGCTCAAAGCTGATGCAAGGCAACAATGGGATTGGATGGCATGGAGATAATTGCCATTGCTGTTGTTGTTGGACTGTTTGTTGTCGTGCTCAAACAGTTTGGGATTTGGGAACCGCTGTCACTGGAAGGTAAGACATCAAGAGCAAGTGTGTATTTGGTGTTATGTGCAGAATTGGAGCAATAATACTGTTGAAGCTTCTTGTTAGTTGATGTAGTGGATTGTAAAGAAAAGGAATTGGTAAAATAAATGTAGATACTATCTTACATAGAACTGTGTTATAAGTGGATTTGTTCATAACCTGTATGGACCGTACCAGAACATATTTTCACTATACATAATGCCATGTTAGTGTAGTGCAGACTAGATAGACTTGTACAATCTGCATCCATCTAGTATTTACATTCAAAAAGTTATAACTAAACATTTTAACAGTCCTGTGACTTTCTTCTTCCCCCCTCCCCCATCTCTCCCTCGTCTTCCTCAACTTTCTATTTGCATGTTGCTCTTGTAAAGATGGTGAGTACAGCTCCAGTGGTAGTTTTTATCCCAGCCCTCTCTGCAAATATATATATTTGTTTGTCTTTTAATTTAAACTGAAATCGCCAATTTGTCCCTTTGGCTGATGTAATAAAGGGCATTTAGACTTGTCAGATAATGGTGCTTCTAATAACATTATCTAAGTGACATGTGCTTTATACTGACCCTTTATTTACTTTCTTCCTTCCCATTTTTTTAAGTGTTGCTTTTGTGAAACCTGCTCTATTTATAGAAATATTGACCTCTGAAAGGCCCACGATAGCAAAAATATAAAGATTAGATAAGTAAATCTGCTTATTTCCTCTGGTGGAAGTGGAAATAAATGGTTTCTTTGCTTCTTCTTTCCAGGTTTCTTTGCAACAAGCTACAAGTTCCTCTTTTCCACTTTTCTGTAAAAATAGTCTTTACTTCTTTTTTTCATATTTGTCCAATACTGTACATTCTTCTTAACACGTTTTATCTCCCACCCGTTTCCTTGTCTCACCTTCTCTTCCTTAACCTCTTCATTTCTGTTTCCACATTTCTTTGTGTTAAGATGGTGAGCCTTTTGAGTTATATGCAGCCATTTTAATTCTTTGCCTCCCATCCATATGATTTTACTGCATTCGACTCCCACCTTGCCTGTTTCCCTCTTTTTCTTTCTTTCTTTCTTGTCTTACCTATGTTTCCTCCTTCTTTTCTTCCTTCCCCTCCTGTATTGCACCTCCCTCGATTTCTCTGTTTCCCTCTGACAGACAGCAACGACGGTGACCTTGAGCTCTCCATGGTGCGTCACCAACCCGAGGGTCTTGATCAGCTGCAAGCCCAGACTCAGTTCACCAGGAAGGAGCTGCAGTCACTTTACAGAGGATTCAAAAATGTAAGAAGAACGTGAGGGATGTTTTAAATAAAGCAACGGGGGCTACGGGTGCAGTTAAGACTAATTGAGGAATTAAGTCAACTACAGGCACAACTTACAGTTCCTTAACTTAATAGCCAAAAGTATGTGGACTCTCCAAAAAGTATGTGAACTATATATATAGGTCTCAGAAGCCTTATGGACATAAATAATCTGCTGCTATAACGGTAGCTTTTCTCAGGTATTTTCTTCCAGTCAGCCACAAGAGCGTTCATGGGGTCAGAAAGTGATGTGAGGTGATGAAATGTTGGTTTTCCAGTTCATCCCAAACATATTTGATTTAGTACGATCTGTGAAATCCACCCCAGCCCTTCCCACCGTTCCTAGTCACCTGATTTCTCACCTGCTCTGGCCTCTGTTCATTTCCACTTGACCTCAGCAGCCAGACTGTCTATTGTGTTTGCAACGACTTCAAATTACTTTTAACCCTCCGTCACAGGCTGCACGAGTAGTTCCAAAATCATGTAGGCAGAGGTGTCCACATACTTTTGGTTATATGTTGTCTGTTAGCTTTTCAATTGTTGCATTTCATTTACATCTTTAAATAATCAGTAACATTAGCACCAAGACCAAAAGAGCCACATTATGGATCTTTTGACCTTTAGTGCCACATCTGAGCCATGTGGATGTATTCTTCACACTTATTGTGTTCAACCAACACGTGGAAAAGCATGGGGATGTGTGTTTTTTGCAGAGCACAGATGCAGGTAAATGCATATCGGCAGTCAGTGGCAGTAATGTGCCATTAAAGAGGAGAGGCAGAGGACCACGAGCTGATGTAAACAAAACTGCAGCATTAAAAACGCTCTGCTGAAGAGGTTCGTGAGATGTTAAGGAAACACACGGGCTGTGGTAAAGAAAATGTTCCGAGAAAACACAAGTGGTTAGAAGGAAATTCAGAAGGAAGTTCTCCGCTGAGTCAAAGAGTGAGATATTTCTGACTAGTCACAGCAGGAATAGAAAAGGTGTCATTAATAACATTTAGTGACTGAGACTTTCTGATCAAAACCATCGTTAAAGTTTTTTGTGTAACTACATTCTGTGGATTGATGAAAAGCTCAAAAGGCCTCAAGACACTTTTGTTTTTCTGCTCTCTGTGTCGGATATCCTGCCCTCCTCCGCAAATTGTGACTACATCTTGGCACTGCAGCAAAGGATGTGGTGCATTTTTAAATATTAGTATGTGTAACATGAAAAAGAGATTCTGCAGATGCAGCACTGAGCCTTTTTCTGCTAGAGTGTAATCTAACAGTGTTAGATCAGGGAGCCCTGAATCTGTTGCCCAAAATAAAACACCCCTTAAAACAGATTTGTACAAAGCTGCTATTAATTCTTGATTCTGATACTTAGTGTGATTTGTTCTATGGTGTTTATGATGATCCATTTCACTTTTGTCGGAGTGTTTTATTCATTTCATCTATATAGTCGAAACTGGCACTATTCTCCTCCTATATGTCTTTCATCGTTTTGCTCTGTAAAGTGCTATATACATAAAGTTATTATCAATATTATAATGAATAGTTACTACAGAATAAGAGAGAAAGGATGGTTAGGACTGCTGTCACTCTCTGTTACACGTAAGTGTTCACATCCTATTGAGTTAAGTCTAAAGTATGCATTCCTAAATCACAGACTATTTAAAAGGGGTTTCTTGGGGGGAAAATGCAGGGACAGGAAGCTAATCGGGTGACAGGTGTGTAAGAGGAACCAGGAAGTGTTAATGATATGCAAGATTAAACAGGAAGTGGATACTGGAGAAAAGTTGACGTGACAGTTTATTTTTGTCAATCACTGTAGAATTAAAGTGAGAAAAATGCATTTATTTGTTTACCTTCCACAGGAGTGTCCCAGCGGACTCGTGGATGAAGAAACATTCAAGACCATTTATTCACAGTTCTTCCCTCAAGGAGGTAAAGTATGATATTTCAAACACATGGTCCAGGGTTCCCGAAGTTCAGTCAAACGTTTGGTTTTATGAGCGATTTACAAATAGCCAACAACATTGCATGTTCATTTTTACCCCTGTGTCCATTATTTGATCACAGATGCGACGACATATGCACATTTCTTGTTCAACGCTTTTGACATGGACAGAAGCGGCTCCATCCGCTTTGAAGTGAGTTGTTGTTCTCATTTCCTGTGGTCAATAATCAGGAGTGACATTTAGTTTTGATTTGAAACAGGCAACAATGATCTTTGTTTTACAGGACTTTGTGATAGGATTGTCTGTGTTGCTTAGAGGCTCCGTTACAGAAAAACTGCGATGGGCGTTTAATCTATACGACATCAATAAGGACGGCTACGTCACTAAGGAGGTGCACTCCAGATTCTCATGGGAAAAATGTCAAAATCTGTTTCACTGAAAGGTTTTCTACAAATGTTTTTATGTCTTTTTTTCATTGTTTTATCTGCAGGAAATGTTGGCAATAATGACATCGATTTATGACATGATGGGCAGGTATACTTTACCCAGTGTACGAGACGATTCCCCTTTTGAGCACGTGGAGAAATTCTTCCATGTGAGTCCACAAAACCACACAGTCTAATCCTGGTCCTCTAATGAGATATCATTACACCCAGATCTTTGACTGATCCAAGACCACAGCCTGCATTACTGCACTTCCCAGATGGCATGTGGATGTGGGGAACTTCAGGCAATGATGCGGCACTTCTGGACTTTTTGTGGCCCAGGCAAAATGGATGTTGCCCACTTGTAAAATAGCAAATGTAGCCTAAATATCCCAAAACAAAAGTGGGCCTTTTTTGGCAAACACCCGGTGCTTTCGGCAAAGTGTAATCTGAATGTGAACCTGAAGTGGTATTGCTGTGGCTTACTTGTGGCCCGGATCTGGCAGAATGGAGCAGACCGCCCCAGTGTAATCATTCCATGCAATATGTGGGTCAGTGTGGGGCCAAATCTGGGCCAAAACAACTTTGCTATGTGGGTTAAATATTACCACAGTGAATTTGACCAATGGCACGGATATCCCCTTATAACAGTAATGAATTACACTAATTTGTTACAGAGACAATCTCAGTTTACTAAAATGCAAGATAAGAGAAAGGTTTTGTCACACAGTAATTATTTGAAAATGTCAAATATCAGTTTGGCTCATTACAATGTTATTTGCACTTCTGGTGACAATATAATATATTACATATAGCAGACAATTATCTCTAAACTGTTCAATACACAATCAAGAAACACACACAGTCCTTCAGTCCAGCCGGATCTCATGAAACACAAATTTTGCAGAATATCCAAACTTAACTTTCACAAACAAGATCTTAATTTAACAGAACTGACTGAAGATTCAATCCGAAACTGCTCCTCAAACTCTCAACAGCACATCACACATCTCACATCACTGTGGTTTAATGACTCACAATTTGAACATTCGATGAATATCCAAAGAGTTCATGTTTATTTATCACATTATTTTACATATTTATATGACAACATATTAAAAGTCTCTTTCTTCTGTACATGCCTGACATTTTTCAGAAAATGGATCGTAACAGAGACGGGGTGGTGACAATAGATGAATTCATAGACACCTGCCAAAAGGTAAAGTATTCATAAATCTGACAGATGTGATACAACTGAAGTTTTAAACAAAGGCAATTGGCTAAGCATGTGCTTCTGTTTAATCTTCTCTCCAGGATGAAAGTATAATGGCTTCAATGCAGCTCTTTGAAAACGTCATCTAGTGTCTTTGGGCAGACATGAGTCAGTAATGCTGCAAAGTGCTTCCAGCTTCAAGCCTCTGGGTCTGAAATAAATTCATAAATCAATTAATCCTGAAACAGCCAAACACTCTTACTTCTCCAGACAAACTGTGATGCAGAGAAATGTGCAGAATTCACTTAAATCATCTGAAGCCCTTTTTCTTTGCATGACAGTTTTCACTTTAATTTTGCACGAGTCAAATGTGAGAAATGATTTGTCGTCGTTGCTGTATGAGCATGAGTGTCAAGCCCCACGACTCAAAGCATGTGATGCAAACCACAGCGAGTGCAAACATGGAGTTTTGTTGTTGACCACTTTGAAACTCAGTCGCAGTGCGATGAGACTTTGTTACTGTGTCACACTGTAAAGAAAATAGTCACGTTTTGTTGTGTTTCTTCAGATTTTTGTGGAAACATGAGATACGGTTTTTGTCATGTTGACCTAAAACCTGTTGAAATAAATGTATGCCTTCACTGTCAACTCCAGCAGGCATCTTCCTTTTAAACTGACCATCTGAAATGTGCGTATAGGATATGAATGTGTTTAATACACGTGTGCAGGGATTAACTAGTATTTTTCACTGGGATAAAAACAGACATGGCTGTTCAAAATAAAACTGAAAAAGTCTGTAGCAGTTGTTTGCATCAAATGTGTTGCATTACACTTATGCTTCTATGTTACTTGCATACAAGCACATTTTGTTAAACTGAACAAGATAACACTTGTCCAAATTGTGCCGTGCGGACGATCCTTCAAACCCATGACACAGAAACCACAGAAAGAAAAAACTCTTGTTTCTTTGATTTTGCCTGGGGATATTTTTTCCATGTTTTGACCAGTGTGAACAATCACCTCTCTTGTTCTACATCTTTACATCATCATCTTGATATTTCACACATAAAAAAGATCAGATTCTTAAAGCCTGACAGCCGTGTTCATTTTATTCTCTGTGCAAAGCATTTCATTTTGTGCTCTTGTTCCGTGTGATAGACTTGAAGTTGTTTCTCTGGACCAAATGTCTTTAACTTGTTGATGCATCAACAAAATTGACCATATTGTTTTATAAAGGTCAAAAAAATGATTTATTTGTTTTCTAAATAGGTTTTGATCTGTATTCACTTTTTGTACATAAATACCCTTAGCACAGTAACACCAATACATTTTATTTTCATGCAAAACTGCCATTTGGCTGCTAAAGAGGATGCCTGTATCATCCCTGTAAGAAGTTCCATATATGAGATGTTGAGAAACTGGCTGTAGCTAATAATCCTGTACAATATGGCTATATGGGTGATATATTTCCATTTAGACAACAATATCACTTCACATGAATGCAATTGTATTTTTGATTCACGAAAACTCCAAATTAAATCCACGTTCAATATATAAAATAAAAGGTTGAAAGTCCTATATTGATTGTTAACTGTGCATGAGAGACCCATAAGATAAAAGCAGCAATGTAAATTCATCTTAAAAATCTATATTTTTGGGTTAAACTTGCAATAAAGATCTGCACTTTGACGGAACCCCTCTCTCTACAGAACACCCTTCCATTTTAAGATCCAAATCAAATTACTGGGCGCAGGTTGCATTTAAAAAGACAAACCAACAATTTCCCTTTAACCTCTGTTGAGCCATACAAGAACAAACATGTGAGCTTCTTCATCAATCAAATGAAGCCCAGACATATTTGTGGGAGCTTGAAAATACTCAGGTCAATGTGAACAGTAATGTGTTGCATTTGCTGAATGATGAGAGAAAACGAGGTGTCACTACTGTATGTGAAGAGCCTCCATCATCAAAAATCATTGAATCTGTATTATTCATCGGGAACCAATCGTAATGCATGGTTTGTTTTGGGGAGGAGCTGCGTGCCAACAGGTTGTTGGTATGGGAATTGTACTGAAAACCGAACATGAGTCTCTGCTGCACTGTGGGTGTTGTGATTTGAAAAGGGACGCTCCACATCACAACCACCGACATCTCAGTGTTACTACTCACAAAGGTAGGTTTGACTTTTTTTATTGTTATCATTAACAGCAAGGTGGTTTTTGATCAATCAATAATTTCTAATCAACACTTTTTACCTGTTTTTTTCCAAATGAATCATAATGATGTAAATTATGAAAATACATCATTCATATGTTGTGCAGCCGCCTATAATAATGTATGGTGCCAATCACAGCCAGAAAAACAGATGCATCATGAAAGGGTGAAACATGATCACATGCATAATGCCCAGTTAATCCCAGTGTTGACACAGGGAGCGAGTGGATGGTTCTGGATGTCTGTTGTGTCAGTGCTGGAGGTGAGCATGTGACTTTGGATGTGTAGGCCACAAAATTAAAAGCTTTGTTGCAACTTTGAATGACAGCCAGCAGAGTGGAGATATAAAAGTGGAGCAGGTTCAGTAAAGAGAGGTTATTTTTGCCTCCACTTTTTAAATCAGTACATGAATGTTTTTGCAGGCTGCAGATCCATGGCTGTCCAGCAGAAGCTCCTCTCCCTGTGGGTTTGGCTGTTGCTTATGTCAGCACTTTGCCCACAGCTTGCGGACGGTAAGCGCGGAGGCATCTTCAGGGGTCGAGGAAAAGGCGATGGCAACAAAGCGCCTTCCTCCAAAAGCCAAGGCCTCTCCAAGCAGGGCCTGAAGCTGGCAGGAGCAGCAGCAGCAGCCGGTATCCTGGGGGGCACGGGCACCGGGTACGGGCTGGGGTTCCGGGGCAAGCCGAAGCATCATGGGAGTCATCACAGCCAGAACCAGTCTCTTTGGAGAGCCTTAGTTAGCACAGCTGCCCCCGCTCACCCGACCAACATCTTTCTCACAGTTGGACAACTGGTGTCTTTCCTCGTAGCAGCCTGGATAACAGATATTTAATCTAACCTCTGATCACTGGGATGAATCATCCGATCAAATCTAATAAAGGCTTGTTTGGATAAGCTGTCCTCCCTGTCATCTCTGCTTTAATATGAGATGATCATATTTGTCCAAGCTTCAACTTATATAGACATTATATGATTGCGGAGTTATGTCTGCAGTAAATTATCTGGGACTTCAGGGGAGGATACATTTTGCCATTAAAGATGCACTGTGGTGGTTATTTTACCAGCTGCTTCCAGTATGTTTATTGATTCACTTAAGTCTTAATTCTTTAAGGGCAACAAATAAACTGATAAGGAACATTGGCTTGGGATCAGTAAGTGCCTATATATAACTCTTTCCTTAGGAGAATACAAATATATTTAGACTATATGGCTACAACCAATGGTGGCTTACATTATTAATTTATCTGCCAAAGTTTTCTCAACTAATAATTACAAAATACAGCACATCTTTAAAGATAAAGTATTCTCTAGCGCGTAAAATTAGATGTTCCTGGATCCAGAATCTGAATATATAAAAACTAATGGTCCATAAATCATGATGGAAGATGAATTGCAGGTAACTACAAATCTAGTTTACTCTACACATCAATTATATCGAAATTTCATTAGTTTAAAGATCATATATGAGAAACATGTCTGCGAAATTATATTATTTAAGCCGTTATTGTTGTTAATTTTTTATTTAACATACAGAGAGCCATGACAATTTAAAATCATTACAGTTTTAAAATTAGGTTAAATGAACCAGACAATCCACACAGATCTCCAGCAGTTACAAAAGACCCAGTCCTACAGGGAAATAAGTGCACTTTACAGATATTCTACAGCACAAACATAATGAAGTGGTCAAATTATTATTTTCAAATCAATTCAATTCATTTTGCCAGAATCAATAATATTAAAACGGGAAACTATAGATGGAGAATATGAAAACAATTAACTAAGAGAAGGAGCAATCAGCAAACAATCAATAAAAAGTCCATATATGATCACTTCCAGATGTACAGTCTGCTTTGTGACTATTTTGACTGTACTCTTTTATTTTACCTCTATATACTGGTGTATATATATTATTACACACTGAATATTGTGTAAGTATATTGAATACACTCTGTCCAAACAGCAGACTAAAATGAACAGGTTGTAATAATAAAAGTATCACAAAAACAATCACTAAACACAACTAACAAAAAGAAGAGCACATATTCATACACTGGAGAGACACGTCATGAAAAGAAGGGGAGTCGGGATTTGCAAACAAATTACAGACCCACCAGCAACTAACTTATCTCATGGGCAATATAGGAAGGTGATGAGAGGAAGACACAGATAAGTACTGAACAGCACAGGCCTGGGAAGCCTATAAAGTTTCAGTGTCTCTGGAAACCGAAGGTATGGCTGGTAACATGAACATGAAACCGAGGTTGGCACAAGATACGGGAGCGAACCAAGACAGCCATGTTCATGTACGATGGAATGGAAAGCTACACCCTGTTTCCAGCCGATTTAAAGTCAGTGCCTCTAGTTGCCCAGTTAATCTTGCCCCAACTGTGAAGGAGCCGTGCGACACGTTAAGGTTAAGGTACAGAGATACAGCAGAGTTGGTGAATTGTTGTGGAACCTTCTCTGTTCTAAACCACAATCGAATCACTGCCCAGAGTAAAAGCATCAACAAATGCTCTATTTCCTTCTCAACCGTGGGCAGCAGCTGCACTAATGGCATCATGCCTCCTGTCTCCAGAGCTATTAAATGCAATCTCTTTTTTTTTTTTTCAGGCCGCTGAACAAACAAACAATGAGTGAGTACCATAATCCTGAGACGAGGCAGACCTGCTCTTTGCGTGAGGCTGTCTTTTTATTTTGATTTCTTTCAACACAAGTGTTAAACTATTCATTGGCAAAAATGTCAATGGGAAAATCCCCAGCTGTGCAAAAAAAATAAAAAATTGGCCTCCAGCATCCTCCAGTGTAATTCAATGATGTTTTTGAATTTGCGGGCCATGTGGGACATTTGACTTAATAACCATTTCCAAGAAATGAGAGAAAGAAAGTGCATTTAACAAAATCTGAACATGGGCCAGTCTTGACAGCTTTTAGTGGCTTGGGGAGTTGTCGCTTACTTTGTTTGAAAGGCCAATTTTAAAACCAATTCATCTCAAAATGAAAACTGCATACGTCAGAGTATTAGGGCGACTTGAAGGGAAAAAAATATTTGAGATTTCAAGAATAAAGTCATAATATCACAAGGCCAAAAATGTGTAAATTGTAAAATGAGTGTTCAGGCTACATGTCAATTTAACTCTTGGCCCTAATTTTACTAGACTCATAACAGAGGGGTAATAAACCAAATAAACCTTGAAGAGAAGAAACAAGCAAGTCCAGTTGCCTACGTACATGTGTACAACTCCTGAAGATACTATACTCAAGTACAACTCAACAATTTGCGCCATGTTGTTCATTTAGACACAGGCAACAGGCTGATCTTCTGATATTCCCCCTCTAAAATAACATGTCCCCTAAAATTATGATTTTATTCTCGAAATATTATGATTGTGTTCTCCTTTAATTTTCAGAAGTTTTCCCCTTTATTAGTCCTAATACTCGTAGTCGTAACATACTGATGTATACACTCGGACCCTGACTTCAATTTGTTTTATATTGAATGAAAATTTTCTTTTGCTTAAGCATATCTAGCCACTTCAGTCCATCTAATTAATCATCCAGTACTCATGAGGGGAACGATTAGATCATCTGTACATGTATAAAACTCTTAGTAACATTCCTATTTTACACAGTAGCAGATACATTTATCGTCAGTGCCTTAACTTAAATACCCTGAATCTGTTTTCTAAGCTTTTAAAATCAATTACTGACAAAAAACAGGCAGAAAAAAATTAAGTGCAGTTCGTGCGACATAAAATCTAACAAAGATTTCAAACTGACTGCTGCCTCTCCTTTTGTCATGATATACACATAGACATTTTGTTACCTTTTGTTAGTCAGCTATACAAAATGGTTGACTAAATATGACTCAGTATACAACTAAGTTTGTGATGAGGGGACAAAGTGACATTAGTAGACAGTAGACGTGCAAGTATACTAGGCAAAGTAGAAACCCATTCGGGGTATATAGAGAAAGGAATTCTAAATGTTTCTCACTGGAGGAGGAGCATGCTGGACAGTAGCACGAAGAGGGAGGTGCAAAGCTGAATCACGCCGTAGATCAGAGGGTCGCTGCGACTGGGCTGCGACTGTTGCTCGGCCTTTCGTTCCTCCAGAAACTGCTCAGAATAAACCATGTACAGCTCCACACAGCGTCGGGACTTCATTTGCTTAATCAGTGCAGGGTATCCAATCTCTTCAATGCTGACGGTGTCATTATGCTCATTGCTTCCAATCTTAGTGGTGGAAGAGCTGCTGCCCTGATCTTTCAGAAGGTCAGTCCTATTCATGCAGGTACTCATGAAGTTCTCATAAGTCTGTGCTCGTGGTGGAGGGTTGTAGACATAATCACGGCCAAAGTCTTTTTCATCGGTGGAGCGGGAGCCATAACGGCGGTACATGTAGTTGTTGTAGTGTTGCTCCTCTTCAGGGTTTCGGAAATTGAAATGCGGTCTAGGGAAGCGCCCAAGTCCATATCCAACAGCCATCCCAGCCACAGCACCGACACCAGCTGCCACCATGGCTTTTTTGGCAAAACCTGTTGACTGGGGCTTGTATCCCATATTCTGTACAGATTGGGAGAATGGAGAACCTCCCATCCCATAACCACCATGCCCATAGCCTCCCCCACCAAAGCGGGGACTGAGGATCTTATTATTGGGGTTCCAGTTAGGGTAACCACCAGGGTAACCACCAGGGTAACCACCGGGGTAACCCCCGGGATTTCCGCCAGGCACACCCCAACCTTGTCCTGTATTACCCCCTCTGACTGGGTAGCCACCTGCTGCTGGGTAGCCCCCGGCACCTGGGTAGCCTCCAGCACCTGGATACTGATTTGGATAATTTCTTGCAGGATTCTGGTTAGGATAACCACCTGCTGCTGGGTAACCTCCTGCACCTGGATACTGATTTGGATAATTTCTTGCAGGATTCTGGTTAGGATAACCACCTCCAGCTGGGTAGCCTCCTCCAGCTGGGTAGCCACCTGCAGCTGGGTAGCCACCTGCAGCTGGGTAGCCACCTGCAGGGTTCTGGTTTGGATAACCTCCAGGATTGGCTCTACCAGGATACTGGTTAGGATAACTACCAGCTCCTGGATAACTTCCTGGGTTTTGTCTGGGAACACCTCCGGGATTTGTGTTGCCTGCTCCAGGATGAGGGTAACTTCCCCCGGCGGGATATGGATTGGGGTTTCGATTGGGACTCTGGGGCTGCCTCGGATAGCTTCCTGGTGAAGAGCTAGATGGCTTTGTTTGTGTCCCACCCCTGTTGCTTGATGATGAGGTCTTCTTTCCGCTGCTGCTGCTACCTCTTTTAGCCCATGTAGATTCAGTGCTCAGGAGAAAGACAACAAGAAGGGACACAACAGCAACCTCGGACAATCTCCCCATCATGGCCCTATACAGACAAAAGTGTTTCAAGGAGATTATCATAAAAACATGACGACATTAGAAGAGCTAACACTTTCCATGTTCCTTCATTCAGTATCTTCTATTAGCATGACATTCAAAATGGCCTGGCATTACTTTTTCATTTCATAATGACCTACATGAGAAATAATAAAATTATTCCTCTACAGTCCATATAACATTTAACAGTCTAATTTAATAATTAAAATCTGTATCTTAAGATTCACTTACATCCAGAGCACATTATCAAACACAGAAATAAATAAATAAAATCAACAGACCAGCGATACAATCTGTGACTGATTAATGAACTACGTGTGTTTTCATCTTTAAATCGGGGAATCATACGCGTTGCTTCATTTTCATCCAGTCTATTCGCCCGGTTAAATATAATCACTATATTGAATTAAAGCTTTATATGTGCAGCACGTGCGCCGCTTTGTTCTCTGGCCTAATAAACGAAGGCTTACGTAACATCAGCAATAAGTATAATTCAATCTAGGCTCATTTCTTACCGTGAGTTGGTGGTTTGTGTGGGATCTTCGTTGTTGCTGCGTTGTTCTGCTGCGTCCTCTCTCTGCTCCGTTATGAGGCCTGGCTCTGGGTGGGTCTGTCCCGATGTGGCGCACTCGTTTTGACGCACAGCGACTCCACTGCGGGTGGAAAAGGTGGAGATACTAGGGGGAAATACTGTTTCGACCATCATGGAGGAGTGACAACTGTTTTCAGTAGCATCACCTGCAGCATTCTTTATTCTTTGTTAATATGACAGAGTCTGTGTTGCTCTTGCATTAAACTAAATATACGCTCGGCACAGTTTATGATTTGGACTGTTGCAAATGAGAATAGGTGACATTATTTACCTCTAATACTTTACGTATACTTTAAAGCAAATACTTGCTTACTTGTACTAAAACACATGCGATATTTTCACTTGAGTACATTTTTAATCTATAAATGTGTATTTTCACCTAAGTAAAATGTTTGGGTACTTCCTTCACCACTGCATTTGTGAATGTGATATTTAGCATTAAAATGTTAATCGAATAATTTACAAATTCTTCTTCTTGAATGATACAAATATTTTTATTTTTTTTTCTGTAATAGTATTTCTTGGTAGAAGCATATTTTACATGATTTAAATGGTCTGAATCATTTCGTCTTTTTTCAGTGGCGTCATGTTGCCAGCTTTTATTGTTTGTCAGAAGCTGTGAATAGATAGATAGATAGAGAGAGAGAGATAGAGATAGATAGATAGATAGAGTAGATAGATAGATAGATAGATAAATAGAGTCGATAGATAGATAGATATAATTACAGATGATTTAAAGATTAATAACTGAAGCTATGCAAAGTTGTGCATCAGACTAACATAACCTGCACAGTTAAACTGTTTTAAATCATAAGCAGCCCTGGGCCTCTTTGAAGGCTAACAGTGCGCCACAGTGTTACTATATCATAGGCAGGCTAAATGCTGCTAACGTTAGCTCTGTGTGCGTCACGTCCCGGTGAATAAAACAAGCTCCCACCAGAGGAGGCCTGCGCAGCGGCTCTCATTGGATGACGGCGGCTGTCCGTGACGTCATGCTTGTAATCGGCCGGGGACCCGTATGTACTCGCTGCTCTGGAAGAAGTGAGGAATCATGTTGGAGAGGAGGAAGTTCAGCGGAGGATCTGCGTCCATGAGCGGCTCACAGACTTGAACAGCCCGGGGGACAGACGGTGGAGCTCTACGAGAGGTCGGAGAGACGTTCCTGCGGGGCGAGGATTTCACGGGCTAGTCCGTGTCGAATGGACGGATAGAGGGCGGGCAGACAGCCGGGAAGACAAGAAGAAGCAGCCGAGAAGGGCAGGCGGCCGGGCCGGCGAGAGGGAGACAGAGAGAGCGGCGAGGAGGATTCGCGTGTGCAGGGGGGGTCGAACCGAAACGGGGCCGCTCCTAGCCGGGGGATGTTATCCGTACTGTCGTATGGCAGACTGGTAGCCAGGGCTGTCCTGGGCGGGCTGTCTCAGACGGACGGCCGGGACTACAGCCTGATCACCGCCAGCTATGGCTTCGGGAAAGACTTTCGCAAGGGGATCCTGAAGAAAGGGATGTGCTACGGGGACGACGCCTGCTTCATAGCGCGGCACAGGAGCGCGGATGTGCTGGGTAAGCTGCACCGGGCACACGGAGCACTGTCACCGGACACACACACTCGAACACACACACACACACACACTCGCACACACTGTTATCGGGTGACCTTCAGTGAGCCCACACGTGCACCGACCCCTCGGATGAAAACACAACCCCCCCCCCCCCCTGCAAACACAGAGCCACAACCCCCCCACTCTCCTACAACCCTTCAGTTTAATAACAGGGAGAAGGACATGTTCCTGTCACAGATCAACCTGCGTGTTAAACCTCTGATCGAGCTGTTTAACGCATGTTCTCTCATTATGTAGATGATTTTTGATCAGAAACTCCAAACGACCTTTCACCTAGATGAGCTCAAAGTGCAGATTACACAGCGATGACTCAATATATCGAACAGGTTTAGTTGGGATGTGTAGATATTTACTCTCACAGGCGGATCGAGTTGTTAAAGACTCGATCCCAGCCTCTAGGACTGAAAACTACAATGTCTTGCAAAGGTCAGAATGGTTGAGCATGGAGGCAGCCATGTTGCTAATACCCTCGCTAGCCTGCTAGCTTCGCTGAGTGTGGATGCTTTGTCCTCACTGTTTGGTTGACATCAGGGTAAATAGAGTGAATGTCTCGACTCACCACGAGGTTGTCGACATTGATAATAAGTGTAATATGTTTTCTAACACGCTACGTTTTGGGTTAAATGTGACTTGCTGGTCATATGACGTTACAATAGATCAGCTCAGAGGGATGGAATCCTCCTGAAGGCTTCACGTGTTAACACATGTCAGCAGAAATAACGTGGAGGTGGTGGAGGTGAAGTCTGTAGTGGCCCCTCAATGTAGCTTTAATAAAAGAACCGTGGCTCTGGGGATGAGAGGCACACATGGAAATCTCTGGAAATTCCCAGAGTGTATTTTCACCTCGTTTTTGAAAGGAACTTTAACTTAGAGAGAAAATAGTAATAATAAAATAATATGTGTGTGATTATTTTTTATTTTTAATGATTTTCCTCACATCTTATGGAAATAGCATTTATTAATGATGTAAATTATTTTTGTCATATTTAACATTCTAAAGAGACACAAATGTGCTTGTTTAGTACAGACCTCCACTGAAATCAGCATCACTCGAACATCTGTCCAGTGAAGTCGACATGCAAAAATATGCATCAACACTAAAACCCTGACTCATTGCAATCACAATATCAGTCAAAATAAAAGCTATATTGTTTCACTCTAACCACTGACCATTAAAGCTGAGGTTCAGGGCTGACAAGTACAAACTGGAATAGAATCACTGAGCTACATGTATGTAGAAGAGTGAGAATGTTTGACTGGACCACTTATGAACAATGTTTTGTTATTTTCTATCCATCAGGTGTAGCAGATGGCGTAGGTGGCTGGCGTGACTATGGTGTTGACCCCTCTCAGTTCTCCGCCACCTTAATGAGAACCTGTGAGCGACTGGTGAAGGAGGGACGCTTCATTCCCAGTTACCCAGTAGGCATCCTGACCTCTGGCTACTACGAGCTTCTACAGAACAAAGTTCCCCTGCTGGGTGAGTACACACAGGCGATACATTGTGGTAAACAGACCGTCTGCGGTGGAGTCGGTCATGCTTTTCATGTGAACAGCAGCATTCTGAGAATTATAGAACACAGCTACAGGATGTGAGTGAGTCAAGTGAGAACATTTGCATGTCAAAATGTATTTATCTAACTAGAGCGAAAAGAATAAATACCTGAGATCAACATACCACAAATAATCAAGATTAGGTTTTTGCATTTGTTGGCACACAGCACTGCCGATTAAACAAGTCATTTGACTCATATCTAAAAATGTGAGGCCTGTTGGTTATGGTTGACTCTGACCTGCACCCTACTGAGTGATGTAATACCCTTGAGGTAACTGACTAACTTCATCAGCTGTGTTTTGTTATGCCGCCACTTGAAAGTTGAGATGCAGTGACCTTAAACAGTTTTCCTTTAGTGTAGCGTGCACATTTTTCCTCATACCAGAAGCCTCCAAAAGGTCTGGAGTGCATGTGTAAGGGACACTGCTGGAGAGCTGTACTGATTTCAAATGCCTGGCCGAGTCAAACATGTGACCAAGGTCGCATTTCTTCTGAAACTCAGTATCTCTGACCCACAGCCAGAGCAGACGCCAAATGTTAACCTCCTCCCTGTGTCACCATGTTTGTCAAATGGCCTACTTTTATTTTGAGGAGCGGTGACGCGGCCTGTGTTCGACCTTCCTTGATCAAGGTTATTAAGACGATTGGTTCATAAAGCTGCAGTCTCTGGGGATCAATCAGAGAATGTGACCTGTGTGTTTTTTTTCTCACTCAGCATCACATTCACAAGGGAATGAAGGGTGCACACAGAGGCAGTGATATACAGGTTGTGCAGCATTCTAACTGTTGAAAGTGAAGTGAAACACACATCCAGACTCCACTTCTCTTTTCATGTCTGTCTGTCAGAGTTTTTTCACTGTGGTGCTACATGAACCATAAGTTGACATGTGTTTCTCCTCTTGTTTGCAGGGAGCAGCACAGCCTGTATCGTGGTTCTGGATAGACAGAGTCACCGGCTACACACATGTAACCTCGGGGACTCTGGTTTCCTGGTGGTCCGGGAGGGAGAGGTGGTCCATCGCTCGGACGAGCAGCAGCACTATTTTAACACGCCCTTCCAGCTGTCAATCGCTCCCCCTGGAGCAGAAGGGGTGGTGCTCAGTGACAGGTCAGTAGCTCACGCTTGGATGCATCATTACAAGTCATGTGAGCATTTTTTAAGGAACAAAAATAAAATGTGCATTATTGTAGAGAAAGAGCAAATGTGGCTGTAGTAGGAGCTGTCCCCTTATGTTTAAAGAATAAACAAGATGTGAGCTGCTTTGCGTCACAGTCCAGTGTGTGCAGGTGTACACACGACATGTTTGCTGACAAACTAGACTCTGTATTTGCCAATCCATTGTATGTAATCCATTTAGAGCAGTCTCAAGGTCTTTTTTCCCCCTTGTTCCTCCCACTGGTTAATTATATTTCTTATGGCATGAGAAAAAGGTTCAGCAAGTAAACTTAACTTATTTTGGTCCTGTAGTGTGTCACCTTAAAAAAACAGGCCCTCCAGACCAGGGAGGATCTTAATGTTAAAGGTTACCAGGAGTATTGGTTGAGCACCAGGAAACAGGAGGGCCTGACAGTGTCTGCTGAGGACACACAGGATCGGCTGATTCCAAGTCAGCTGTCAGATTAAACACCCTTACTGTGTCCACCGTTATTTGGCAGCGCGTCCTGCTTAATTCCATAGTGGAAACTGTTGAGGGCAGCTCAGGCGTCACATGCCGGTTTCACTTGTGACTGAACTCACCCTCCTCCTGTTTCCTCCAGTCCTGAAGCAGCTGACAGCTCCTCCTTTGATGTGCAGCTCGGTGACATCATCCTAACAGCAAGTGACGGCCTCTTTGACAACATGCCAGACTACATGATTCTTCAGGAGCTCAAAAAACTGAAGGTGTGTGTGTATCTAGTTACACAATTTACATATCTGCAGAAAGAGTTTTTTTCCACGTTTCAATGACATTTCCATCCTTTTTATGTTTTTTTTCTTTCAGACCACCAACTATGACAGCATCCTGCAGACTGCACAGAGCATTGCAAAGCAAGCTCACGACCTCGCCTACGACCCCAACTATATGTCTCCTTTTGCACAGTTTGCCTGTGACAATGGTCTGAATGTGAGAGGTAAGTGGTTGTTTTCATTTAATTTGTTAATATAAGAAAAACAATCTATCTTGCTGCCATTATTTGTCAAATGCTGCAATTCCTGCAGTTCCACACCTCACCACACATCTAAAGTATATATATGATTGCAAAACTTATCATGCACAGTATGAGGGTTGTATTTGACTAAAACTACTTGAATAATAGGATACACATTGAAATTATGAAAATAGTGTGCATACTCATAATGAATGTCTTTTTCTGCAGGAGGGAAGCCAGATGATATCACGGTGCTGCTGTCCATTGTGGCTGAATATACAGACTAAAAGAGTGTATGTATCTGTGTGTGTGTGTGTGTGTGCTTCTTGGGGCGGCTGATCCTTCCTTACCATCTGCCTGAGTCTTCCACCTGCAGCCCTCTCGAAATGCACTGTGTCCACCGGGCTGATTTGGAGAGGCCCGCTAACACGACACACTCCCTGCTGCAGGACGTCCACCTGAGTGACATTTTGATTTCTTCTTCTGTTTCGTTTGGGTGCTTGGACGGTTTAAGAAGAAGCAGGCAGCTAGCACATATTCATGTTGATCATGATGCAGGAGGAGCCGAGTATAATGGGTTGAGGAATGCATCGTCAGTCTCCCATGTCCCTTAGTGACAGTCACTAGGGGTTTTTAAATCTTGTGGCAATTGAAAAAGTTATATTTTAAGAGGAGTAAGCCATGGTTTTGGGTTGTCAACAGTTGTGACACGTCTGTCTGTGTTGTTCTCCTTAAATCTGTTCCATGTCGTAAACATGTTTGAACAAACCATACAGACAGACTGAGTGGGCTGGGAGTGGAGGAGTCTTTACAGGGAATGAAAAGTAATAAGTGGATTTAGGAATGTTCCTTAATTTGCTCAGATCAAAGTAGAGAGAAACTAACCCTTGTTAAAGCTCACATGCGAAGGTTAATCAGGTTTGGTTACTTGGTCGGGGGATCTATCGGTGCGCACATCCTGATATGTTGTAAATATTTCTGTGTTTTCAGGGCTATGCCTTTTTCTGTCATCTTTGCTTGGTTTTATTTAAAGCAAGGAGTTATTTTGTTACTGTTGTGGAAGAGATACACATGCATTCAGAAATATATTATTTTCCTGTATAGATGTTGATATTGAAGTGAGCTTTACCAATCCCACACTTCCACTTGCTGAAATGAACAAGAATATATTAGCTGAGACTGATCGCTTCCGTTGTGTGGTAGAAAGGAATAAATGTGCATACGTGTGTGTGTGTGTGTGTGTGTGGTAAAGATGTGAGGAATTGTTGTTGGAATATGTGGCATGTTCGATGTTGATATTTGTTCTCTCACAAAGCTAAAGCTAGCATCTGGAAAAGCTTGCAATTGCAATGATAGGTCAGGCATGAATTTTAAAGGAAAATACTATTTTTTTATGTTGCTTAGTTTTAAAAGTGTCTGCTGACGAAGTTTGTGTGATGGATGAAAAAAGGATCCAGATATCTTAAAGTGAGTGAATTGTTACTATTTCTCTGTTCCTTTTTCTACATTTGTTTGCTGCTTCTCTTGTGTGTGTGTGTGTGTGTGTGTGTGTGTGTGTGTGTGTGTGTGTGTGTGTGTGTGTGTGTGTGTGTGTGTGTGTGTGTGTGTGTGTGTGTGTGTGTGTGTGTGTGTGTGTGTGTGTGTCCTGATGACGTAAATCAGTCATAATAATAATAATACTGTTCTGCCCATGATAGTCTGTCCCTGTGTCAAACGCCCGATTGGTTTGGACAATGTCTTTAAAAGCAGGTGCACCAAACACTAAATTTCTTTGTGTTTGTTGTTACAAATATCATGCAGCAATACTGTAAAGCCCTTGTGCTCTGAGTTTTGTGTAATGCCCAGAAGTGTGGCTGGAAATGTTCCAAAGGACGTTGAAGTATATTTTCTGTGCTTAAAGTTGTTGAGAGTAAAGGTTGTATCATAATTCTGGTTTAAGTTATAAGTGAGTGTGTGTCTATAACAAAGTCTAAGACAGGTTTATAAACCAAAGAAGGAAAGCCATATATAAATATAAGATAAGGGCACTGCTCAGCCCTGCTGTAAGGATAACATTTCAATGGTGGAGACCAGAATTGTCACTGTGTTGTTCCTTTTAAATAGTCTTGGGAGAAATTGTTTCTTGCACTGTGAAAGCAGGATGCTACAAACACTTCATTTATGTGATGGTTCAGCAGTGCGAGAAAAATGACCACATTTACATAAACACAAATTCGCGGCAAGTTATTTGAATATGTTCTGCTCTGTGGATTCTGTGTTAGTTCGTTTCACTCGTTTGCATCCTGTATTTAGAAAGGTTTTGCAAAAAGTTTCTGAACTTGTATTGACGATAAAGATGGAGCTACATTTGACAGAGATGTAACCTATATGCAGGAGGGGGGGTGGTGAGATGGGTAATGGTGCTGTGAACTTAAATTGTGTGTGGGTGTGTGGGTGAGCACAGATTCAGCCTTAACAAATAGCTACACCTGTAATCAAGAGGCCTTTCCTGCCATTGCAAGCTTGTCTCGTCTCCCCCACATTGTGTTTAATGTAAATGTCAAGTTGTTCTCAAAGGTGCTTCTGCAGTCTGTATGGTACGATTGTCATCTCTCAAGCAAGCGATGTTTGTGCGTGTGAAAGACACACCCATGTCAGTGTATATACAGTGTAACAATGCAGGTCTAATTTATGTAAATATGTTTTAAAATATGTACAATATTTAAATAAAGAATCTAGTATTTATACTAAATTTGTTTTCGTGATTCAATTCCATGTTTCATCTTCGGGATGTTCACCAAAGATGTATGACAGCTATGAATTTGTTTTTACAAGGAGGGAAGATGGAGGGTGAGTGTGAACTTGGCTGAATTCTCAATATTGACCTAGGTTTCATGTATTTTTTAAACAACCAAATTCAATTTTCTCATGAACTGATTAACATTTGCAATATTTTATTGCCATTTTGTCTGATATACCATTTTGTCAGTGTAAATACTGAATCAAGGCAAATAAAATGTGTATTATTTATATTATATACAATAAAGAGCACAGGGAAACAACATATTTATAGATATGTATAGGAAGCTGGTTGATTATTAAATAATGACTTAAGGAGAAAGGGATATTAAATTAGTTTGTACTTCTTCTCACTCCATTTTAAATATGTAGATTAAATCATTAAAGTGTGTAAGATTTAGGTGAATAGGAACTATTGACAATAATTTAATGTAGAATAATCCTCTTGATGTTTTACTAGTTCGTTTCATCTAAATTGTATGAATTGTAGTTTTCTGTAGCCCAGAAAATGCTCTTTATATTCAAATACTTTATATTTACATCGATGGAGGCCGCCATGTTTTTTTACATTAGTTCAGACTGAACCAACTAAACACCTTTTGAGTTTTTATGAAAGTCTACCACAGGTTCTTTGTCATGTTTGGATGAGAGGGTGAGGTGAGGGGTGTTCAGCTGCAACATGCAACTTCAACACTAGATATCACAAACTTCTACACACTGAACCTTTAAGTGTTTTATGTTCGAAATAAATAAAAATGAATGAATGAATAACACCTGTACCTGGATGTGTTGAGTTGAACAGTGGGTGGCGCTAGAGAGTCAGAGGAAGTGGGGTGGGGGGGTTGTTTACCGATGGTCTCCACCTTCCTCTCAGCAGCAGCTAACTGTGCTAACTCAGCTAAAAACTCAGCTAACTCTCATTCCTGCTGACAGCACACATTCTCTACGTGGGTCAGCTGACACCAATGTGATGCTAGCATGTTAGCTTAGCAGTTAGCTGGAAGATACAGTAACAGTGAACCGTGGGCGCGGAGTTTTGGCTCTTTAGCCTGACAAGTAGGTGGAAATCGCTTTTGTGAGACACCGACTAACCAAAGGAAGGAAGAGGAGGGGTGACATGAAAGCCACTACCTGTTAAACACTAGCACGTTAGCAGCCAGGAAGCGAGTCCTTCCTAGCAACCGTAGCTATCTAGCCGTGACAGCAGGTTAAGCTAACAGGCGGGCGTCTTCATGGAGAGCTGCGAGGTGCTCGCTGAGATCTGGGGATAAGCTCGACGTTATGCGAACGGACTGTGAGGTAAATGTTGGTTAAATGGCAAAAACCGAGCAGGGCGATGGGCTGGAGTCTCGGGGCGCCACAGACAAGCTGACAGACAACGGGAAGGGCGGCGTGTTTGGAGCGGAGTTAAACGGCGGTGCAATCCAGGAGGAGGACCGGGTGGATAAGTACGGATTCACCGGGGGAGCCCAGCAGAACTCCGGAGAATCGTAAGTGGAGTTTCACGCACACAGACTGTTCGGTTCGATTGCCACATGGCTGCAGTGTTTTTCTTTCACTCAGCTGAACACAGGCAGAAGGTCTCTGGTTCTCACATTCACACACTGTCATGAAACCAGATTGTGATTGAGCTGATTATCCGTATACATAGCACAGGTTTACATTCAATAATAATCTATCAGTACTGCAATCTATTTTTTATCATTAATAACACAGGTCCAATATGAATATATCTGTTGGTAAAATACATAATTGTTAAAATGTTTGGCTGTGTGTTTTAAATTTTTCATTCTCTGCCCATAAATAAAAGTTTAAACCCACAACTTTCAAAAATGTATCGTGATTTACTATCACTATCGGCTGATATGAACATTTTTATGAGCACCAAGATGCTAGAGATAAGAACCCAGGGCTGATCAACCTGTGGTGGTCCGGCCTTAGAGGAGGGTGTCTTGTGATCAAAAGGCCGAAACACATGATGACACAAAGGTACACAACTGAAGATATGTCCCTAACGTTCGCTGGTGGTCACTAACATCAATTAGCGCTGTAGAACATATTCTCCATCTTAGTTTTCAAAGAGGGAACGATGTCTGATCTACTGAGACATATTGTCCAGTCCTAATTTATAGCTTTGTCTCTTGTCACCTGGACCAGCAGTGGTCAACCCTTTTTTGCCTTGTCTACTTTGAATGTCACAGCTTCCATATGTTTATCAGTTATGAGCACATTAAGAGAACTGTTTCCTTCTTCTTTCATTATGTTTTAAAAGCAGGAAGGTACCTGTTAGTTAACTTGAAAAATAAAAAATAGGGACTAGTTTACAAAAGAACTGGTTTGTCATATGTTTTTTTTCTTCCAATGTCAATTCATTAGGGAGGCCTACGTTTGGAAACTACAGACTTACACCACTGTAATTCCCTTTAAAGTCTTATCAGTCCATATTCATTGTTCCCACCTTCCTTAATAATAATATTATAATAATAATAGTGTGCTTGACTCCATATCAGTTGGTCTATTGGTAGTACTGATTCTTATCTCAAGTTTCCTGTTGGGGTCTGAGGTCCTCTGACTAAACCTGTTAGTTGTTCCACTGTCTTGGTCTGTGGTCGCCAACCTGGTAGCCGTGATCCCTGAAGGGAACTGAACTAAGGGAAAGTTCTCCCATAGCTTCCTGTTTTCCTTGTACTTCATTGGCGATGGGCAAGTGTTCCACTGTTTCGTCTGAGGGTAAGTTTCCTGTGTGGACAAGGAAGAGATGAGCTGCATGCCACCCTCTGGGATTCCCCTATATAGGTTCAGAGAAGTGACACCGTACAGTACAACTGCTGTCAGTCTGCGTGACAAGAATTTGTTTGTCTCTTGTTATAACATTTTCTCATTTCACCACAGTGCAGAAGAAATCCCCATCGAGGTGCTGAGACAGAGGGAGGCAAAATGGCTGGATATGCTCAACAACTGGGACAAGTGGATGGCCAAAAAACACAGGAAGGTCTGCAGTGTTTTTAACTGATGTGTGTTACATATTAGCACCAATGGTGAAGAGCAATTAGCAGGAGCATGAAGATAATTTATGTGGCATGTTTCACTTGTTTATTTTGTTAGCTTGAACACTTCTCACTGTGTTTTTGTGAGAAACTGAAGCATACAATTATACTGACTGTGAATATTAGAAGTACATTAATATATTCAAGGGACCAACAAAGAAACGTCTGGTTTGCTCTCTACTCTACTCAACTGTGCATGTGTTGAATGTCAGGTGAAGGAGCGCTGTCAAAAGGGGATTCCTCCATCGCTGCGTGGCCGGGCCTGGCTCTACCTCACTGGGGGGAAAGTGAAAAGGGAGCAAAACCAAGGCAGATTTCAGGTCAGTGACACACTTGCAGTCGCAGTTGTGAGTATTTTCCAAAATGGAAATAATGTATACCCATATAACATGTATGTAAAGTGTAGATGCATGACATAATGTGTGGTACAAGACCTGTTTCAGAGCGGCTTTTATGTTAAAGTGGTCTTGTCTAAAGAAGCAGATGAGAAATCACTCAAAAGTTCAATGTAAAAAAATTTGTATTTCCAGGAACTGGATAATCAGTCAGGAGATCCCAAATGGGTAGACATCATTGAGAGGGACCTCCATCGACAGTTTCCCTTCCACGAAATGTTTTCAGCAAGAGGAGGTCATGGGTACGCTCTGCCATCTAAAGGCTTATCATACTTCCCAACACTGTGTTCATTTTATTGAATACACAGTGGTTTGTGATAATAATCTCTATTTGTTGATACGTGCAGGCAGCAGGACCTGCTCCGGGTTCTGAAGGCTTACACTCTGCATCGTCCTGATGAGGGTTATTGTCAGGCTCAGGCTCCCATAGCTGCTGTTCTCCTGATGCATATGCCGGCTGAGGTGAGCTCACACTAGACATCCAACATCTCCAGATGTTTGTTTTCTCTTATCTAAAATAAAAAAGTTGTTAATAAGAGATACTCACTGTTTTTCAACTATGGGGTAAAGAGGTCAAAAAGAGGATATAGAATATATAGCATATAAGTATAATTGTTAAATTCTTTTGAATTAATTTGTAATCTTTAAATATCACATTCAACAATAATAAATAGCTGCTCTCTTTCCTTTCTTTGTCCTAGGATGCATTCTGGGTTCTTGTCCAGATATGTGAAAAATACCTTCCAGGATACTACAGTACAGGGCTGGTATGAAGAAGAGCTTGAACGTCACATGTTCATAGTATTAAACACTTATCACTTATCACCTCCATGAACCTTATATATCTTTCTCAAAGTAATCTGTCGTGTATTGTAAGTATAAATATTGCTGCTAAATGACAGTGGGTTTCTGCCACATTATAGGACTGAACCTTTACACTGCCCAGCATTTATTTCCAACGTAGATTTAACCTTTTAAACTTCCTGTCAGCATCACCTGATATAGCCGGACAAAGCAGTTTCATTCATTTTATAAAGTCCGTAGTCATAATATATTGCTTGTGGTGGTGATGAATTTCTCAGGCCAGTGTGTCTCTGCTTGATACACTAACAACCTAACAAGTCGAGGTGGTGACCAGGCAACAAGGACGAGATAATCACACAATCAGATTAGGCAGAGAGAGAATAGTCTGTTCCCTCTTTCGCTTTCGCTCCCTCTCTCTCTCTTTCTTTTCCTTCACTGGTTGCTGTTCCATGTCGTCTCCACAGGAGGCGATCCAGCTGGACGGGGAGATCCTGTACGCTCTGCTGCGGCGGGTGTCTCCTGCGGCCCACGGTCACCTGAAGAAGCACAAGCTGGAGCCCATCCTGTACATGACCGAGTGGTTCATGTGTGCCTTTTCTCGCACTCTGCCGTGGGCCTCGGTGCTGCGCGTCTGGGATATGTTCCTTTTTGAGGGTGAGATGACCCAGCAACACACTTTCACGTTACTCACTGATGCATTAATACACCATGAAGTGAGAAGTAGGACATTTATTAAAGGGGTGTTTCAGCAAGATAGCGGATAGAGCAAGTTTTACATTTGGCCCGTCTTTTAATTTCAATATATGTCTCTGTTGTTTCGATCATGAGTCTCTTCTACCTGCTATTATGTATCTAAACTAACTCTAGTGTTTAAGATCAAAACACTAAATAAGTATTAACCTTTTCTCAAGGTCCTCTCATGTTCTCATCATCCTCCCCTTTAGTTGCACTTGTGCGACAGCAGAGCATGAACAGTGTTTTACGATTTGGTCTTGAAATAAAAGTGCAAACCACTTCTTTAGCTGCATCTGAATCTTCTCTCAGGAGTGAAGATCCTGTTCAAGGTGGGCCTGGTTCTCCTGAAATGCATGCTGGGATCCCAAGAGAAACTGAAGTCCTGCCAAGGTCTCTATGAAACAATGGAGCTGCTCCGAGCCATACAGCCACAGTACATGCAAGAAAGGTTCCTGGTGCACGAGGTACGGTTAAACCTGCTGACTTCATGTGTTTTACATTTTATTGTTTTGACTCAGCACCTAATGCACACTCAGATTCCCCTATAGGTGCAGGAATCTTGCTTGGACTTTGCCCTTCTGTTGTGTTAATGGTGAATAAAAAACATTAACGTGTTATCTGCTGGAAAACCCGGACATTACCTCACGTTCACATTTATTCCTTCCCTGTCTCTCAGATTATAGAGTTATCGGTGTCTGAGAAAGACATCGAGAGGGAGCATCACGCTCAGCTGCGGCGTTGGAAGGAGAGTCACGGAGATCTACACTGCAAGTCCCCTCCCAGGATGCACGGTGCCAAGGCCATCATGGCTGCCGAGCCTCCGAGCCGGCAGGACCTGAGACAGAGGCCCACAATCATCGTTGCGTCTCCCCTGGCAACTACGACAGACGCGGTGCAAGCTGAGGACGCAAAGGGAAATAGAAAGACTAACAGGGAACAGCAGAAGGAGACAATCCTATCGCCACAGGAGACACTTAATCCATATCCTCCTCCCACTGACCCCTCACCTCTGCTCAGACACATGACCTTCCAAGAGTCCAAAGAGAGTCTGAGCAGCACAGAGCATGACACTTACCTGTAGCAGGGTAAGTTTCACACCAGTTTACATACACAAATCGTTCCATATAGCCTTTACTGACTCAGCAGCATTCAGTCACACATGTCGCAGAGACATGTCAAACCTCCACCACTTCACATTTCTATTTTTACTGTCATGCCACTCCAAGAAAAGTTTGTTAAATTTAAAGTTAAATTTGAACAATTGAAAACAATTACATTTTCACATATGACAAAAATGTCTTTACTACTTAACATTTTCAGTGGCAACTTCATTCGTACAGGTTGATATTTACTTTGTTTTACTGAAGTAGTACAGCCATAGAACTTTAGGCTGTATTTTAAAAACCCAGTGGCACTCAAGAAAGTGTGAGTGCCAGGGAGCAACAGCAGGTGGCGACTGTGTGCACTTTTCAACAGTCTGTGAGGTTTATGTGAGTGAGATCAGCATCATATGACTGAACATGCAGGATTACATTCAGAACCTCACTGTTAAAAGCTACTGCTGCTATTCACTGCTCAAAGTAAAGCTCTGATTCTCTCCTTAGTTATAAATGAAGTCTGATTTTGTCTTAATCGATGAGATCTTTCCTGGAGCACTTTGCCTCTCTAGTCTTCCTCTTTGCCTATGTTAGCCAACACAGAGATTTGTATTCGTCCGGCTGTGTTCGACACAGTTTATGAGCGCGTCTGTTTTGCACGGTCTAGTGACTGTTGTGCTGCATCTGTGAGTTTGAACACTTGAGGGCGCTGTGAGATTAACTCTGTGCCACAGCAGCGACCAGCAGAAATCTAATGAGTTGAAGAACTGTTAAAAGCGAAGTGACTCTCTAATGAAGGAAAAAAAAAAGTGTGCAGGGATGTTTTATGCCACTAAGCCAAAGATTTTTATTGCATATTTTTCAAAACATATATTTTCCAAACAGTTTATTCAATTATATTGTCGTACAGTATTTAATTGTTATTAATTTGGGAGAGTTTATAGGTTTATATTTATGTAATGAATGAGCTATGTTGAAGAATGCTAATACACAGCTGTTTTGTACAATCTTATTGAATGGTTTGCAGGTCTTTATACTTTATATACAGATTTATCTGATGGTATTGGGAGATTGTTTATTTTGCGGCGGCCTGAGAATCGTAACTTTTAAATCCTCAAAAAGTTCTGTTTTCCTTTTTTTTTTGTTTTAGACCTAAAACCATGAAATCTATATTTTTCCACAGTTTAAAATAACGGAAAGAATCTGCAAACTTAATATGAAGTCCAAGTTTTTTACAAATCTTAAACTGTTGTAGACGGACACGCTCGCTTATATGAAATTCATGCCTCCACATGATTTGTAGGATTTCTCTGTGGACCTCCATGCGAAGGACTTTTGTGAAGACATTAACCTAAACTGTTTAAAAACAACATTTGAGCAATTCAACATATTAAAAGTCAAAGGAGCCATAAACGTTTATTAATAACCAAATAGCTTTTATAGACACTTATTTTATTTTGGAAGTTACAAATGAAGAAATGGTTTGAGAGGAAGTGAATTCATACGCACTCAACAATTAATAGTTCCATTCCTGGAAATTCAGTTGGTGTCAAAGTTTTTTTAAGTAATGAAAAATGGTTATGGGTATGTGTTGATTTGGAAAAAAAAAGGGTTTTTTTAAATATATGCTACGGGTTTATTTTTGGGTCATTTAGGAAGCACTGTTCTTTGCCATGTTCTCTGAAGCTTTTGATATTTAGATTTAATACGTTTTGTTCTAATCTGACGTAAAAACACCACATGCATTTGTAGAGTTTTATGCTCTGTCATGTAGATGGTGCCACTGAGCTTCATCCAGAGAATATTATAAAACTGTCGTTACTCTGAAGGATACAGGATATAAAGATTTTGGGGTATTTTGTATTCAAAGATGAAACTGATTCAGCTCGGGGCTCGTACATTTGCAAGCTCTACTGTTTTTCTGTGATTTGATATGTTTTTGTACCAAATTACATATAAATCAATAAATTAATGAATGAATTTCTTGGATTTTGCATATATTTCATATTTCCCATTTTTACTCTGACAGCCAGTTTCTTCTCTTTTTGCCTGCACCTTCTATGAAACAAAGAAAACGAGACAAGAGATGAAGTGCCACATAGACTGCGCTGAACGAGCAGGATTTCAATACACCCTGTGTTGTCATTCAGCGCCCTCACACCCGCCCTCACGCACCCACACTGCAGCACACTTCCTCGGACACCTGTTTCTCCGGCTCTTTCAGCTCTTTGAGGAATTTGCATCTCAAATAGGTTGAATTCCCACAGCGTCTCACCCAGCCATTTGCCTTTGGTGACTGAATGGAGTGTATACAGGCCTCCTTCTTCCTCGACAAGGTTCAGCTGCAGTCCAAGAACATGACAGCCAAGAATGCGCTCCCCTATATTTTAATTTACCCAAGCAGAGAAATAAAACACCGTTTTATTTAATTTAAGATGGATGTGGATGGATATAATAGCATCTTAATGGCTTACCCTAAATGCTTCCGCTCATCTTTTATCTATTTCTGTGATGCATTCTGCGTGTTTTGTCTGAGGATGCCTGTCATTAGAGCATTTTTGTATTTCTGCCTCCTCTCATCATCGTCTCTGCGCCTTTCACTATCTGTAAACAACGTCAGCTCGTCCACACATATTCAACCCAACTCCACCCTTCACCTCAATTCAACGACCCCACAACCCCACCTGTCTGTCCGTCACTCTCTGTGCTGGTGGTGCTCGGGGGACATTTGCGAGACCCCGAGCTGAGACTATGGGGAGGGTATAATGGGAGACTGGCTTTATGGCTAATCTGCAGAGAGGAGGAGACGTGACCCAGACGTGCCCCCATAACCACACTCTCAGAAAAGGGCTGAGCAGATTTTGTAGCCTTTACAGAACAATAGCTTGTTGCTTCTTTGGTGTTGTGTGTAAAAACATCACGGCGTCTCTCGCAACTCAGCTTTTTTCTTTGCTTTTTTGCTAAATCAAAAAGAACTATCATAATATAACATGCGGCCATAGTGAGCTTTTAAACAATGGAATAATAATATTGAGAACATTTAAATATTTATAATTCTTTCCAGTTTGTCGGCCATTTTTATCATCCACTTGTTTGTTTGAGTTCACACTGAAAATGTGGCTGTGTTATAAATATGAACACGAGGGTCTGTGTTGGTGCAGTCATGCTCTAGTGAGAAAATGAAATATGATCCAGTCCAGTTTGAGAGAAACAGAGCATCCACGACCTTTAAGACTCATCAGGCTCTGATAAATACGGCACAGTGGTTTATGATACTGTGACAGGATTAAACAACAAATTAATATATTGCAACGGTTGTAATGTTCACAATACAAAGCAGTCTCTCAGGAATGTGCATATTTGATTGGCCAGTTCAGTCTGTTGCTTTGAGTTCTGTGTGTCACTGAAATCACTGAGAAATGCTTTTGTAGAATGTCATCCCTGTGGACTGACCAAGATGTGAAGATCGTAGGATGAAAAATGCAATTTAGCAAAAACGTAATTAAGCTGCATTTGAACATGCCAGACACACAAGCTATAAATGTTTTTGAGCAGCAGTTGGCACATTGGGTTGTATCTGAAATATCTTGGAAAGCACTATTAATGGCATTTCTCAAACAGGCATGTCTGAATTTGAATTCAGAAGCAGAAATTCAATGGAACCATCCAGAAGGAGAAATGCTCAAGGTTGCATTGGTCTGAGTGACCTAAATGTCAGAAGCATCAGCTGCACGTGTGAAGACATCAGAACCACATCACATAATCTGCTGTGTGCATTCATCTGTCACACCTGGACCAACACAGCAGCTGTGGAAAGATAAGAATATAAATATAGTTTTAAAAAATACTGTTTTGTACATAAAAGTCTATAACTGAGAAATTTATTTTTTCTAATTGAGACTGCTCAAACTGTCCCTGTATTTATCTGTGATGTTTTCAAGACAGAGTTGGAAAAAAGGGTGATGTGTGTCAGGTGTTCAATCCCCAGCTCCTGTAGTCCGCATGCGGAAGTTTCCTTGGGCAAGACGCCTGACCCGAAGTTACACTGGCCAGCATTTCAACCATATCTTGCTGCCTCAAGAAGTTTCTGTCACACACTTGAGTTTTTCTTGTCAGCACAGTTCACACCTACTTTTTGTTGATCCAAGTATATCTACAATAGGCGTGAAAACGGATACCACACACATGTGATGTCTGTTTATACACTGTAGCTGTTTATGAGGGGGTGGCTGGGTGTTGTGAGGTGGATGATCTCATAAGGCCATATGTGTGAAGCGTCTGGGAGATTAAAGTCTGGCCTCATGAGCTGCAAAGCTCCTCTAAAGCTTTTTGGTAACAAGGGCTGATGGTCTGCACCTTTATCCCCGGCCCTCCACCACCAGCACCCCCACCAGCCCCCCCACCAGCCCCCCATGCCCTCTGCCTAAAGCTGGATTAGAAGGGGAAGAGGTCAGGGGCACGGGACAAAAAACTGGACTGTGACCTGTTTGAACGACAATGATAGTTTCATTGGATTGCAGCTGCTATGGCTTTCCTGGACTCTGTTGGTATGGGTATGAAGTAAATGTAGACGTTGATGTAAAAGTTCAACATTTTTAGGTTGAATAATGCTGCAGGGAGTTCCCCTCAGGCCGAGACCTCGTGCATCTTCCTGTTTGGGATTCTTCCCTGTTTTGGGGGAACAGACTTTGATGCACAGCCTCAAGTAGCCGAGCTGCACGTGTGGGACAGGAAGCGGAGTTGGAGTGGAAGGTGTCAGGGGTCAGACAGATGCCCGTTCAATGGATGGTGGTCAGGAAGTGTGTGTGTCCTTTTATGGTTCTCCTCGGGATAACAGTAGCTGGACACGCAGCCCTAATGATCTCAGGTCCATCAGCTTTATTCTCTGACTCTAAATTATGATTTGTTAAAGGAAATGAAAACACACACACATTCTCCGTTCCAGCTGGGGATCCCCCCCATCTCCTTATGTAGCAGCTGAATGTCTTATGAATCATAAGACTCATTAGTGCATTACAACTCCGGAGCAGTGACCGAGCTGTTGTTCCCATCAGGCGGAGGTTAAATCTTGTTTTCTGCATCTCTCTGTTCCTTGGTGTTGCCCCGTCAGTTCTCCCTGTTCACAGCTGATCCATCAAACCGAGCTACACAGGCCTCTGGCTGTAAAAGATCACATCGTCCAATTATTCAGGCCACTTTCCGCTCCATTTTAGAATGTTTGAAGTTGAGCAGGCTCCTGGTTACACATTACACAAGCTCTAGGCCTCAGGTTTTCACTTTCGGGGACCTTGTTATGACCTCTGAACTGTTGAACAGTTTTTTTTTTGCTCTCCAACAGCCCCCCACTGTTGACTGTTTCAACTTCCTGCTTACGACCGTATTTTATTTTGTAGGTCTTAAGACCCTTGTATTGTCTTTGTGTGCCAGTGTGCATGTTGTTTATGTGTTTGTTTGCTTTGTGTAGAATCTTAATTCAGTTTCAGTGCTATCAAATAATTGAATCAAACACTTGTAATTAGTATTTGTTGTAGTTCATTTGCAATAGTTGGAAAATACACAGTTGCAGAAAAGTGGAATATTCTAGGCAACTTGATAGTTGTTGCTGTTGAAGCTGTCCGATAAAGAACTAGAATGGCACTGAGTGAAGCACATACATCCGCCACAGTTAAATATCAGTCCCCTCAATGTGCCACTTTTTTTCCCTATCTAGATCCATGAATTATTTCCTGAGAAATCATTTAATGTTGAAAAATTCCCTATTGCCTATTGCACAATATTTAGTGAGACAAAACCTGTCTCTTAATCCGGGCCCACACCAACATTTAATGGATTCTTCCCTGACCCGTATCTCATCCTTCCACCAAGTTTAGTAGTAACTAACAAACAAACATTTATCCTCCTTGGTGGAGGTAATTATTGTCAATGTGCACACTTGAAATACAAAACAATGCTTCCTTACTTTAGTAAAATAACTACAGCAGCAGTCCTCTATGGGAGAGTGTGTAACTACTGTAGATTGTATCCTCCAATGCATTTTTAGAGTGTGACATGCAGTAAAATCAAACCCCCAAATGATATCTAATAGGTCATTGGTGTTTTATTGTACAATTCATATTTGGTGGTTGATGATGCTCTGGATCTGGATCTCGTGTCTTTGTGTCTTTCAACATTTACTTGTCTCTGTTTTGCATTGCATGTTTATCTCCTCACCGGAGCTGTTTGTGCGCTCCAGGCTGCTGTGTTGTTGTCTTTCCCACTAATCTGTATTGATCTGAAGTCACTTCCTGCCATTGTTGTGTCACATCCCCACTGTCTCCTCTCTTCCCGTCCATCTAGTCCTCTCTTTTCCCCCGGCAAGGAAACCGGGTGCTCAGAGAGGATACACAGGGATGTGTATGTTAGTGTGTGTGTGCATGTGTGTGGATGCGAGATAAAGTGGGAGACTTGCTCTGCCCCTGATAAACCAGGGACAGACTTTTACTGGGACGAGCAGATATTGATGGGGAGTGGATGATAACACCAACACAAATGCCGGCAAATTTGGAATTTTTGCTTGACAGAAAAAAAGTTGCCCAATTTTCAAAAAAATATCAATCTTATAATCAGTTATTGATCTTCTACATGCTTTGCATTTTTGTTTTGCACAACATTCACTGTGGTGAAATAGTGAATACAGAATCATCATCAACAACAACTTAAAAGTAAGCTGTTTTGAGTGATGATATAGAATATATCTATAGAATAGATATGTGCATTCACAATGTCCAGGAGAAAGAGACTATAAGGTAATTTCGTCAAAGGGAATTTCTGTATGTATGTGGGTTAACACATATTTTTTAGATATGCACAGTGTTTGCAACAAGTGGTGGAGGTATGTTATTATTAATAAAGCATTAAACCCAATTTTTTATTTAATGGAACAACTTTCAGAACCAGCTAGAACAAAAACGTTATATATAATGTAACTTGCATTGTGTGTGTGTGTGTGTGTGTGTGTGTGTGTGTGTGTGTGTGTGTGTGTGTGTGTGTGTGTGTGTCAGGTCGTGACCTCGTAGCTTGTTATAATTGAGACTAATGACAAAAGCATATGAGCATCAAGACCTTTGGTTTGGAGTTACAATAGCTGATTGTGTTTCCTCCAGTGTAGTCATGGGTGTTACATAGTGTGTGCGGACATGTAGGATTGTTGAGTGCATGGGTGTGTGTGTGTGTGTTTGTGTGTGTGTGTGAGGCTTGTGTTTCAGAACTCTGTGAAGTCTGCACAGCCATAAAAAAATCTTTAAAATGGTTCCTGTTACATGTGAGGGATAAAGTCCAGCAGTGCACGGAGTCATTCACACAGTTTTTCGACCTCACTGCCTCCTGTTCTCCGACTCATCACTCTTTCACTCGGTTTTGTGAATAATATCAGTCTCACATCCTCTGCAGCAGCAGGAGCGCAGCGGCGGAGGAAAGTTTCTTGCTTGTTGGTTGTACAGGAAGAGGAAAATGCAGTTGCAGGTTTTATTGCAGTTTTCTTTTGTGTTTGTTTATACATCAGGGAAGACCTTATCTCTATTTTTAAACCTTGTCTGGATGGGTTTGTTAAGTGCAGTGACGATGCTTTAAGCTCAGTGTCATGCAGTAAAGCAGAAGAGTGTGGGATTCCATTTGTGCACCTGGAAAAACACTTTTTGTCATTACCATCGGGGTTAACAGGACAAATACGCATTACCCCCTTTACTGACCGCAACCTTTAATGAAAATTGCATCATGATTTCTGACAGCATCGAATGTTAAAAGGATAAATGACGGTATTTTAAAATTAAAATAATTATAAAAGTAACTAACAACTAACAAGCATATCTGTGGCAATAATTCAATACACTCAGGTCTTTTGCAGCGACTGCTTCATGCAGTACTACATGATCTGCAGCACATGTTAGCTAATGTCAGCAAACTCGATATTGAGACGGAATTTGTGACCTGTACTGCAGCCAGCCACCAGGTGACTTTGAGCTAGTTGCTAAAATCAACATGCTAATGATCACAGTGTTCACTATCTTAATTTCTTACATGCTATTCTCTACAGGACAATCCACATTCTCGTGGGAATTTAATGAGTTCTATAGATAATAAACAGTGCAGAGAACTATGAACATTTGCTCATTGAGACCTGAAGGCGAGGACGACACCATCATCATTTATCGCACCATCTTTGTAAAGAAGGTTGGTGGTGGTTCCTGTCTCTGTCAGTGTTTAAACATCGTCTCTTAGATTTAAACCTCAATATTGTTCATCGCCTTACTAACGCTGATCAAACTCTAACAACAAACTCTTTGTCGGTGTAAACAGAACTCTGTTGTCAGGACTCGCAGCAGCAGTGTTACCTCACTGCTTCTATAAATGATAAATGATAAATGATCCTCTCTCTTTTGTTCCCTTTTCTCAGCTGCACTACATAACCCCCCCCCCCCCCCCCCCCTCCTCCGGGCCTTTCTCTCCTTCTTATATTTTTACTCGTGACCTCGAGCGCAAGTCCCAGCTATTTCTGACCTTTTCGTGAAAACATTTTGGGATTTCCATCTCCTGTCCTCACGTTCATATTTGATAGATATTTCTGTTCTGCCGCTCCTGACTCGGAACAACATGTTGAAAGCAGGAAGAGTCGTATCAACAGAGTCTCCCGGTCAACTGACCCACAAACACAAATCTCAAATTAGACATCCCTGTGTCTGTAGCTGCTGAAAAAGAATTTGAACCCAATTTATGAGGAGGCAAAGCAGCAGATCTATCATGTTTTCAATTTCATGACACATCATTTATAATATTACTGTGTATTTTATAGTTTTCACCAGTCAGTTTGTTTGTTGCTTGGTTTGTACGGTTGTTTGCAAGATTACATAAGAAGAACAGGACAGATTTCCATGAAATTTGGTGGAAGGATGAGTTGGGGTCAGAGAGGAACTTATAATATTTTGTGGCAGATGATTAGTGGATCTTGATGAAAATAATCAGGCACCTTTAAGGGACTGATATATTAGTGTGTGAACTTTGGTGCAGCTCGATTGAAGTCAAGGAAACTGTTGGGCCTTGGCAGAGGGATGAGCTCTGAGTGCATTCTCCTTATTGTTGCTGTGTTTATAGCTACTTGTTTATTATATGGAGTTTCCCAACAAAAGTATCTTATATCCTATATCTTAAATCTTCTTCAATCAACAATGAACTGATCTTGATCCCAACATAGTTCCTGGAGTGTGACTCAGTTTCTCCAGTTTCATCGTGCAGTCAGGATATCTTAAAACTCTTTTTAGATGGATGTATCACTTCAGTTTAGTCTTTACTGGAGCGGTGAGAGCAGGCGTGAACGTCTTCCATCCTGGTGGCCTTTGTGTCTGACAAGCTGGTGTCAATCACCTCCTCGTCCCTGCTGAAAGGAGCCGAGGGAGCATAATGGAGAGGAGCAGGCGGCAACAACAACCAAATGTTCAAGCTCCCAGCTGTGCTCAGAGTGTGAGCTTTGACAGCACATCCAGATAATTAAAAGTTCAGATCAGACTGTTTTGGTAATGCTGATGACTCGGTGAGTATTTGCCCTTGGGTCCGTCTATTATCGCGGCTGTCAAGCTGCTCTCAGGTGATTGACTCAGACTGGCAATATCATCGAAGAACTGGGGGATGAGTCAGAGTCGGTGAAATCGCAAATAAAGCCTTGAGCAACCAGCTGTCTCTGCACAGAGGGGCTCCCCTTGTGCATGTGGTCTGCAACAGCTTAACACACACATCAAACGTCTGTCAGACCCCCACAGGCCCTCACACACACACACCTCAACAACAAGAACACACACCTCACACTCATTTGGTGCTGCAGGTATCGACCGAAAACAGGCTAATAAACACGCAAGGTCAAAGATCAGGATGAAAGATCAAAAGGACGCTATGCAGCCCTGCAGATAGACTGTCATTGTAGTGTGTGTGTGTCAATGTTTGTGGTTGTGTGTCTTTCTGCTGTTGTGTAAACTTGGAAAAGAAAGAATTCATCTTTCTCTGAAATAGTTTGTAGCTTACTCATTACTGAAAGATGACACTTCGCTGTGGTCAAATGTTGCGCAAATCATATGGAACATCACGGTGTGTGGTTTACAGCGCAGGACCACACATGAGAGGACAACAACAACAATACAAACAACAATCGGTCTGAGACACAGGTGGGAACCAGAGGACAAACATCAGCTGAATGCTGGGGGTCTCTGGTGCTGAGGGAAGAGATGGATGCTCTGCAAAGAGGTTCAAGATCAGCCCTATTGGAACAAGTGACTCTAATGGAGAAGTGATCAAAATAATTGCTGACTGTTGAGCATGAAAACAATTCCCATCAGACTTCAGGAAATGTTACTCCCTTTACTATTTCTTGCATCAAAATTGAGATTTATGTTTTTTCCCCCAACTCTACTGATGAGGGGATTTTGGACAAAGTGTGTGGGTGGACTGATGTGTTCATCAAGGCCTTCTGTTTTATTTAGTCGTAGGTTCACATCCCACGTCAACGAGTGCAGCTAAAAACAGACTTGGGTCCCACCAGGCTGCAGATAGGAAGCTCGCCTGATTCACTTCAACTTCCTTTTTTCTGTTCTGCAGCACGGAGCCGGAAAGACAAAGAGCTGGAACGGACAATTAAGCAGAGCATGAGTAGGTAGAGTTTTGGGTGGAGGCAGGCGCACAAACACAATCACATCAGTTTGATTATCAAACACCACCAGAGCGCATCACGAGAACCGGCAACAACAAACTGCTCTCTGAGAGTAAATGACGCTGGTTGGAGCAGAGGGGACAGGAATCAATCCGCGTCTTGGTAAAGGGAGGAAGACGGACATGAGTGGGGAGGGGAGCGGAAGATGGAGGAGGCAGAGATGGAGGGGTGGAGGAAGGGATCGGAGGAGGAAAGGATTGTTGAGTGATGCAGACGTTTTGTCTATTGGTTGGTGCCTCGGCGCCACTGCTGCCGCTCTGCTGAGAGACGGAGCAGGCTGGAGAGTGAGGCGTCCCACCTGGGCCGACAAATCCACCCGAGAGACGGGAAAGAAGAGAGAGAAACACTGAGTTACCCTTGAGTAGCTTTAAAGTTGGAAAAGTCATCTTATGCCACGCTGTCTGAAAGTACCATGACTTCTATCATCTCATTCTTGAAGCCTAATGCTAACACAGCTGAAGGTTCAAGTCCAAGACTCCATGTTTTTTATGGTGCCACCGTCCACTCATTTAAAGATATCGCTGATGCAACATCTCGACCAACAATTTGAAATAAATATAATACTAACAATGTTTGGCTGCATTATATGTTTCTATTCTGACTTGTTAGCGTGTGCTGTTTCCAGACACAACTCTGGAAAAGGTCCTGACACTTGGGTCTGGACTTTCTTCACTTTGCCTTTTTCATAAGGAGAACGCAGCAGTCCACGAAACAAATCCCGTTTCAGAAATCACCTTATCATCAAACGTTTTTGAATCTTGTCTTTCCATGTTGGCATCTTATGCATCCTCTCCGCTAATGACCTTTCTTTCATCCTGAGATACTGTGTTCGTTTTGTGTGTGTTAGAAACACCAATCACACGCCCACACACTTCTGAAATTACACAAACATTGGTGTTCTCACAATAAGCCCCCCCCCCTGGATAATTTCAGGAGAATATCCAGAGTTAAGTTCATGTCTGAAAGCAGCTTTAGTGAGGTTAAACAGGCAAATGCATTATTCTGCCAAACCTTTTATAACCTAGTGTTTGTTTTCTCTGTAAATCAATATAACAGTACAAAATGTGGAAGAAATACTAAATTACATTATGTGACCTGTTTTACTTGTCTTATCGGATACACTTGAGTTTTCAAATTAAAGTTGAGTCTTTAATAATAAAGTCAAAGCCAGAAAATAAGCACATAAACTATTGTTCTTCATGGGGCATGTTTGAACACTGTTTGGTATCACTTGTTTTGAACAGTGACACCAAAATGTATGTTGATGATTATTATCTCCCCATTAAGAAAATATAGTAACATTTCTTTAAAAAAAACAGTCTCACCTACTTTTCTTTCATTTTAAATCCTGCTAGTTTGTTTTTAAAAGTTTGAATAGATTGGAACTCATATTTTATATTTCAATTAAGGCTATAACACGTCTGTCTCTTCTTTTTGAAGCTTGTATATTTTCATTTTCAGGCCTGAGGTCAAAGTTTTCTTTGTCTAACATCCAGTACACAAACTCTTGTCTTCAGTGTGTGGCTGCACATTGTTTGGACATGTGGGGACATGAAAACAAAACACATAGAGATGTAAATGGCCTGTTCCGTTTCAGCACAGGGCTCCGGTGCCAGAACGACTCTCGATTGTCATTACAATTGACTGCACCTCATGAAACCTGTCATGCCCGGACTTGACTTGTGGGCCACCGTCCAAACACGTCTAATAATCAACTTTCATTCCAGGAAGGTGGAAAATAAGTGTCTCAATTAAACTTGTGGTTTTCTTGTAGGCCATGATTTATGCATGAAAACTAAATTATGAGAAATGAAATTCTTGTGTTTCAGCTCATATTGAAGTGGCTTCACTTTGCAGGAGATAGTGAATGTAGATGATGATAAGAGGAGGGTGTGTGTAGAGCATGTTCCTCAGAGCAGAGGAGGAGGAGGGCAGTGGGAGGGGAGGAGGAGGGCAGTGGGAGGGGAGGAGGGGGGCATCCTAGGACGGTACAAGTGAAGGGGGAGGTATATAAAGGTCCATACATCACACGTGCAGCAACAGAGCTCAGAGCTGTCAACCACTGTGGACATACCAGACTTTTATCCAAAGGGAAGCAGACACTGGAGATGGAGCCCACTGAAACTCCTTATGATTACTATGACTACGAGGAGACGGAGAACTCCACCATGTGTGACTACTCGGAGTGGAGCCCCTCTTACTCCGTCATTCCGGTGCTCTACATGCTCATCTTCATCCTCGGTCTCTCCGGGAACGGGGTGGTCATCTTCACCGTGTGGAGGGCGCAGGGGAAGCGGCGCGCAGCGGACGTCTACATCGGGAACCTGGCCCTGGCTGACCTCACCTTCGTGGTCACGCTGCCCCTGTGGGCCGTCTACACCGCCATGGGCTACCACTGGCCCTTCGGGGTGGCCCTGTGCAAGATCAGCAGCTACGTGGTGCTGCTGAACATGTACGCCAGCGTCTTCTGCCTCACCTGCATGAGCTTCGACCGCTACCTGGCCATCGTGCACTCGCTGTCCAGCACCCAGCTGCGCTCCCGCGGCCACACGCGGGGCTGCATCATCGCCATCTGGCTGCTGTCCGGGCTCCTCGCCGCGCCCACCCTGGTGTTCCGCACCACCATACACGACCTCTCCAACAACCGCACCTCCTGCGCCATGGACTTCAGCCTGGTGTTGACCAGCAAGGAGCAGGAGAACCTGTGGATCGCCGGCCTCAGCATCTCCTCCTCGGCGCTGGGCTTCCTCCTGCCCTTCCTGGCCATGATGGTGTGCTACGGCTTCATTGGCTGCACCGTCACCCGCCACTTCAACACCCTGCGCAAGGAGGACCAGCGCAAGAGGAGGCTGCTGAAGATCATCACCACGCTGGTGGTGGTGTTCGCCGCATGCTGGACACCCTTCCACTTGGTGAAGAGCGCGGACGCCCTCTCCTACCTGGATCTGTTCCCCGCCACCTGTGCCTTCCTGCGCTTCCTGCTGCTGGCCCACCCTTACGCCACCTGCCTGGCCTACATCAACAGCTGCCTCAACCCCTTCCTCTATGCCTTCTTCGACCTGCGCTTCAGGTCCCAGTGCCTGTGCCTCCTCAACTTAAAGAAGTCCCTGCACGCCAGCCCGGTCAGCTCCCTGTCCTCCCAGAAGACAGAGGCCCAGTCCCTGGCCACCAAGGTGTGACGCCAGCTGGGGGCCCAGAGGCATGCTGGGGAAGAGGTGAAAGATGCAGGACAATGCAGGTGAATCAGAACTGTGCAGCTGATGAGTGCTTCCTCACAGGTCGTCCAGAGCGTCATCTTCAGACCCCACCTCTGTGGACTACAAGGTGACCGTCAGGCTTGTGGATTGTGGGTCTCGCCACACTCCAACTCCTACGTTCAGCTGCAGGGAAGCAAAACAGTACCAAGGGACCGAGAAATGAAATGATTTATATATTTTTGGAAAAAGTGGAATGTATTTTTGAAAACCCACTCATGAGTTCCTCCCGGGTTCTCTCATGTGGACGTGATGCAAAGTGCTGAGCTTTGCACTCTGAAACCTTGTCGTCAATACTCATACATGTGCCCCCCCCTGCTGTTCTTGTTTTCATTTGTTAGCACTTGAGGTGTGAAACCCACCAGACTGTCCCGCTCTCCAACTCCAGACTGTAGTATCTGTGTCACAGCCAGCAGTGTAGAGAGAGAGAGAGAGAGTGTGTGTGTGTGTGTGTGTGTGTGTGTGTGTGTGTGTGTGTGTGTGTGAAGGATGTGCCAGTCGTGAGAGGTGTTCGAGTGTGATAAGACAGACAGATGGCAGCTGGCAAATGTTTTCAGGCTGGTGCAGGGGCCAATTATAAGGTGACTGCTTTGACAGTCTGAGGGTGTGTGTGTGTGTGTGTGTGTGTGTTAATCGCTAGAATGACAATGCAGTTGCTCCTGACAAACACATGAAAGCATTTTTGTGAATACACATTATTTTGAATCCTTGTCTATGATTTTGTAATAAAACTGACAAAAATTGTGCTTTAAAAACAGCCCTCTCTCTGGTGTCCCTCTGTTACTTGTGATTGCTTGTTAAGTTGGAATGTATTTTCTCCCATCCAGTGAATGTCCTTCTTCCTGTTGGTGCCTTGCGGAGGGGGGAGGCGGTCGAACACCCATTGTGTTCTGCAAGGCCTGAAAATCAAAGCATGCATCTTGCAGGAAATGCACGTTGGACCTCTATTTCCTCCTCCCGCCGTATTTGTTTCTTCTGCTTTCCTGACAATCCACTCGCACAAACAATCAACGAGCACAAAAGTTTCTAAATTGGATCAAGCACGGGACGTTTTGCCTTTGTCCCAGAAGTCTTAGGGTTAATTACAACAACGATTCATGCACATCTAGAGAGTCTCAGTCCACATTTTAAACATCCTACTCTGCTGTTTTATAGTTACATGTGTTGTTTTCAGCAAACAAAAACTGCAGCAGGTTGTTGAGCTTCAAATTAGAATTCAGTGATTAACCAATTCTGACCGTAATGAGCTTTTTACAGGATATATTCAGCAACAGCAGGGAGACAGAGGGATTGGATAAATCCTCACTCACTGATTTGTAGTGGGAGTCGACTCACTGTGCCTGTGTAATACCTGTTGATGAGAGGGGCTTAATCTAAATCAGTTACAATTACAGAAGTACACTGCGGAGGGCCATTTCTTTTTCCAGGGGCCTAAATGTGAAAAATGCTGAACTCCTCCTGGAGAGAAGAACTGCATCTGCGTCTTTAATCTCGGGACAGGTGACGTCTGAAAGCTTCCACGTCACGTGAAAGAGAGAGAAATGCAACAGCTGCTGCGACATTCCCTCGGCCTCCTCCTCCTTCATCACCACGGTCTCAGCTCCCCTTAATCTGATCCCAGCCGGGACTCAAACACAGACATGCAAAGCAAAAATCTGAGTTAAATAGATCTTCCAAACTGAGTGGAGCAAGTTTTTATAAAACACACTACGATAAAGCATTAAAAATAGGCAGAGGTGAATTGAATGAGTTTGCACATGTTTTATTGGTGAAACAACATACAGTACATTTTAAAATTCCATGCAGCGGTTCCTTTTTTTTATTAGATGACATGTCACATTATCCTCCACCTGTTGGCATCAAAGTCCGCTCTGTAAAACAATCTGGATAGATTATTTTCATGGTTTTCAAGTTTTATGAAGCCGATGTGATCGTGTTACCAAAGATTTCATGGCACGAACTTTGCCGAGCCAAGCTGCCCAGAAAGGGGGGGTGGAGATTTATACCCTTAGGTCCTCCTCAGGCTGGGAGCCTGTCTGCAGAGAGGACGAGCTGTTCAGAAATGATTTCACAAATGTTTTCATTCCTCAGTAATAACAGAGTGTGAAAATTAAGTGTGTCTACACTGGCAGCAGGGTTCCCGCAGGGTATAAACAGTCCTCGCTCTCCATTTCCAAGACATCACAAACAACAAGAGCATCTCCAGGAAAAATCACAAACATAAAAAATGACATGACCCTTTCTTTTAGCCATATTTAGTAAATAACATTGATCTCTGTTTCGGTAATGTGATAATTGTGATTGTTGTGTGAAAACACACCTGAGGGCAAAAATTAAGGCTCCATGAAATGAACAAACTCAAACCACTAATGACGTCCATGATAGTATCTTGTTGACAACGGTTAACATCTGATAACCGTAGTTCTATTCACTAACTGAATGTTGATAAGCTGCTTTCAGACATGCACTGAACTGCACCGGACATTCTCTGGAAGACGTGTAAGTGTGACTGCAAATGTCCCAGGGAGCGCCTCCAGACTTTCTGCACACTTTCTCCGGGTATTAAGTCCAGAGGAGCCAAAAACAAATATCTCTGCATGAAAAAGCGAAGCCAAACACGTAGAAGACACTGACAAAGATCTCAAGAGAGCTTTTAGTGATGAGGGCCGATGTGAGTGTTGATGTGCTGTACACACAAACACGTGATCTCTGCAGCAGAATTAATTCGTTGCATTCTGTGTCTGTCTGCTGCACCAGCCCTGAGTGGAGACCCTCTCGCGGTGTTGTGTGTAAGGAAACCTCTGGAGAAAGTCCACACCCAATTCTGCGGATTTCTATCCATTAAATATCTTTGAAATTATCTTTATTAAACAGAATTTGCCTGCAGACTTTTATTCACAGCGTTACTACATACCTTTACTCTATTACAGAGGTAAATACTGCACTTTAATTGCACTACAATTATTTGATTCTATCATATCACAACCTGTACAAAATAAAACAACCATGTACAGCATTAAAAAAATAGATCCTTACAGGTTTAAAAAAAAGTTGTAATTAAAATTTGATATTATAAAACTTGTGTGCAAATTTGGGAATATTTCATATTTAGTCTTTTTTGAAGCCTTTCTTAAAAAAATGTCAGAACTGTCAGAGGCTCTAAAATAAAGCCGACAGATGCGATGAAGGCTGTGAAAGATGAGAGCTCTTCCAGCTTGAAATCTCCACTTTCCAAAACGTGATTAAATGGTTTTCAATGGCAGTGAAATGGAAAATCTGGAAGATTAAGAAAAAAATGTGAGGCGGCTGACAGTGTAGCTTTAATGCATAAGTAACAGCTGTGGGTTAAACATACAGTACTTTTTTATACTTTTTTAAATCAATGAAATAAAAAGGACTGGTGCATTAACATTGGAAGAAAAGGTTGGTTTTAATGTCAGTTTTGTTGCGTTAGCTTTCCGTATTTTTCTTTTCACCTCCATTTTAAGCAAAATATGGAATTTGCCTGATATTGTCCTTTTATCCATGAGTATTTAAGATGTGCAAATCATTTAAACAACTAGTTTAGCTTAAACTGTCATTTTTTATAAAAACAGATACATGTAGTTTTTATTTTCTTCATTCATTTTCCCCAAACTGACCCTTCAGGTTTGTTTGGATGAACTTGAAACCCTCTGTGCCTCCAGATATTCCATCAACAAAGACACAATGAAAAAGGTGAAACCCCAACTCTCCACTAGACTAGGACATAATGTAAATCAATTAAGCTACAGACAGACGTAAGAAGCAAGAGTTTCTGTAGAGGGGCCCACCTTAACCCATTCATTGTCATATCAATGGGTGACAAATAGCTCCTGTCTTTGTGTTATTGTAAATCAGGCTTGCAGCCAGGCTTCACGTTTGTTAGAAGCACCAGTCCAGATGTAATAAATTGTAACCCAATAAACCAGGTTGAGCAGAAAATAGACAGAGGAAGTTTGCACGTTTCTCCCTTTTCCTAACAATGGAGGCTGGATAAACGCAGCCAGCAAACCGGACCTTGACCCTGGTCTGATCGCACCATGGTAGGATGAGATGTTGACCTCAGGAGTGTCTTGGAGGACCCCAGGCTTCCTGCTGCCCGGTCCTTCAGGGCTCCACCCTGCAGAGTCCCAGGAGGACGACAGACCTCACAGCCAGGATAGGAGTCAGCAGGCCAGGCAGGAAAGACAAAGGGGGGGTGGGCAAGGTAGAGGTTCCTGGTCGGGGAAATCCTGTCTTTCAGAGGCATCTTTCTCCTTGAAGGGCCCTCTGCAAGAGATATACGCTCAACCTGAGGCCTTGGAGGACATGGGTACTTGTTTTAGAAACTCTTCTGCATTGAGTAGGTGAGGAATCAGTCCAACTATGAGAAACGTTATCTTCTCTGAGTGTTTGAACTGAAAAGATTCCATAAATAGGACAATTAAGGGGTAGAAAATAGTGGCAGACATGCAACTCTATCCCCTGAGATGACAAATGACATCTCTCCCCATCATCCCTCTGTTCTCTATCTGTCATTTTTGCTATGGCAGACATTTCAAAGGCGTTCACAGAAGACGGCCATCGTTATTGGAGACACGTCGTTTCCGACAGCAAAAAAAAAAGGAGCGGATGTGCCCAAGCTTTGGGAGACTCCGGATCTTGGTTTATGTGAGACTCGGACTTGATCATCCTCTTCACAGTGCACAGAGCGTCCCTTCATTCCCTCCTCTATCCTCTCTATTGTGCATCCCTCGCTCGCTCAGGCCTAAATGGATGCCCTGTCATCTGCAGCAGGACCGAGCCAGTTCAGAGGCTCAGCTGCACTGATGTAGGCATCACAGGTAAAGAAAGCTGCAGACACAAGCAAGCAAGAAATCACTGTACGCATGTTACTTCAGAACATTACCTCGAAATGCTCTGTGGTACAGTTCTCACTGGTTTAGTTGGTAACTGGAGATTAGGAATGAGTTGTATCTCAGAAGATGTTAGTCTGTGGAAAGAAGTTTGTGTGTGTGTGTGTGTGTGTGTGTGTGTGTGTGAGAGAGAGAGAGATCAGTTCATCTAAACATGTATGTATCATATAAAATTGTTTTTTCTGAGGATTGTGGCACAAATGACTCAAATTAATTCTTTCATTTCTGAAAGATCTTGAAATGATTTGTATCTGCCTGGATTTTTCCCCTCAAAATGTAACCTAATTAAAAATTCATAAAATTCCATTTTGAGTCTATGTATGTAGATGTTTTTTATTGTAAACGTTGAAATGCACAATATCCATTCACATGACGTGAACTAAAGTTATTAGTTACCACATCACACTTGTTAGGGTCAGCTGCAAATTGGATCATGATCAGTCACAAATTGTGTTTTTCACAACCTCACACTTTCTCAATTACTTCTCTATCTTAAACAGAACTCTAACAAACATTTCTTCTTCTGCAGATGGATGTGAAACCAGCAATATCATGCAAAGCCCCAGAAATACATCCTCCGCTCTATCAATCAGAAGTGAAACTTTCAGGAGGAGCAGTGGCCTTCGGGATTACTAAAAGTTGGACTGTGCATATGCAATCATTTTTCTGGAGATTTGAAATGGGTCATGCATCATCAAAAAAGTATCTGTAAGTTTGTTATTTTCAGTTGTGGGCTGTGGCGGTATACACAAGACCTGACACAAAATAGAAGTAAGTGCAGGGAACTGTTTAAATGCACTTGTTTCAAATTAGGAAACGGTTCCCGGTGGGTTATAAGTTTATTCAAAGTCATAATGTGCATCTACATTAAAGCTTCTCTTCATTCCTCCTGCTCTAGTTCACAGTTCACAGTTCACAATCATAAAGGAGAAATATTATGAACTGGAACATTAAAATGTATAATCAAATAACTGAGAGATCCCAGGGTACATTACAAAAAGTGCACTGGATCACTCGACAGGTGGGGTGTTGACATCAGGCTGAGGCCCAGAAAAACCGCAGCGAGCAGGGAGGGCTGATGAATGTTGAGCTATTAGTCATGAAGAAAGTGTCAACAGAGTCATTAAAGTATGAAAAACAGCAGTGAGGTGCCAAACGCTTCAGTTTTCTGTAAACCAGGAGCTCATAGGCAGAACAGAGGGGCTCTGTCTTCCTATAATAAAGAGGGGGGGGTGCAAGTTAGATTTCACTGCATCCTGACCAGTTCTTCACTCTGCACAGTGAAACACAAGTTCACTTATCAATGGATCTGCTTTAGAATCAGATCAACACTGACATCTAGTGGAACCTTCCCTTCCCCGGAACCCTTGTGACCGAGTCGTTGCTAGCTTCGGAGCTATTTCACAGACGAGCCGGAAAGTCGAGGGCCTCTTGAAGCTAACGTATTTAAGCTAACTCGTAAAAACAACAACAATAACAACCCGTCTCCTGCAGCATGGTGTCCAGCCAACAGAAGCGGGTGTGGAGGTACGTGGAGGAGGGCAGTCTACCGAAGCTGAAGTCGTACCTGAGGAAGCACCGGGACCTGGATGTGAACTTCTCCCAGGGCAAGCGGCAGAGGAGCCCGCTGCACCTGGCCTGCTGTCGGGGAGACGACGCCGTGCTGCGGCTGCTGCTGGATCACGGAGCCGGTGTCCTCCACAGGGACCACAAAGGAGACACGGCGCTGCACACTGCGGCCAACATGGCTCTCAAACACGGGAGGACAGGTGAGGAGGACCGGGGGAGCAGCTGGTGCAGAATTGGGATTTTATTAGTTCTTGCATTCGTATTTATTTTGTGATTTTTCCTCTCTCAGCGTATGATGACCTGGTTGTGCCCCTGAAGCAGAGCTGTCCAGAGGCCATGACTGCTCCGAACCGTGCTGGAGTCACACCTGAAGACCTGCTGGGTTTCATGAGACACCCAGAGGTAAACAGGCTCTGACAATAAACTGAAGGGCTGCTAATGACGGTCAAAATATAAGAATATGGTGTAAAATACCCACTACTAGCTTAGCTTAACTTAAAGAAAATAAAGTCATAGTGATTTTAAAGTAGCACATCATCACACTGAAGAGGCCAGACTGTCAGCAGCAACATTAGTCAACGACTTTATAGCTGTGAGTAACTGTCACAAAACACAAGCTGAACGATGTAGTGAGTGTATCTGATTCAGTGATTTAACATATATTGTTTTGTCTTCACCTCCTGTTTGTTAAGATTCGACTGCAAACAATCATGATCTTTTTGACCCATTGATTATTTGATCAATAGAATCTAAGATAGTTGTGAAGAGAGGCCACATTGGTGTCCCTGAATTAATGTCTTCAAATGTCTGTTTGAGGTTTAACAAAGAGTATAAAACAGAGAAATTCATCAAATGCTCGATGTAGAAACAAATTTGTAAAACAACTAATGAATCATTGATAAACTTTGTTCATTTTCTTCAGCATCACATGATAGTAGAACACAGTTTATGTGGTGGTTGTGCGTGTTGGATCATATTTATAAATCTTTTCTTTATATTCCTCGCAGAGGGCAGCAAACCCGAGTCGTCCACCTGAAACAGACCCTGAGAAGGAGTGGATGGAGAAGCTGTTTGGTGAATGTGAAGATGAATTCTGTGAAACGTTTGGAGTATACGACGGTAAAACTCATACTCCTTCAATGTTAAATTCTATATGTCAAGTTTCACCACTTGATGTTAAGACAGTGTTGCTGTATTTTTTTCACAGCTGACGATTTTCTTCCTGTCGATGATGATGAGGAAGATTTTGGGGACTGGGCCAATCGTATTAGGAAAGAATATTTTGATAAAAAGAATTCTGAAGCTCAAAGACTGGCAGCGTCGTCTTCAGGATGGAAAAAAAGGAAGAGTAAACAAGAGAAAGAGCAGGAGAAGCAAAGCCACAAGGAGCTGCATGAGAGGCTGCAGAGGGAACATGAAGAGTATCTGGCTCGAGCAGCACGTAAAGAGGAAGAGACTCGACAGGGCAAGAAGCGCAGGTACGACGAGAAGTGTGCAGCTACTTTCCAGGGAGGCTCCTCAGCAGGCAGCACAAAGCTGAGCTACAGTGACATCCCCTGGCCAGCTCCCAAAGGTACAGTGCAGGAGATGGTGGACGTCATGCTGCACGGTGTGGACCGCAAGGACGTGCCGGTGTTTCGTAAAATGCTCCGGAAGCAGCAGGCGCTGTGGCATCCAGACAAATTTGCTCAGAGATGTGAGACGCGGCTGGAGGAGAAGGACAAGCAGAGGATCCTGGACACAGTCACAGCTCTGTCACAGGAGCTCAACAGACTGGCTCAGAGTCTGAGGGCTTAGACTCACTGTAGTATTCAAACAAATGGAAATGTGTTCATGTAAAACGTACAAACAAACTTTAGTCAAAGTTATGCACAAATGTGACATGATTTACATCCATGTCTGCAGCAGTTTGTCTGCTACACATGTGTTGGCCACAGCAGCTGTCAGCATTTCTTTATATTTGGTCCCATTTTACAACCAGACATCTTCCTCAGAAATTACATCTTTTAATGTTGACCTATTAAACATCACCCATCCGTCCATCATTTATACCGCCTATACTTTGAGCAAAGTGAGGGGGGGCTGGAGCAATTCCTAGCTGACATTGGGCAAGAGGAGGTGTTCAACCTGGATTTATGACTTTATTTCATTTTATTTGATTATTTATTTGAATGCACATAATTATTTATCAGTATCCTCATTGTTCATAGAACTCCAAAGTACTCCCAGTTTGTGTGTATGAATGTGAATGTTAGGGGGGTGGGGAGTGTCTGTATTGAACACTGAGCAGGGGCATGGGTTTGAGTGATACCTCATTATGAAACAGAAAAAGGCAACTAAATTGATGTTATCCAGATTTCTTGAGTAATTTGTGTATTTTTGCTCTCAAAGCACATCAGCGTGTCGTCAGTCACCAAAAGGACACTCGTTCACGTGATACTTGACTTCATGAAAACATGGTAATAATTAATAACAAGGGAATATCACCAGCATAAATACAGGGTTTGTCACACAAAGAAGAAGAGCAGATGGTCGAGCTGCTTTCAGTGAGGGAACAGAGTAAGAGGATGTGCTGGTTGCCAGGTTTGTGTGCTAACCCCCCTTTTTAAACAGCATCTTGACATTGTGGTACATGATGTGAATCGAGACAAAGGGACTGAATCAACAATATTAAATCCTAACACACAGCACATCCATTTCATTGAGTTTTATTTACATATAATGAATGTTTTTAATTATTTTGTATTGCTTATCTTTTCACAAAGCGAGGGGAGGACCATCGTATAACATCGTAATAGTTTCACGTGTGTATCTTCTGTTAAAGAAGTTATACGTATACTAATAGGATAATAGTCATAATTTTGCAAATAAATGCTGAAACAAATAGTTAAAATTTGTATTATAATATTAATGATTTAGGCATCAGTTTTAGAGATGAGTATACTGTATAAGATTTATTTTACATGTTAAGATGTGTTGTGTTTTTCTTTATTTGTGATTGTTGATGTTGTATCCTCAGTTTCTCTACAGACCGAGCTGCAAAACATCAAGCAAACATACATTATGATTATTATAATGGTTATCGTTTATATCGTTTATTATTACTACTATTGTTATTATTTAGTTTTCTCCTGTGGAGCCAGAGTCTGTGAATGCCACGTCCTCTCTCGGGTCATTTCCCGGGATGCGACCATACCTGGCAACCCCGGAGACGCAATCCGTGTCAATTGCCGGGCGACGCAGCTCCGAGCAGAGGCCGGAGCCTGAGCGTGAGCGCGGCTTCTCTCCCTGAACGTGTTCGGCCTCTTTTGTCCGGTGGATGGTTTGAGTCCGAGTGAAGCCTGTTGCCTGCGGCTCGTCTCTCCGCGTCGTCGCCGTGTGTGTGTGTGCGTACTTGTGCGTGTTTCTGCGCCTGGATGACAGGTGTTCCCGGGGAAGAGGAGCGCGCGGGATGACGCCTGAAGCTGCGATCTCTCGACGCAGAAGGTGCATCAGGGAGGTTTCTGCCTTTGTTTTCTTATTGTTTGCGCTGTAGACACCGAGAGGCGCAGAAGAGGAACCAGAAACCACGGAATGTTGACATGTTCTCTCCCGAGAAGCGTCAATAATAATGGAGAACAATTAATCCCTCGGGGGCCAGGTTAATTGGTTAAGGGGTTTTTACGCGACTAAGCGCAGTCTCGTTGAATTTGTGATGCCCTACATCGGTTCGCAGTGAGCGGCTGCGGGTTGTCTGGTTTTATTCTGAGGAGCGGAGCGGACTGTCTGGCTCAGAATAAAGATGGTGTTCCGGAGTGAGGAGATGTGTCTGGCGCAACTGTTCCTGCAGTCCGGCTCTGAATATGACTGCATCAGTGAGCTGGGAGAGCTGGGGCTGGTCGAGTTCCGAGACGTGAGTAGATACATGAGCACACAATAATCTCTGGGAACGTGTCTGTCTGTCTGTCTGTCTGTCTGTTTGTCTGTCTGTCTGTCTGTCTGTCTGTCTGTCTGTCTGTCTGTCTGTCTGTCTGTCTGTCTGTCTGTCTATCTATCTATCTATCTATCTATCTATCTATCTGTCTGTCTGTCTGTCTGTCTGTCTGTCTGTCTGGCTGTGATGTTTTAAGACAGTCTATGTAACCCTTGAGAGAGGAATTGTTCGTACATTCTTTATTTTACAAATTACACTATCTATCTATCTATTTATCTATTTATGTCTGTGTATGTATGTATGTGTCTATAAATCTATAAATGCATCTATCTGTCTGTCTGTTTGTCTGTCTATCTATCTATCTATCTATCTGTCTGTCTGTATGTCTGTCTGTCTGTCTGTCTGTCTGTCTGTCTGTCTGTCTGTCTGTCTGTCTGTATGTCTGTCTGCGATGTTTTAAAGACAGACCCTTGAGAGAGGAATTGTTCGTACATTCTTTATTTTACAAATTACAATATATATCTCTGAATCTATAAATGTATCTATCTATCTATAAAATCTATACAGATAACTGGTTTAAAGTTTGACTCATTGTGTGATGAGGTGGATGTACTTGAAATGTATTTAAGCAACATTTGAATATTGTGTGTAACCAGTAGAAGACTATTTATCGATGCATGTCCATTGCCTGACCTGTGATGCTCCTCTGGTTTCAGCTCAACCCGAGCATCAGCTCGTTCCAGCGGCGCTTCGTCAGCGAAATCAAGAGATGCGATGAGATGGAGAGGATTCTGGGTAAGACAGTAGAGCACCTGGGCTGGTTCCTGTGGATGCAGCCTGAGCATGTAACACCACCCCCACAGCTGATCATATAAAGCAGGCAGCCAGAGGCCCATTGTGTTCTGCAAAACGCTCCCTCTGAGATTTAAGATTTCACAGCCAGCTCTGACACTTCAAGTGGTAGAGTAATTACCACCAAACAAACCATCACATCAGCATGTTTCTGTCGACAGGTTACCTGCTGAGGGAAATCCAGAAAGCTCATATAGCCGTTCCAGAGGAGGATGAGAGTCCACTCGCTCCACCTCCCAGACAAGTCCTGGAGATCATGGTAATTCTTGTTTTAACCTGATTTTACCATTTGAACACCCACTTCTCAAAGCAGCATATAATTGAGTAAGTTTAAATATACACACACACACCAATATCTCAGTTTCCATGAAATTACAGAGGTTTGTCATCGTCTTCCTTAAAGTGCACACATGTTTATTGAGTCCTGGCTGGAAAACTCATCTTGTTCTTCATGATCTGACAAAATCATAAACATATAATGTATCGTCTCACACCAAATCTTCACAGGAGGGTTGAGAAGGCTCACATGTCGGGTCACTTTACTCACCTTGAGATGTTGACTCTGAATTTAAATTAAAGTTAGCTGCAACTTTCCCACCGGTAGAACAGTGGGATCAGGAGGTCACCGTGTGTCTGTGTTCCGTACCGACTGAGTCACCTCAGCAGCTGAGGGCCCACTTTAGCTTTTGGCTGCCTGACTCTGCTGCTTTTAGCTCCTCCTTGTAATCATCACTAATGGAAGATGATGAAGACAATAAAAGCGATCACCTGCATCATTGCTTTGCCAGACTTTGACTTTTATTATAATTTTTCATGATGAGCTGCTGCATAACACAAGTTAAGGCTCTTTTTGTCTGAGAATGACCTGAAAACTCAATAAGTTGGATGCTCCCAAAAACCAATTATAATACAGTATATTATAGGTATAATTAGGACAATAGTGTGAATTTAAATGTACGGTTGCTCTGATAATACACTTAAAGAATATAGACATATTTCTTTACATAAAATATAAACATGAATTCACGTATTATCTGCGTTGGTTATTCTGTAAAATGAAAGTTTTCATATCTGCAAACATAAATGCCGATACTAATATGTTTGAGAAAGGCTCATAAATCCGCTGGACTCTAGTTATAATTGTTCAGTTATTTATTTCTGCTTTTATATTTTATTTCATTTACCAAAAACACCCACACACACACACATGTAAACACATACTACACTGTATATAAATACACGCGCTTACATTCATATATAGAGACAAACAACTCATTCTTCCTTAGGTTTTATTCATATACAATAAAATGCATTGTGCAGCTGAAGCATTACTTGGTCTCTTGTGACCAGTGAAATCTAATTGATAATTGTAGCTAATGATTGCAAACCTGGGTAAGTGTTGGAGTATGGAGACATTACTGAGTCATTTATCTGCTCTCATGACTCATTTTCTCTTGAGGTGACATCTAAAACCAGCATTTTAACGTAAACAGTTGTCCATTTTACATTTTCCCATTATTGTCGTAAGCACAGTAGCTGCCGCTCACCAGAAGTCCCCAGTTTGGATTTATGGTCGTACTCAACTATCAGTCACATGTTAGGATGTGGTTAGCCTGTGGTAGCTGAGCAGATCATCCCGCTTCTGAATTCTTAAGTTGGTATCTGATGTGATGTTCAGGAGCAGCTCCAGCGGCTGGAGATGGAGCTCAGCGAGGTGGCGAAGAACAAGGAGAAGCTGCGGCGGAACCTCCTGGAGCTCACGGAGTACACGCACATGCTGAAGATCACGCGGACCTTCATACACAGCCGCTCCAGAGTGAGTGTCTTTGTGCTTGTATCTCATTCAAGATTCTTCCCTTCACCACGACAGCAGCATCCTGTGCTCTCGTTGCTAACGTGTCTTGTTTCCCTTGGCGACGGAGGTAGAGGTAGCATTGACTTTAATTAATGACACGGTCCCACTGCAGCCGCTAAGAGCAGCACCTGACTCACCCAGGCTGCAGCATTAAAGAGAGATTCAGCGATAAAGAACATCAATGACGAGAAGGGTTTTAAGAAAATAAACATAAAAGCTATTACTGTTAGCTGTCATCAACGAAACATGTTCCTTTTCATAATTAGCATGAGGCTCTTGGTCCCCAGTATGAAGAATTCCCCACTATGGAGACCGACTCAGTGAGCGGATGCACCGGTATGCAAAGACTTGGAGCCAAGCTGGGGTGAGCAGCAGCATGTCATTGTTTGAACGGTGCCGTTATCAGAGAGAAACAAGCCCTGAACCTAATCTGACTCTCTCCTGGCTGCAGGTTTGTGTCGGGTCTTATCCAGCGGGTGAAGGTCGAGGCCTTCGAGCGCATGTTGTGGAGGGTGTGTAAAGGTTACACCATCCTCAGCTATGCAGAGGTGGATGAGAATCTTGCTGATCTCGACACGGTAAGTTGAGTTGCGCACTGAGAGATCTGATCACAGGTGTAAAGGGCAAAGTTTGTCTCCTGTGACCACTTGTGATCAGATCTCACTTTCCTGCTCCATATGCAAATAATCGTGACCATCATTTGTGCTCACGAGGACCTTCAGAGTTATTGGTTTTTGCGGATTACTCGTGGCCTCCGTAGATTGAGCAGTCTGAAGGCCGTTCCGAAATGATCTGTTCTACGGAGGATTTCTTTCCCCTTGTCCTGCTCTTATCATTGCATCGTCAGCTATTTTGAGCAGCTGCACTTACTGCATCCAGCATAGTTAGCTCATCGGCACGTAATGAATCCTGGGAAAGGTTGGCCCTGAGAAGGATCCATCCGTTGGATTCCCTTTGTTCTTCAGGGAATGGAAGGACGCATTTGAAGTAGCCTTCGAAATGTGACAGCCTAGTTGTGGCGCTGTGATGCAATCGATCTTCAGACACATTTTTCTTGTTTATCCACAATTTAACTTTTATCTTTGCTTGTCTATTTATGAATATTTAATTTTACACAGGAGGCTTTCAAGGCCCATGAATTTTATTTTGTTTATAGATCGACATATATATGAAAATGTTGTGATTAAATAAGTGATAACCAACCAACTAATGTGTCAGCAAAAAATAGGTAATTTTCATCTCTTCATGTCTTTTGCAGTATTTTAATAATAACTTGTCTGTTCTGGGTTGTTTCAGGGTGAGATCAGCAAAAGTGTCGTGTTTCTCATCTCTTTCTGGGGAGATCAGATCGGACAGAAAGTTCAAAAGATCTGCGACTGGTAAGAACGCCATCATCACTCTGTTTAATGTTTAAATACCTGATGTTTTCTGCTTTATTATGACCACACACTTTTTTTTTTATTGTCCTCAGTTACCACTGCCACCTTTATCCACACCCTGAGAACGATGAGGAGCGGGCAGATGTGTTGGACAGTTTAAAGACGCGCATCCAAGACCTTAACAATGTAGGATTAACACACAGCAGCATTAAAGCCTCAGATCCAAACAGGAATATGTAACATGTTCACACACAGACAGTTTAAAAGTGGTGTTTCCTCCAGGTGCTGCACCGCACTGAGGACTACTTGAGGCAGGTTCTGCAGAAAGCGTCAGAGTTGGCCTACAGCTGGGTGGTGCAGGTGAAAAAGATGAAGGCCATCTACCACATCCTGAACCTTTGCAGCTTCGACGTCACTAACAAGTGTCTGATCGCCGAAGTATGGTGTCCCGTCAGTGACCTGGTAAACCTGCGGGGGGCGCTAGAAGAGGGATCGGTGAGTGAAAAATATGGCACCCTGTCTCCTTAAAGGGATAGTTCACCAAAAAAATTAGAATTCTCTGATTCTCTACTCACCACTATGCCGATGGAGGGGTAGTGATTTGTTTGAGTCCACAAAACACTTATGGAGTTTCAACCCTAAGTAGCTATGCTAGCGGAAGAAGTGATGCTACTGTACACCCCGTGCATGCCCTGGGGCGAGAGCTTGTGTGCAGTGTGTGCGGCTCCAGAGGAGGATATCTTTAGGACTTTTAGTGTAAAAACATGGTGTAAATTACTTTGTCTAGGATACTGTATGTGTGTTTTTCCTCATCAGAGAAAAGGTGATGCCACTGTACCCTCCTTTGTGAACCGCATCCCGAGCACCGACACTCCACCGACCCTGTTAAGAACCAACAAGTTCACATCTGGATTTCAGAGCATAGTGGAGGCTTATGGGGTGGGGGACTATCGCGAGGTAAGCCCAGGTAAGAGCTTCTGCTATGTCTTGTGAAGAACAGTGAAGTATCTCTTCATGTGAGAAGCTCTGAGTCAGTGCACTGAGCTTGCGTCTCTTATCCGCAGCGCCCTACACCATCATCACGTTCCCCTTTCTGTTCGCTGTGATGTTTGGGGACCTTGGACACGGGATGGTAATGAGCCTCTTTGCCTTGTGGATGGTGCTGACGGAAAAGAAGCAGAAGAAGAAACGCTCCAGTAACGAGGTGGGGGCGAGTCTTCCTCTCATCATAATGCAGAGTTGTGTTATTGTGAATCATCTTTGGCTGATACCTGTGTTTGCCGCTGCCAGATATGGACAACGTTTTTCAACGGGCGTTACATTATCCTGATGATGGGGCTGTTCTCCATCTACACCGGGCTCATTTACAACGACTGTTTCTCCAAGTCTCTCAACATATTTGGCTCTGGCTGGAGTGTGAAGGCTATGTTCACAAATCAGCAGTGGACGTAAGTTGTCAATACGAATCCACACAATCAGACTTTATTTCCATGCATTTTGGTAAATGACACAACATTTCTTACATTACAGAAACAAAACACTCCAAACAAACGCTCTGCTCACGTTAGACCCCAACATCAGTGGTGTATTCAGTGGACCGTACCCATTTGGCATTGATCCTGTGAGTAAATGCACTTAAACAGAAATATCTATATTTAACCGACTTCACTTTCGTTTCATTATCACTGAAATGTTTTTTTTAAATATTGCATCAGATATGGAACATGGCGGTGAATCGACTGTCCTTCCTCAACTCCTACAAGATGAAGATGTCCGTTGTCATCGGGGTCATCCACATGAGCTTCGGAGTGGTGCTGAGTGTCTTCAATCACTTGTGAGTGCCTCCAGAATCTGTGTCAGTAATTCTTTCATCACCTTTGTTCAAGCGTCACAAACAAGTCATTTAAAAAACTTTATGTATAGAGCACTTCTCAAAATCTAAGTTAGAAAGTGCTTTACAAGTGCAGCAAAATAAAACCGACAGGTCGTAAAATTATGAGCACAGCAAAAAAGACAATATTAATTTAAAAGAACATAAAATTCTTCTCTCCACTCTTACTTTACTTCAGACTAGCTGCTAGACGTTCATAATGCAAACTATTGACAAGGTGTTTTTGTGTTTTCTCTGGAAGAGAGGAGTTTGCTTTACCTCAGATTTATGGCTTTTTAACTTTGCAGAAGTTTTACAAATACAAAATCCTACACAACACAAAACAAAGCATATATCTCTATTAAAACACTTCAATGAGCCTCTTGGTTGCTGTGGAGGACACGTTCCTTTATCACCGCGAACACAGGCCACAATAATTCATTTTGAGTCATTCCCCTGTGCACCGTCCCGCAGCCAGAAATACTCACAAGTGCAGTGCACCAAATCCACGGCTGAAAATAGTCTTTGGCAAAAGCGCTATTAATATTCTCTGATTTGAGGAGCGTAAAAGGTAAAAAGTGATAAGAACTGAAGTGCCAAGCTGTGTCCTGTGGAACATCTGTGTCTTCATTTCTTCAGTTGTTGAACAGAAGGACCTGGTAGCTCCAATCAGTCAAATTGTGTTTGTATATTTATCAAACTAATCAAATGCACCTCAAACATCTTCATCATCCTTATCCTCATCCATTTCTATTACTTTATTATTACTCACTGCGTCTCTACAATTTTATTTTATTTTGAAAGGTCCAATCAATACACTGACCACTTTGACCCTTCACTCTGTTCTCTCCCTTCAGACACTTCCGACAGAAATTCAACGTATATCTTCTGTTTCTGCCTGAGCTGCTCTTCCTGCTCTGTCTTTTTGGTTACCTGGTCTTCATGATTATCTACAAGTGGTTGGCGTTCGGCGCCCGGGACTCCAGCCAAGCTCCCAGCATCCTCATCCACTTCATCAACATGTTCGTCATGCAGGGGAATGATATCACTCCTCTCTACCCAGGACAGGTGAGTGTGTGTTTACTGTATCATATAAATAATATCTGTTTATCACTATTTTTATCTTTCTTAATATTTATTCTTTGCTATCACGACTCCACAGATCGGGCTGCAAATCTTCTTAGTTGTAATAGCGATGCTGTCGGTTCCTGTGCTGCTGTTAGGAAAGCCCCTCTACTTGTTCTGGCTGTATCGTGGAGGCAAAGGCCTGCGTAGACGCAGAGTGAGTCCAGCTCATGAACGAAAATGTCATACGTCTTTCTCCTCCTCGAGCAGTTTGTGGTTTCATGAAAAACTGTTGTCACACCTCAGGGTTATGAGAGGGTGAGGCGTGTAAGCGAGGATGATAATTCCACAGCGCCGGCCTATGAAGATGACGAAGAGGAGGGATTTGACGAAATAACTGGCAGAGAAGCTCTCCCTAAAGAGGTCAGAGATCCACCATCCTCCTGTCCCCATGTGTTGGATGTTGCATTGCAAGCTGCTTTGTTGTGAATGGAACACTGTATGTGACGTTTTGAGGGGTGTGTGCTGCATGAGGCTTATTTGCTTGGCTAATGGAACAATGTGCTGTGGTCATTAAGATCAGGTTAGTGGTCGTAGAAGAGAAAAACCGAGCAGCAGTAATAGTAAGGGGAGACCATAGACTGTTTATAGAGATGGACGACACATCTCCACATCCTCCCATTATTGAGAAATGATGCCAAAATGTCCTGTATGCGAAAGAGTGCTTTGGCTTTTTAGTTTGGTCCTTGTCCCATCTGCTAACATGGAGGAGGTAGGGTTTATGACCTGGTGGCTGTCTGCAGTATGACTTCACTTTTGGGGAGCGGTCTTGTATTTATAAACAGTCTCTGAATCACCAAACAGTTCATTGTTAATTAAGTGTGGTGTCTTATGTGTTGTTAAAATGTGTGTTTACAGTTTGACCTCGCAGATGTGCTCCTGCACCAGGCCATTCACACCATAGAGTACTGCCTGGGCTGCATTTCCAACACCGCTTCCTACCTGCGTCTCTGGGCCCTCAGCTTGGCTCACGCCCGTAAGTGCAGTCGCAGGGAAACGATTTAACTTTCACCAGTGTTATTTCTGTATCTAAGCAACCAACAGCAGCGCAGACAATCTGCTTCCTGTTTACCCTAGCGCCCAGTATGTGTATGGTTATGTGATTTTTGTCTTCAGGTGTGTTAGCATTGACGGAGATGATGACTGATTACTGATTGGCTCATTTAAAACAAAAACGTAATATGGATGTAGCCTTTGTTTGTACTGACTTCCACTTTGCGTTTCTTTGACTTAAACATCAATGTGCTCACGTGTGTTTGCTGTGTGTCTTAATGGATCTTGATTCCATTGGTTTCCTCAGAGCTGTCAGAGGTGTTGTGGTCCATGGTGATGCGTCTGGGTCTGAGGGTCACCACGAGAATCGGGGTCCTGTTTTTGGTCCCTGTGTTTGGCCTCTTCGCCGTGCTCACCGTGTCCATCCTGCTCGTCATGGAAGGCTTGTCGGCATTCCTCCATGCTCTCCGCCTCCACTGGTGAGTCTTAGAAGTTACAACTGATCTGGATGCTCACGATCAATTGTTTAGTTTGACGATATAATAGGAATACAGTGATATGAGACTAGATATCAGCTGTGTCCCTCGGAGGCTGCATTTGAAAACTCACTGCTCCATGGTGGCATGACATGGCTGTTCCATTTGGAAGCCACGAGTAGCAAGCAATGGGTGGATCCTTCTTGAACCTATCCCAGGATTCATTGCTCTTCAGAGACAAATTTAAAACAAGACAATGGTGGGGGCAAGCAATAACATCCAAATATTTGATGCTTCTACTTTTAAATCTAAGTATCGGGCTTCAACTCAACTGAACTGTTAACAATACACATGTTAGAACACCAAGTAGCATTGAAACTTTCTTGTCGTGTCCAAGTGCAGCTGTGTTGCTGGGGAAAGCAGTAAGAACGGGACAAGCTGGTAACGTAAATCATGGAAAACCTCTTTGGACCAGACCGTCTGGTTTAAGTTAAAACCAGTTACGAAGTAGACTGCGTCCTTCGAGGCGGCCCCTGAATTGGGACACAGCTATTGTCCTTGTAGCTATTGTGATATCTAAACTGATCTAAACTAATGTATGGTATTGAATGTGAGCCTTAATGATTCACTTTTCCTATTTGCATTCACATTCCTCATCAATTACTCTGCCTTCATTAAATCGTTCCTGCTTGCTTCTGTAACTCAGGGTGGAGTTTCAGAACAAATTCTACCACGGAACCGGTGTCAAGTTCGTACCCTTCGACTTCTCCCTCCTGCCGTCTGTTTTTGAGCAAGATGGCTTACTTTAAAAAAAAAAAAAGGACTCCAAAGTGCTGGATATGAGTCGGGAGCAGACTTTATGGATGGGACAGATGCTGGAAGCTGGCACAATTCACACTGTGACAACAAACCTGGGAGACGGTGGATTGAAACTCACTCTTGTAGCAACATTTTTCACCACCACAATTTTTAAAATCGTATCGGCTGTGCTGACTGCCTTACTACTGTACCCAGCAGACCTCTGAATATACAGAGGTTCAAAAAGTTTGTTCTGTCATTTGATTTCTAGGTGAGACATCGCTCAGCATTACCTCTCACACCACTTGGGTTTAAATCTTCTCAATATTTAATTTGCATCGTGCGGCGTAAAACTGGTTTTGTATTATTTGCAACATGGTATTTAAAATGAACAGTAAAAGGGTACGATGGTAACTTCAATTATGTTGCTGGAGACCATATGAAGCATCCTTATGTAGTGCCATAGATTTATTTCTAATGAAGATGATGATATTGGGATGCTTTTGTTTTGTTTTTTTAAAACTGCGCCTCCATGTGGTGACGGAAAAGCTGCGGGCATCAAAATAAAAAAAAACCAGTTACAACCCTTTTTGAGGCATATTGTCACAAAGCACTTTGCAGAAATGATTGTACAATTTAAAGTTTTCACTAATGACTGTGATGATGCCAAATGAAAATAATCTGCTTCTTTACTTATTAATGCGTTTATTTAAATAGAGCCTCCCCTGTAACCGATATCAGATACTCTGGATTAAAGTCAAGAAGCCTTTAGTCTTTCTTTGGTGATATTGCTTATTATACTTGTTAAAGGTTATATATACAAGATTTTTAATATGAATAAAGCAGCCGACAACTGTTTTCTATGTAAACACATAGAAGAGTAATGGCGTCCTGAGCAGAGAATGAAGTCTCAGTTGTTTTCTTCTCTGTTCTCTGTTTTGGAAGCTAGACTGGGTGGGTGCAATGTAACGAAGACATCACAGCTACATCTTATTTTTATTATGTACAGCACAGCTATGTTAAAGCAACTATACTAAGTTTTTTTTTTACTTAAAACAGTATTGGTTTGGTTTCAGTGACAGCTCTCGTGGGTAATATCCACATGTAATCACCATGTGTGGCTGCAGAGGGCGCTGTAGCTCAATAAAAGTTACATAGTGATGCTTTAATGAGAGTGTGCTGTGCTTACTCTTACAATACATTTTAAAAACAAACACTACCAACCAAATTGTCTCACCTGTAGGCTCTGAATCTGACAGGATCACCAACCTGAGGATGAGACAGATCTGTTTCATCAGCAACAGATAGCTGGATTCTTCTTTGTTGGCTCTCCTGTATTCAGGGTAACGTTACTCAGTTGTGCTTCTGCTTGTGTGTTTAGTTGCTTCCACTGGCCTCTGCATCATAGATCTGTAGACCACACCTTACTGAGAAAACAAAGGGAGGAGACAAAGCCTTTCTTTTGGTGCCAGTGTGACATCTAGTGGCAGTGAATGTTGTATATATAACCTTTAATAATAATTATTATTCATTGTATTTATTTATATTATCGTCTGTATGAGATTCAAATAATTTACCATTTTGATGTGTTGTTTTGAGAAGTGCAAAGCAAATAAAAGCATTCATGTTCAATGCCATTTTCTTAGCTCTCTCATTCTTTTATCTCAGAGGAAAGCTGTTTGGTTAAAAAAAAAAAAGAAATTACTTATCAGTCGCTGCCCCTGAATGAGAAACAGGGCAAAGTTTGCACAGCTTTCCTCTTTGTATTCTTTGTATTCTGAACAACATCCCTTGAGAGAAAACATGTCAGTGGTCATTTTCTGCTTTTTAGAGAATTTGCTCTAAAATTGAACAATTGCAAAACCGATTTTCAATAATTTGTTGTGAAATGTTTGTCACTCAAGCTTTCATTAAACGATAATTTGATTTACCACGGATATGAGCATAAAACTATAGTAACAACCATTTTGAGGGAAAATTGAGTTCAGTACAAGATGCATAGTACAAGTGGGCCACTGCAGCACAGTACTTAATGTACTTTGTTACACACCACCACTGCTCATGTACACTTACAACCAAATATATAGAACTTTAATTTAGAAGATTTAACATGTTTTTTTCCATATAAATGCAAACATAAATCTGCTCTATCTGAATGTAGCTATAAGGATTTCCTCGGGAACGTAACGTTCGTTTGAGTCTTGATGCAGAAAATTGCAATAAATGCCATGTCACACACACACACACACACAGAGAGAGAGAGAGAGAAGCTGCACCCATATGCTACACTCCAGTGATGAGGACGTCATCATCTCTCTCTGTCTCTCTCTCTCTCTGTCTCTCTCTCTCTCTCATATCCACAGGCTGTATTGTTACATGGTGTTGTGTTGTTGCTGTAAGGGAACGTGCAGCAGCCTCAGCAGTTTCATGCACGGATGTGGTTTGTTGCAGGTGTTGGACCTTTTCAGAAACTCCAGGAGCATCATCACACAGCTGCAGGCTAACAGCAGCTTTAGCTCAGGACTCAGTGCACTGCAGCTCTCTCTCTCTCTCTCTCTCTCACACGCAGCTAGCTAACAGCTGTTCTCCGGATCTCTCCATCCTGACCGGACCGACGTTCACGGCCGAGCGGAGCTAATGAACGAGCTGGTGAAGAGTTTACCGTCCCCGACCCTCCCGGGGCTCCACCTGCCGTGCGTGGACACCCACAGGGGCTGGCTCTTTAAATGGACCAACTACCTGAAGGGCTACCAGCGGCGCTGGTTCGTCCTCAGCAACGGCCTCATGTCCTACTACAGGTAACTGACGCTCACACACGGGAACATACGGGAACTAATGGACACTGATGGGAACTAACAGTTACTAGACATCGCTAGTGGGAATGTATGGTCATACCCGGAACTAATGGGAACTCACATTCACTAACAGGAACAAATTGTCAATAACTATCACTAACAGGAACCACTTAACATCACTAATGGGAACTAATGGTCACTATTACTGACAGGAACTAATGGAAACTAACAGGAACTAACCGTCACTAATGGGAACTAACCGTCACTAATGGGAACTAATGGCCATTAACAGGAAACAAATTGTCGCTAACAAGAACAAATTGTTATTAACGGGAAGTAACGGTGACTAAACATCACTTGTGGGAATTAATGGTCAGTAGCCGGAACTAACCGTCACTAATGAGAACAAATTGTCACTAACGGGAACTAATGATCATTAACAGGAAATAACGATCACTAACAGGAACTAACGATCACTAACAGGAACTAACGGTCACTAAACATCACAACAACAATTGTCATATCAGCCATATCAATAATCATCACATTATTAAGTGAAGCACATGAACATCTATCTTTTTGCTCTGCTGTCATAAACTACATTTGACTCTGTGTTTACTGCTTTCCCTCAGGACTCAGGCAGAGATGGCACACACTTGCCGGGGCACCATTCCCTTGGCCACGGCGCACATTGAGGTGGGTGACACCTGCCACATGGTGTTGACCAGTGGAGGCCGGAGCTACCACCTGAAGGCCACGTCTGAGGCAGAGTGTCAGTGCTGGGTGTCAGCTCTGCAGCAAGCCAAGGCCAACGCCACGCTCTTGATGCATCACTCAGGTGAGAAGGACTGTTTATACTTGTGTGTCCTGTATGTTTCAGTGAGCAACAATATGGTTTTCAGCCCTTCTACAAAGATACAATGCCAGCTCTTGAAACGAGCAGGCTTTATAAGTAGGGACAGGGGTGACTGTGATTCTTTCTGAGCTATAGATTTAAATTTATTGTTTCTTTTAAGAAATTAAATCCTAGAATATTCACTGAAGGGGAACAACATGGTTCATCTGTGACAGTGTGAAGGAGACAAAACAGCTGCATCCTGTCTGCAGGCTCCTGCAACCAAGACCCACTTACCTCAATGCTTTTTTTAGTTCTGAGTTCCCTTTGTGTTATTGGACAAAAAAATCACAAGAGGGCAGTGTTGTTAAAGATGTGTTGAAGGAAGTGTTGATTTGTTCAATTCAAAATCCATGAATTCAATCATGTCATCCACCACAGTATAATATAATATAATATAATATCATATATATAACATGTTTTCCATTACATGATTCTGAGGGACATTTTCTGTTTGCTGCCTCTTTGTGGAGGAGCAAAGATGCTCGGTGACGTTTTTCCGCTCTCTCTCTCTCTGTCTCTCCCTCTGTTGCTAGAATGTGCACAAGCATACACACACAGCTACCTCCTCCCTCCCTCCCAATCCGTCTCCTCTCGCCCTCCCTGTCTCCTTCAGTATGACGACAGCGAGGGTTGAATGAAATGACCTTCCTTTAGACTCCTCCTTCCGTTCTGGTAGCAGGAGGAGTTAAAAAAAAAAAAGAGAGAGAAAGAGGGAGAGAGCAGAAGGATGTGAAGATTTTCATTCAAAATAATCTTCACTACACACTCACTGGACAATAGGGAGACAAGAGTGCAGCCTTCTCAGTGAGCGACACCTTGTAAGTGACATCCTTGTTGATAATTTACTGACAACAAAATAAGAAGCATATTAAATGCTTTGTGTGTGCTTTTGTGCTTGTTTGCATGAACGTGTGTGTTTGTAATTGTGTTTTTGGAGTTCCCTGAGTTTGCAATTATCAAATACTGTATTCTGTCCACCTGTCTGTCTAAATGTGGCGATGGAAACTCAACAGTACGGCATCATAAAGTGATGGTCGAACAGCAGAGCTTTATTTAACAGTCAGTCTCAGTCACATGTTACATATTTATCTTATTTGTTTGCAGCCAGAAGAATCATTTCTGAGGGGGGTGTGTCTGTAAGCTCTCTTTAATGATGAGTAAAAGCTTTGCCCCTGCAAGATGCAAATCAGTGTTTTCTGTTGCTGTGGCCTCATTAGCGTAACAAGACCATGATGGATATGTGATTTCTTTGTGCTGTATCTACTGAGCTGGTAGTGATTACACCTAAAATATTAAACAGGATTTATAGACCTGAGCTTATTTTTTCTCTCTGGGGTTTCCCAGGGTTCGGAAATTGTATTCAAAGTGCTGTCATTATATGTTTTGGCTATATTTTCTTTTTGCAATCAAATAGTAGTCATGTATTGTCTATTTCACACAATTGTAAGCACAATAATGTATTTGTTTTTATTTACCTGCAGAGGCTAATGTATGTGCACAATTTATTATTGCATGAGCCTTTGTTCCAGTTGGCATGTTCTCCAGTGTCTGTGTGGGTGTTCTCTGACTTCCTCCCACCATCTAAAGACATGAAGACAGGGGTTAGGTTGATTGGAGACACTAATTTGATCGTAGGTGTGAAAGTGAGCTTGACTGGTTATTTGTCTCCGTACTTCGGCCCTGTGTGTGCCCCGCCTCTCGCGCGGGGACAGCTGGGATTGGCTCCAGCTCCAGGATAAACTGTGTAGATAACGGATGGATGGATGGATGGTCCAGGGCACAGTGGCAATAATAGAAGAGCCAATTGATTGACTTACACTGGATTAGAACATCAGTAATAAAATGGATTTTTCACCATGTTGTAACAGGTATAATCTAAACACTACAGGCTTTTAAATAATAAAATAACATTTTCAGTGTGACAGATTTCACACTGCTCTAACAATCATTAAATATTGAGTCAAAAGTTCAGCATCTGTGGGTGTGAGAGTGAATCTGATGAAATGTTTACAAAGAGAACACGGTGTGGCTCAGCTCGTGATTCAGAAAATCTCCCAGCTCGTTATTAGCGTTGATCTTCATCAGCTCACAGTTCGGTCCTCTCTTCCCACAATGTGTCCACATTGGTGCTGCCTCTATCACCTGTGGGTGTGCTCCCATGATTCAACAATGAGTCACCGCTTCGTCTCAGACGCTCCACAGTGTCCTGTGTGAAAACGAACTCATTAGTGCACATAGACCAAACAAGGGTTCCTTTCTGGTGGAAGCACATTATTATTCCATGGAAGTGGGTGAACGGAGAAGTGCACATCCATAAACGTAAGCATGGTTAGGTAGCAAATGGACCCGCATCTCATATCTATAATCTCTGGTTCATTTCTCTCTCTCTGCTGTATATGGGTCATGAAACCATTTCAGATGCTTGAAGGATTTTTTACCCTCTAATTTCCAATCTCCTCCTGAGACTTTGTTAATCCAGTTTGCTCTAATTGTTTTTATTTCTTTCCCCCTCTAATAGAGTGTTGTAGCTTGTTTCCCTGCTTTGGTTTTCACAAGTAAAGCAGACACTGGCCTAGATTCTGTCAACAAGCTCAGGAGTTTACAGAGTAAACACACACACAATCCTTTTTCTGTTGCGATTTGTTGACCTAGAATGGTTCAATTACATATGATGGATGCGGCTATTTGCTGGATTCTTTGGGTCGATAGCTCAAAGCATGAAACCAGACATGATCTAATTTTGCAGGCTTTTTAACAAGTCACGTTTGTTTACATCCCATTTATGTATTTATTAAATATGTGTAATTTAATTCAGTTTCTTGCAATATCCTAATAGTCTGTTTGTACCATATTTATCGTTTTTATTTTTTTACTTACTAGATTGCTTTTATACCTACTTCAGAAACTCGGGAAACGAAAGCATTAAACATTCTGGATGCAATGTAATTTCGTTCTACTGTGCGCTTGTCTTGTGTGTGGTGTGAATAACAACAAAGTGAATCTCAAGAAAATGTGTTTTGCAGTTATTTTTGATGTCAGGATGCAGTCACATACAAAAAATACATCTTTAGTGATTTAAATTTAATCCTGCAGTGGAACATTTATAAAACTTGAAATTTGTGTGTCGACATCTCTAGATCATAATTTTCATGTTGTGGTGTCTGGCTCGGAGTCCAGTCTCCCTCATCTCCTTTTCTAATCCCTGAGACTGATCGCTCAGCTCGCGCCAATCAGTGGCAGAGAGAGAAGGAGAGAAAATGAAAGAGAGGAGGAAAAGGGTAGTGCGTCATCTTTTTTTTCCCTCCCTCTTCTTCTAAAAATAACCTTGCCTCCTGATTGCACAGGACCACGTTTCCAGGGCAACAGTGTTCATTCACAGTTTTCCGATATAGAGGAAGGGGTGTGGGGGGTTCAGGGAGTGAAGCGTTATTATCATCCCCCATCCATTACTCACTACCATTCTCTCAACTCAATCCCAATCAAAATGTATTTGAAATATTAATCTGTGCAATGAGACACGAGATGAGATTCCACCACCACAAACATCCTGTGATTTATATATTAATAACGTCTAATAATCCTCTTGTCTCTTTCTATTGTCATTTTCTTTTCTCTCTGTGTAAAGATGACTCAGGAGATGAAGGCCCTGTACCTCAGGAGGACCGTGCCCTAACCCAAGGGGTGCTCAAGACTCTGGCCGGCAAGCTGGACGACCTGAGCACCTGTAATGAGCTGATTGGAAAGCACGGCGCCGCTCTCCAGCGTTCCCTCAGCGAGCTCGAGGAGCTGCGTGGATCCGCAGACAGCACAGACAAAGTGAAATCTGTGAACGAGCGAGCCACCCTGTTCCGCATCACCTCCAATGCTATGATCAATGTGAGTTCACACAGTGCAAAGCCTCAGGCAGCATGTAACCCCTGTAAGAGGGAGACATGGGGGGGGCACGCAGCATGAGAGCTCCGCCTGCGTATTCTCACGTGTGTTGTGTTCACACTTGTCAGGCTTGTCGTGATTTTCTGGACGCAGCAGAATCTCACAGCCGGAGGTGGCAGAAGGCCCTGCAGCATGAGAGAGAACAGCGCCACCATCTGGAGGAGACTATCGAACAGTTAGCCAAACAACACAACAGCTTGGAGAGAGCCTGGAGAGAGAATCCCACCTCATACACAGGTGAGACACATCACACACTGTCTCAGAGACGTCCTCCTCAGTGTTGGTCTCACAGAATAAACATAAAGCATCTTCTTGCCAGAAAGAGTGGTGCATGTTTGTCACAGAAATGAAGCGTATTCAATCAGTATTTTCTATCATATCTCAATTTGTATCATATTAAATGCATTCTCATGGGAAGTCAAAGTAAAAGAAACACCCAACAACCAAAAAAAACAGTTTTTTATTTTTATTCTTTTTCTGGCCGTCCTGTTTGTCTGCACGTTCTGTGTTCTGCAAGACACAAAAACTACCAGACGGATTACCACAAAACTTAGTGGAAGGATGTGGTATGGGTCAGAGAAGTGCCCAGAAAATGTGTGTGTGGATCCGAATCGGAGGGTAAATTCAGGAATTCATTTATTTCCTTCTTAACATTGCGAGATTGGATGTTTTTCCACAATTTGCCAGGGAATAATTCATGGAGATGGAGGTAAAGATAATTAAGTCTAAATAAAAAATGTTGAGCTCCTGCACTCTGTACTGGAGGGTTATTTATCACAATATAATTTCCTTATAACCACTGTGAATTATGTTAAACAGTCTCTGTTATTTGATCACCCCTTGAATATCAGCACTACATTATGTATGATGTATGTACTGTATATTTATGGTGGAGGACAGGCTAAGCATTGTCCTTGTCCTGCGTCCGCTGTAGGTGTGGAGAGGTCTCAGGAGGGGGATGCAAGTGATGAGAATGATGACGCAGAGTTCTTCGATGCCATGGAGGACTCCACTGCATTCATAACCGTGACAGCCAGCGGCAACGTACAGCACAAGTGAGACATCACGTCTGTGCATCATAATATCAGAGCTCTGATCAATCCACAGAACTGTATTTTAAGTTTGTTGTTTTCTCTCAGGCGCTCAGGGAGTAATCAGAGTATGATGAGCGGAGGAGTGCCCAATGACTGGACTCACAATGAGAATGTAGGTCCCCACTTCACTTATGTAAATTAAACTTGTTCTCGTTTGTCTTATGCAAACAAAAAAAACGTCTTTTTCTTTTCAGGACACATCTGGCACCAACCACATGCAGCTTCAAAGAACAAGACGCAGCCGTATTCCTGACAAACCAAATTACTCCCTCAATCTCTGGAGCATCATGAAGAACTGTATTGGCAAAGACCTGTCCAAGATACCCATGCCTGTAAATACAAAACATTATAATTGTTTGTAGTGTAGTTTTCTATTATGCCTCCACACCAGTGGTCAGAGGTATGTTTTCAGGTTGTCTGGCCGTCTGTCCCCTTTTGAACACGATCTCTGAAGATCAGAGAATTTCTTCAAATTTAGCACAAACATTCAGGTGGACTCATGGTGATTAGATTAGATTTCAGTGGTCAAAGGTCATGGTGACCTCATATGAGTCGGGAAAATAAATAATGTGGATTGAAACTCCACTTGTTAGCGGGGACATACAAACACAGGGGGTTATTACATGTGGATTTGAGTTAACAGGTATTCATATGTAATCTTTAGGATTATTTACAAGAAACCTTTTGTGTCTGTTTGATTTTAGGTAAACTTCAATGAGCCGCTGTCGATGCTGCAGCGTCTGACCGAGGATCTGGAGTACAGCGAGCTTCTGGACCGAGCAGCTCGCTGCGACTCGTCCCTGGAGCAGATGTGCCTGGTGGCGGCCTTTTCTGTCTCCTCGTACTCCACCACAGTCCATCGCACAGCCAAGCCCTTCAACCCTCTGCTGGGGGAGACCTATGAACTGGACCGACTGGAGGAGTATGGTTACCGCTCCATTTCTGAACAGGTGAGAATAAAAAAACCTACACACAGAAATATAAATGAAATAGGATGTGTCTATTGCCTCTGCTGACAACAGCTGATGCCATTTACTCTCAGGTGAGTCATCACCCACCAGCCGCCGCCCATCACGTGACTTCACAGAGGGGATGGACGCTGTGGCAGCACATCACTATCGACAGCAAGTTCCGTGGGAAATATATCTCTGTCGTTCCATTAGGTGAGAACTTCAAACACACCATAGCACTGATGTAGTTCACTTTGACAATCAGTGTACAGTCTCCTTCTATTCCATCAAAGGTGTGTACGAAACAAATCAAAGACACGTGAGGACAGGAAACTCAATACTGAAGCAAACATGTTTTTATTCTTTGTATGACAGAGCACAGAACAAATCAGACATGCAAACAGTGTGCAGATCCAGATCTCCTCTCTGACATGTTCTTTTGACCCACTCATGCTCCTGCTAGACTCATGCAATATTATTGATTTGTGCAGCTACACAGGAAATTGTCTTATTGGTCTAGTTCTGCAATATTGGTGAGTCATCACTGTAGCAGTTGCTAGGAAACCCCCCCTAATTATCAGAGGTGCTGAATAATACTGAAATTGCATCCTCAGGTCTTTATGATCCTGCAAGTCAGGATAACCTTTCTCTTCTCTACTGCTCTGCCCACTTATCATTAAACATCCAATTACTATTGAACTGTAAGTGCTGTAAATCATTGAATACATAACTACAAACTAGATATGATCTGTCACTACACCCAAAACATTTGTAAGAACATGAATAATTTGCCACAATCAAGTAATGAAGTTATGTGTGTCTTCATTCTGTTCACTGTAGGAAACATTCACCTGCAGTTCCACTCGAGTGGAAACCATTATGTGTGGAGCAAAGTGACCTCGACGGTGCACAACATTATTGTGGGAAAACTTTGGATTGATCAGGTTTGTTCCCCTGAAATAATTCCTATTTAAATTGGCCAAAAGAACACAACAACCAGTTTCTGACTTTGAGTTTATGTCAGAGCAGTGAAAAATGTGAAAATAAAAACTTCATTGAAAAAGTCATCTATGTCTTCTATTTTCCTTACTGTCTTCCTGTCTGTTGCCGTTGGCAGTCGGGGGACATTGACATTGTGAACAACACCACCAAGGACACCTGTCGTCTCAAATTCTCCCCCTACAGCTACTTCTCCAGAGAAGTCCCACGGAAAGTATGTTCGTTCTACCTTTTCCTTCTGACAGCCATCTTTGTTAGTTATCTTCATTCAGATTTCACAGCAACAGCTTTATCCTCCTCCAATATTCTGTGTCAAGACTCCACAACACTGTTTTAGCAGATTAAGCATCTCTAATATATTTCACATATCTTTCTCTCTGTTTCCTCTGTGTTTATTGTTTACCACTGGAGATCACCTACAACATTATTTCTGAAAAATGCTTGTGACATAATATCAGTAATAAGGAGCAGGAGCATGAAAATATATTCTCTCCCTGAAGCTTTTCTTCCATTTGGTCCAATCTGCAGAATTATTAAAAATTTCAAGCGGATACAACATCTGGAAGAGTAACATTAGAGAAATAGTACTGCTGTGAAACTGCCAGGTCAGACTGTGCATATAACTGGTGTCTTCTTCTCTGTTGTCTCCAGGTGACAGGAGTGGTCGAGGACAGAGAGGGCACGGCTCATTACATCCTGTCAGGGACCTGGGACGACAAGATTGAGGGTGCCAAAATAGTGGACAGCAGCCAAGGATGTGGCGGCTCTGAGGGCAAACAGAAGACAGTTTATCAGACTCTTCAGCCCAAACTCCTCTGGAAGAAATACCCCCTCCCGTATGTGTATCTTATTTAAAGCACCCCCCCCCCACCCGTGACCTGCATCTGACCTTTTGTCTTAATTTGTTCTCTCCTCTATCTTTCACTGTATAGAGATAATGCGGAGAACATGCACTTTTTCTCCGCCCTGGCTTTGACTTTGAACGAACAGGAGGAGGGGGTTGCACCCACTGACAGTCGTCTGCGGCAAGACCAGCGGCTAATGGAGGCAGGTCTGTGGGACGAAGCGAATGGCCAGAAGCAGCGACTGGAGGAGCGTCAGAGGCTGGAGAGGAAAAGACGTGGGGCGCAAGCAAATCAGGCCCTGGAGGAGGGTGAGAGCAAGGACTACAAGGCCAACTATACACAACAAAAAAAAAGTTTCATTTTAGAACATAGGACAAGATGTTCCCTTGTATATTCTCCATCTTGTCCTATGTTCTAAAATGACACTTCTCTTTGGTTATGTTTTGTCACCACAATTGATTATATTTTTGTAGCAAAGCAATAAGTTGTTTGTGAACATTTTACTCACACATTCACTATCAGCACATTTGCTACTTGACAAATATGTAAATCGGCAGCAAATTCTGATTATGATACTAATAACAAACTTAACCAGATCACAGTTATGGTTGCTGCAAAAAGTATTTTTGCAGTTTAGCTTTATGGCAATGTAATCTTTAGGAGAAAGGGTTGATTAAGAAGAGTGGAGAAACCCTGGTCTTTAGAACCTGACTTATATGTCTTGGGGTGGAACATAGACAGTATTTACTCTCTTTCTTCAGACAGAGTTCTTTCTCAGGAAGACTGCAGTATTTACACAGTATGGAGAAAGTAGCACATTATGCACATGCAAGCCAGGTCTTAAAACAACATGATTCTGTGTCATTAGGGCAAGACATCGAGGGCTACCAGCCACTGTGGTTTCAGAAGAGGACAGATGACACAACAGGAGAAAATACTTACATCTACAGGGGCGGCTACTGGGAAGCCAAAGACAGACAGGACTGGACCCAATGCCCCGAGATTTTCTAAAAGACAAAATGTTCCCTTTCACCACAGCATCAGATCGGCTGAATGGTTCCTCCTGATTCTCTGCGAGTTATACACAGTGTGTGTGTGTGTGTGTGAGAGAGTGTGTGAGTGAGTAAAAGTGTGTGTGTGTGTGCACATGCAGAATTTCGAACACGAAGTTCCAACTCCCAGTGACTGATCTACTTAATTCTGTTCTGTTATAGCTTGTGCTTTCAGAATGCATACCCTCACTTCAGCAGAGAACTAATTTATGATTTGTGTGTGTGTGTGTGTGTGTGTGTGTGTGTGTGTGTTTGTGTGTGTGTGTGTGTGTGTGTGTGTGTGTGTGTGTGTGTGTGTGTGTGTGTGTGTGTGTGTGTGTGTGTGTGTGTGTGTGTGTGTGAGAGTTGAACAGTTTCATTTCCTGGTGTGAGTGTAAGGGAATAACCTAGGGGGCAAGGAGTGCTGCGAATGTTTTGGTACAGGCACTGAATGTCTTGTTCTCCTCCAAGCTGGAACACGATCCTCATGCTGGGCTGTGACAGAGACGTAAAACTTTGAAAGGACCGTAGCGGGATAAAGCATCGTTACGCACAAAGAAGGATTTTTCACAGCAGAACTTCATTTATTGATCCAACTGATCCTTGGAGATTTTTTTTTACATTCTATTTCTTAAAATTGCACAAACTGTATTTTCAAGGATTTACAGTTACAGTCAGCTGTGACAGGCTGGAGAGCAGCTTCTTTGTCATGAAAACCAAAATAGACATCTTTCTCTTTGGATGGACAACTGATGACAACCCCATGTTGTTTTACAGGTACAGCTGCACATAATTTCCAACCTGTTTCTGATGCATTAACAGGGAAATGTTACGAGGCTTGGAGAGTCAGGCTGAGTTTCACAGAATTTATTGGAGCTTGATGCATATTATCGACAAAAAGTCTTGCACCTCTGTTTAAGCAGTTTCCACCACTCACTAAACCACTTCAAATATCTCAGAGACTCACCATAAGAGTTCCACTGATGTATAATCTGCTAAACCACGGGGATTTTCTCCAGCAAGGGATTATATTGCTGTTTGGTGCTTGATGGTAATTTTAGCCTTAATTATGTAATGAAGTAGTAAAACCCTGTAAACATGTTCTCTTATATTTGGAGCAGATTATAGCAGTCTGACAGACTATGATTCCCTTTGAGGGCACTTATGTATACTTCAGGGTGAATTTCATTTTGTTTTACTCAGAATATCAGGGTTTATCATATTGGTAAGTGACAACAAACGTATTCTCCCGAATTAAAATAGTTAGAATTGGCTGGTTTATATCTATAAAAGTTTAATAATAGCACAACCTGACTTGAGAAGAAAATGCTCCAAGGTCAGAAAGGTGTTTTATGCAGCACATGTCATAGTAACAGTGTCATTTAGATGAATCATAGTTCTGAATCAGTCCAGAGCCAGAAAACAATTAAGAGAAATCTTAGCAGAACATTAGCTAACCTTTTGTGTGCAGATAAGCACTGTTCATTAGTAGTTCATATGCATTCTATTAATAAACAATAATAAGCTGTTCATTCATACTTTTCAGCTTTCTGTGTATAATAGGGCATGATGCACATTAACTACCTGGGTTGTTATGGCCTGTATATAGCAAGAATATAATAGAAATAGAATTACCTCATTAAAAAACACTGTAAGGAAGTATTATTTCACATTACTGGTCACTATTTTAACTCTATTTGTGTAAACATAATCTTTAATCAAGATCATAGAGCAGTTACTGCGATGTTGGGGAATTAAAATGATGACATGAGTTTAATATAAAATATTGATGATACAAATAAGCACAACGTCATCTTTACATGCAGGTGTCAGTAAATGCTACATAAATTCAAAGGTTCCCATGACAATATATAGCTATGCATGGTATTAGAGTGCCCAAGCACCTCTGTAGTGAAAAGCCTCTTCACCTAGCTAACTGTAATGTGGACTTCATGATGTGAACTTAACCTTTTGTGCCCAAAGGCCTAGAAAATCTCCCATTTTTGAGCTCAAATAAAAACATTAAGTTGACTCTGTGTTGTTGTTTACTTTAAAATCGTTCAAGTTTCCAAAGACAGATGACAGATGATAGTGATGAAGTGTCTGTCGTGAGCCCTCAAGACCAATCTTAACTTTCTCTTTCTTCTCAGAACTGCTGTTAACTCGCTTTGAAAATTGACTAAAGAAAATCAAATGATCTTTTATGGCTGATGGATGAGACTGATTTAGATCCACTGGTCTGAGTTTAACTTCAAAAGAGCTTTAGATTGTAATGTTCACTTGCATCTACTAATTAAATTGCGTTCACATGTTAAACACTACTGTTACTACATGCTGCATGAACTCACCCTCAACACCTCTGATGAAGACACAAATACATCTTTGGATGAATTTTGGATGATGCAATGAATAAAACTTAAGATCCACCATTCATTTCAACAAGGTTTTATAGTAATGGTTGGGACCTAGACGGAGTGATGCAAGATTATTTCCATATGAAAAGCAATTCTTAAAAAAAACAACTAGTTAATTTAAAGTAAATCATGAAAATAATCCTCAGCCTTCCGATTTTCTTGGTCTCCATGAACCTAGAGTTGATAAAGACAGCTTCAGACAGGTTAGGTTACACTGCTCCCATGTTTACATGGGTGATTGTTTTGTGAACTGGCTCAAATACATATTCTTTCGAGGTCTCTGACAGTTATTTTAGGAACATCTGCACTAAAGTCTCCTGTTTGCTGGTTAACTTGTTTATTGAGATAGAAATTTTAAAGGGATAGTTCACTGAAAAAATGAAAATTCATAGGTGATCATTAGCATCGTGCTACATGCTGCTTGTTCCTCGTTGTGGTGTGATGACAGGAACACAATGTGTCGCTGGATGATGATGATGATTCCTGATCCGATGGAGGCTCCAATGTCTTCACTGTAACTCAGCTGCACAGTTTACAAGTGTCGTGGCTCTTTAAACGAACCCGCCAATGATAGTGACGCGCGTCCGCTCCGACTCGACTCGACTCGGCTCGACTTGACAGAGCGCGGTGACCGAGCAGCGGAGACTCTTTCCAGGGGGGTGATGCTGCCGTCAGTGCGGTCAATGGACTCGTCAGACAACAAGGTAAAGATGACGCAGCCCAGTGAGACTGTGGCTGGCAGCGGTGGTGGTCACGCTACCGTGCCGCTCGCTGAACGGAAGCTAACACCGCGTCAAACCGGGAGTATCACGGCCGCCGCTGCCGCCTTGTTTTGGGGCTAGCAACCTGACGCGAGCTAGCTGCTAACGTTAGCATGGCTCGGCTGCCCCGGTGCTCGGTGACAGTCCGCAGCAGAGGTCAGCCTCGCTCAACACACCTCAGCCCTCCTTTAAACCTAGACAAAATGGCTGTTCTCCGCGGTTTGACAGTGAAGTGTGACCGGATGAGAACTGTCTCGACATCATGTCTGAGCCGCTGCATCGTGTGAAGTGTTGTTGTGTCGTTACCGGGAAATGTGAAGCACGAGATCTCTGTTGATGAAGTAAGCTGCTATTTAAAGCGGATGTTTAAACCATAACTCCGGTGAACTGCACTCCGTGATGTGTGACATATTGAGTTACAGCAGCGGGGTTGCCCCCCCCCCGGTGTTTACTGCCCTGCTGGGGTGTTTTTGGTGCATCACACCGTCACTGTCGGTCCATTGCAACAAACCAGGGTTTGAACCAATCTGCGGAGAGGAAGGCGCGTTTCGGTTTGTTTTCCCAACCCGCCCTGGACGCCCCCCTCCTCTGTTGCTCTTCTTGTTCCAGCCTGACCGGGGCTAAGTTACACAACCAGTCCGTCATGCAAACTAGAAACACGTGTCTGCGGGGCGGCGCTCAGATTAACGCAGGTTTGCTGAACAACAAAGCAGAGCAGACTGGAGGAGGAGGAGGGGGAACCAGCTGTGTGCTTCCCTGCGATGTTTACCTCACAGTTTGAGGGGAGAGACACGGATTCAACATGTGTTTGCCTTACAGGGAGGACCATGATACGAACATGATCAGCGCCGATGGCTTCTCCAAATGCGAGGCGACTCAGCGGGAGAGAGGCAGGAGGCGGCCACCGGCAGAGATGCTCCATCTGCTGTCAGCTGTGATCGTGTGGCTGGTGACGGGCACCACCATCTCCAGCCTCAACAAATGGATATTCGCCGTGTACAACTTCAGGTACCCGCTGCTGCTGTCAGCTCTGCATATGCTCACGGCCATAGTGGTGGACTATGGGCTCATCAAGCTGCGGGTGATCCACCAGAGTGGTGCTGGAGAGCAGGACCTGACAACCAGCGCCAAGTGCAAGGTGTTCCTGTTGAGTCTGACGTTTTGCGCTAGCATCGCCTTCGGGAACATGGGTCTGAACTATGTCCAGCTGTCATTTGCACAAATGATCTACACCACCACTCCGCTCTTCACTCTCGCCATCTCCGCTCTGATACTGGGCAAGCAGCATCACATCCTCAAATACACAGCCATGATGCCCATCTGCCTGGGAGCCTCCTTCAGCATCATGGGGGAGGTCCAGTACGATCAGACCGGCTGCTTCTTTGTGTTTGCTGCAACTATGTTGAGGGGTGTGAAGTCCATTCAGCAGAGTGAGTACCTCTTTACTGTGTCACTTCCTTGTTTTCTGTCTTGTTTGTCAACACCAGACTTCTAGAAACTAATCCTCCAAGGTAATTGATTGAATTATTTTTAAACTGGAAAACTCCTCGTGACATCAGAGAATATTTTAGTGTTTCCCCCCGGGCGCCACAGCGGTCTGTGGTCCTGGAACTTTTTAGTGTTTTGGTGATTCACTCTTAAGGTGGAATGTCACAGTTGCACATGTTTTGGTTTCCTAGGCAACATAATAAAAACACCAGTGTGTGTTTATGAGGTAGAACTGCCAGAGTTTCCGTAGAGTGCAGCATTGTTAGAATGGCACTCAGTAGAGCGCGTACCTCCACCAAAGCCTCAACAAACACCCTTAAACTCAACAAGCCACACCAATTTACACACTCTTGTACTTAAAAAAGACTGCCTAACTCACAATGTTAAAGAAAGTTTAAAAAAAATCTCCTGGATCCAGCCATTTGTCTGAATCCACACCAAAATGTAATTAGTTCTTTCATGGAAATTATTCAGTTCAGTTTTTGTGTTATCGTGGTGACAAACAAACAAACAAATGGACAGAGATGAAAACATGACCTCCTTGACAGAGTTTGAAAACATGGTGAGACTGAACATTTGGCCACAGTTCCTCTCTTGAATTGATATCACATGGTTTGCCTTCGCTTCTCATTTATCGAATCTTCTCCGCTCTCAAGGAAACATTTGTTGCCGTTGTTGCTTTAAAATGTGCGTCTGTGCGGTGGATTAGTCTCTTTAGCCTCATTAGTTTTGATAACACTGTAGTGGTCAAAGAAGAGAGTTATGAGTTTCTAAATATATAATGAGTCCCCCTCTCTAATTAGTTACCTAATACAAGAGCTGATATTCGTGTTATGTCAGAGGAATGTATGCTACTTACTTTGTACCTCAAGGTACAGAGGACCGCCTCAGGGTTACAGGGGCGAGTTTGTTACCAGGTTTATTATTCAAAATACTCTACTATAGCTACTAGCAGAAGTAGCCATGGTAGTTTTATTTAATTAAAAGACTATCAGAAAGAACACTGTGGAATTTTTATGACCTGCTTTGGAGCAGAATTTTACACGTTTCTTTTATTTTTAATCATGGCCAACACTTAATATCTGTCCTGAGGATCCAAACTTGCTCTGCGATGTTGTCTCAAGTTTCAACAATCTATTTTCATCCTCTCTCACTTGTTGTTGCGTTTCCCTGAGTTTTTGGCACACTTCAGATGTGAACATTGCTTTGTTTAAAGGACGGGACTCAATGCCTCAGTCTGTATTTACAGTGGGTGCTACAGCTGCTTTAACTCTTACTCCAACGTTGATCACCGTCATATAAAGGTGTGTCCAGACATGAAGGTATAATACACCTTTCAAACAGGAGTTTTGCATAATTCCTGCCATCTGTCCTCTTCAGAGTTCACCCTCACCTTTTCAACTGTCTGTTGCTGTTAACAGAAACGTTCTGTTCTATCACCTAAATAGTTCAAAAAAAATACAGTGCATTTATTAAAACATTTGAGGTGTAAAATATATTTTCTGTTTCAGATTCATTATTTGTGAAAAACATTTAACATCTTCTGTTTCTGATACTTCAGCTTCAGTAACAAATGCCCTAGATAGAAGATTGTTTCTGTTTTGTAAGTCTCAAGTCTTTTCCATTACAGTCATGTTTGTAACTTCTGTATATATGTCTTTGTTGAATCAGGCATCTTACTTCAGGAGGAGAAAATCAACTCTGTGTTCCTGCTCTACCTGATGTCCATTCCTAGCTTCTGCATCTTGACTGTGGCAGCTCTGACCTTAGAGAACTGGACTCTGATGGAATCGCCACTGCATTACGACCGCCACCTGTGGGTCTTCATCTTGCTCAGCTGCCTGGGCTCAGTCATGTACAACCTGGCCAGCTGCTGCGTCATCACGCTCACCTCGGCCGTCACCCTGCACATCCTGGGCAACTTGAGCGTGGTGGGGAACCTGCTGTTGTCCCAGCTGCTCTTCGGCAGCGAACTGTCCGCCCTCAGCTGCGCAGGTGTGGTGCTGACGCTGTCCGGCATGCTCATCTATCAGAACTCTGAGTTAATCGTCAGCTGTTTTGATGCACATAGGGCCAGAGCAAAAGTGTCTGGGCAGGTGGACGGTCACAGTGCATGTGGAGAGAAATCTTGTGAATCTGAACCAACGTATCATCAGCAGAGAACAGACGGCAAACAAGAAGACAAGATAGACTGAAGTGAAGGGATGAAGGAGAGAGTAATATGCAGAAGGAAAAAAAAATGCTTACAACCCTGGCTGTAGGGAGTGTGACCTTAGAAGGCCATTAACACTGAGGATGTGACAGATCTTTTATTTTAATTAAATTTTTTTTTTTTACTTCCTCACTGTTCCAATTTATTTCTCCTCTGGTCACACAGAGCTCCAGTCCTCAGAGAAGAGAAGTTTGCCTTTATTTCTCACGGTGATGGTTAACTTCCCTCCTTCATCTGTACATAACCTGCGTCGTCATATGCATGCAAGAGCACACTTAACTCTTCAGTACCTCACGAGGTATCCACACCATCACTCACACTACTCCACTGTGAAATTTTCTCATTAACAGAGGGCTCTAATCAATGATTTTTGGTGGCTGACTTAGACATTGTTAGCCTCAGAGTGGGCACTATTTTTATTAAGGAAGAAAACAAACTATATATCTATATATATATATTACTGGTACTTTTACCTGACATTCACCTGGCCCTGTCATGGTAGGGGACTGGGTTTTTTTGGCAGCTTTTTTAAAATATTTGATTTAATGTTTTAGTTGGTATGTGAAGCAGGAAGCTTGTTAAATAAGGAAACTGCTGTGGTTGTTGTATGGCCTATATTACCTTTTGCCTTAAAGGTTCAGTGTGTAGAATTTAGTGACATCTAGAGGTGAAGTTTCCCAACATGAAAGAAAACCTGTGGTGAACTTCAGTTGTCATGGAAACTTAAAAGGTTTTAGTCTGTCCAGTTTGGCCGACAGTAAAATAACATGGCGGCCTCCACAGAGAGGACCCCCCCCACAATTCATACAATTTAGATGAAACACACCAGTGAAAACATCACTAGGAATATTTTATATTCAATTTCTGCCAAAAATCCCTTTCACCTAAATCTTACACACTGGACCTTTAAGGCAACGACTGACAAAGCCATCATTTCTGTGCAATGAGACGCCTCTTTTCCTCCACTGAAGCACATTTTTAATAAGAGGCCTGAGCTCTGTGTTTTGTCCTCCCCCTCTGAACCTCGCCTCTCGCTGCCCAATTAAGGCCTAGATCTTCTTTTCTTCACCCAGCTTGAGAGGATGGTCTCTCTCGGTAGAATTAGTCCAATTACTCCCGTCTTTTACTGCAGCTCGATAATTAGATTCACGAGTTCTCTAAGGAGTGCCACTCCACTTTAGCTGTCTTTCTTTCCCTGAGGGTGACGAGAAAAGAGAAGACTGAGCTGACCTTTCAGGTAGCTTCCTACATCCCAGCCAATGTCGTCTGTTGAGTGCAGTTTTTGCAAGCAACATAAAGTTGGATCTAACAGCACATCTTGACAAACAGCTGACTCCTGCTGGACAGTTTTATGTTTTCTCTCAGTATTTCTTTAAACCCCTTTTAAATATATCTGTGGAAGAGAATATTTATTTTCGAATGGAAATAGCAATCGTTGGCTTAGTAACGCTGTAGCTTTTGGTTCTGAAGTGTCTTGTTCATGCATTCGTGAATTCATCGATTGCTCTATCCTCTTCTATACCTCTCTAAAGAAAAGTCAGGTATGGTAAGCATGCCACTGCTTGGTGATCCGGTATGTTCCTCATTCTCCCTCCAACATATATGGTATGCCAAATGTTTACTTTTAAAGCTTTTTTTGTAATAGTGGTTCTGTCAGTGACACTCATCACTCATGTAGAGTTTATTTTGATGACACAACGAAGCCATACGTCTCAGTGTGTTTGTTTTTGACATCTTTCATACCCTCTGTATACTTTGCCATAAGATTATCTTTATGTAGAATTGTATAATTACAGATTTTTTGACTTAAAATTTCAATAGTGCCATTCATAAAAGACCATTTTCCTGAGCATTGTTAGTAATTGAGAATTAATATTTGGACTTTTTCATTAATCACCAGTCAGTTGAAAATGTAAAAAAGATATGAAGTGTTTTTATTTTGCAGTTTGATGATTAGTTGTGTTGGTTTAACATTATTGAATACCTCAGCTGTTAAATATGACCTCATGCCCCTGTGTTTGTTGATTATTAATTATGGGATGGAGATCAAGCAGTTTGTCAACAACCTGTGGATGTTTGATATTATTGTTTCAACAGAGTCACTTGAGCACAGATCAGCATATTTTAAAACACAGATTTTAAACTCATACTATCATGCTGACTTGTCACTTTTCAGTTTTACACTCTCAGTCTGGTGTAAAACAGGTTTGGCTGCTGCTGCTCATGAACTTCATGTTGAGTAAATTATGAGTGTGGGGCGAAGCAACAGTTGCACTGACGTGGTGAGAAGACGCTTGTGTCTTCAGAGCCTACGCTTCCTGTGTATATATTGGTTTTGATTGTTTGCATAGCGGGTTGGATGTAAATAGTTATTTTATGATTTGTATGTATTTTATAGTAATATATGGCTGGTTTAAGCTACACTGGGTCAAGAATGAAACATTTGCCTCATGCCTTATTTGGACACACTGTAGAAGAGGAAGGAGTGAACTATTCTGTCGTTTTTTTTGGTTGAATACTTTGAACGCCAACGGCAGCCGAGAAAGTGCTTCTGATAAGAGGCAGAGATATGGACGATTTACATGATCCCCAATTGCTTGAATACAAATAAACTGACTGGTACAATAAACGATAACAAACACCTCATTACTGAGTCAGAGTTGCTCTTTACATGAATGAACTCTTCTGTCTCACACCTCATTACTGTAAATGTCCTATACCAAAGTTAATAACTTGAAATTTCAGAACAATTTCTAATGTGTGCATAAAACCTCAGTGTGATGAAATTAATAACAGATTAAAGTTCCGTACGAGGCTGCAAGTAACAATTATTGTCATTGATATTGACAGCAAGTTTCTCAAATCATTAACTTCTGTATATGAAATGTCTAAAATAAAAAGGAAATAGCTCATGACAGGAATGGGCAGCCATGATGACATCTTTTAAAAAGCAGTTGTGTCTGAACAACAGTTTAAAAGTAAAAATATTATATTTGCATTTATTTAGAATAAAAATATATATAAAAGCAATCATTGCAGAAAAGCTGGATTTTGTTTGGTAATATTTAATTCATAATATTATTTAATTAATTAGTTCCTGAAACAGATGCGGTTATGAATTTTCACCACTGGGTGGCACATTTGGTCTGATTTCTGATTTGTCTGCTGCTCTGCTTTGGAGACAGTGCTCATTATGCGTGCAGGAACCCTGGACTTTACAAGACATTTAATTCTTGGGGTGGATCATATACTTTCATGCTTCTTTCTTATGAAGACTGACGTGTTCTGCCTTATTCAAGCAACTTCTTAAGAAAACATCACTTTGTCATTAGGGCCACCGGCCACTGTGGTTTGACATGAGGACAGATACAACAGGACAAAATAATTACTGCATGTCTACACAGGCAGCAGAAGAAAGACAGGACTGGACCCAATGAGATCTCCTAAAACAAAATGTCCTTAGTGTGTGTGCGTGTGTGTGCGAGCGTGCGTGCGTGTGTGCGCTCACTCTTACAAATTCCTTTCTCTCTAAACAGAGTTCAGTGGTCAGTATTTTGCCTGAATAAGGCAGCGCTCACAGTTTTTTCCTTTTGTTAACTCCTTTAATTTCTCACTAAATTATTTCCCTGCAGCTGACTTCTTAAAATTAACTGTGACCAAGCCAAATGTGTGAATAATAAAACAACAAAAAAAACGGAGTGTAGCTGAGGGAAGGCCCGATAAAGTTTCACATGACATCATCCATCCAGGATGCAGTGGCCAGAGGAGGCGAGACTGATTGACCTGGACCTGATTGTGGTTCCTTCCTCCTCCTCCTCCTCCTCCTCCTCCTCCTCCTTCTCCTCCTACACCTTCTTCCCATCTTGGGTGGTTCTTGTGCACGACCTCCTCTCGCTCTCCAAACAGGAATCCCGCGCTGTGGTGAGAGGTCTGATGTCAGACTGCAACTCTCACTGCTCTCAAAGACAAGTGCGCTGAAAACTTCTGAGGAGCCCAAAGACTCACAAGATCCCATCAACAGGTGAGTGACACTTCATCTCAGCAGGCCAACAAAACCACAACCATTCAATTTACATTTCATACTGTATTCTATCTCCAAATCTTTTAAGCTTTAAATAATCTACTTCTCCTCTGTGTCTGAGCACATAGTTTTGCATTGTTATCAGATTCTTGTTGCAATGGTCTTGTTCCACTACATTACTATATTTGTACGTGCTTTTGCTCCGTCTCTGCTGCACTCAGCCTGTTGCTGAGACACACTGAGTGCTACTTCACTAAGACAAACAAATTTTTTTGCGTGGACGCTCAGTATGTTTCTGTTAAGACTCACAAAACTGTTTATATTTGAAGACTGCAAGTAGAACAGATGCAGTGTTTTATGCTGCGTTTCTAGGGTTATTCAGTGTAAACACCGGAGCACTATCTGGTCTGTTTAAATGATTCAGACACATCCAGTCCTGATGAATGTTGGATTTCTGAATCCAAGTTGTTCCATTTGCATGTCAGAAAAGTCAGAGTCAACTGTTGTGTGTTTATGTGTGTTGATTTTCAGACATGGAGACAAAAACAGACGGTGGATCAGCTGCAGTGTCCAGTGAGGAACTGGCTGCTATTGAAGATGAAGAGGTTCTCAACAAGATGGTGAGCCAACGATTGATCTCTCACCATAGTGTCATGGAAACATGGTGATCATTTGACCAAATATATAATATATGATGCAAATAGTGTTTGAAGAGCACGGTCAGAATTAATAGCTTGCCACTGTAGAGAGAGTTTTCCTTTTCTTTTGTTTTGCTTTTCCAGCTGGACAACGCAGGGGATTTCGACGAGAGACGAATGATTCGTACTGCATTAAGAGACCTGATGAAGAAGAAGAGAGGTAAAAGCTGAGTGAGCCTTGAGCCACATTCTCCTCTGACACTGCCTGCTTTCTAAATTCTCCAACCGTCTGTGATCAGATAAACGGGAAAAGGAGCGAGGGTCGAGGCAGCAGGACCTGAGGCAGCAGGGCCTCGGCAAAGGAGCGACGACAGGCTCAGCAGTTAGCACAGGCAGAGCGTCCATGAACCAGCAGGCATCAACAAACAGTAAATCAGATTAATACAGCTAATCTCTGACACCTCTGTTGCCCATGAATATATTATACTCAATGTTTTACTGTTGCTGATGTTCTCTTTTTAGAACCGACAGGTCAGTCCTCTCCATCAGCCTCCACTCCCTTCAACCGGACAGCAGGCAGGTGAGTCACATTTCAGCACATGAACTTTAAAAAGAATGATTATAAAAAACATTGAGAAAGGATTCAATTAGACATTCCTACAAATTCAGCTCCTTTTCATCATTTTTATTATACAATGTTCGAGCACATTTTTAAACACTTGTATTTTATTGATTAATTAAAAAAAAGAAAATATCAGTACAGAACTCCAGCAACAATAATTACTAGTTTCTATATACAGCAATGCTTGATTTGTAACCAGCTCTACACAAAACATATAGGAAAAGGAATCTCAACCTTCTCATTCTGACAATTTCTCCATCATTTCTCAGCCTGAGAGGGAAAATCCATTCTTCCATCTCATTCGTTTCTTTGATGATTCAGAACCAATCATTGTTTGGCCATTTTTGAAACTGGAGTTGATGCTGCCGCTGATTGTTTATTACACGGCAAATTAAATCCATTGTATTTGTATTAAGGACTCTCCTGATGCATGCCAGCATCAGTCTCTTTCAAAGGGAGTTAAGTCATCCTGTGTATTTATTTAGTGACCTCATACACCCAAAAGAAAAGGAAAAGTTTCTTCTGCTTAAAGCAACATTTGCTAAATCCTGAATATCTGTGATATATCATTGTGTCCTCTCCTCAGCCCGACCAGTCCTGCTGCAGCCTCAGTCCAGAAATGCCCTGCTGCTGCAGTACCCAATGCTAAAAATGTCAAACAGATGCTTCTGGATTGGTGCAGGGCCAAAACAGAGCCATATGAGGTAAATATGCCCAGACTCTCTTATTGCTCCGTGGAGCTATACATAGCTCTGTCCCTTATGGCTCACTCTCTGCCACTATATCTTCTAAACTGACTCTGCTCTGGTGTATGAAACAGGGGGTGAAAATCCAGAACTTCTCCTCAAGTTGGAAAGATGGCATAGCCTTTTGCGCCTTAGTGCACCGGTTCTTCCCTGATGCGTTCGAGTACTCCATCCTCAACCCCAACAAGCCCAGGGACAACTTCCAGCTGGCTTTCAACACTGCAGAGTAAGCGCTCACTCCTTATATGACCATAGAGATGTACCTTGTCTGGAATGAGCTCCGGCAGTAAATTGCAGATAAAGACAGGGCAGCTTTACAGTTTGACAACATACTTGTCTGTGTCATTGTTTTCCTGGAGTCGTTTGTCAGTGACTCTCGCTCTCTGTCTGCAGGAGGCTGGCAGGCTGCCCCCCTCTGCTGGACCCTGATGATTTAGTCCGGATGAAAGAGCCCGACTGGAAGTGTGTGTACACGTACATCCAGGAGTTTTACCGCTGCCTGGTGGAGAAAGGCCTGGTGAAAACCAAAAAGCGGCTGTAGACTCCTGGAACAGTCAGACACAGCCTTGCATGACTCGATGTGATTTCAATCAAAACAAACATTATAGAACAACATGAGTTCAAAACATAATATCATGCACTCTTGTCAGTTTGCCACAGGGGGAAAGGTTAAGTGTTCAATGTGTTCAACTCTGATGCCCCATACGAACATGAATGTAAAGTGCCTAATGTGTAGTATTTGTACTGTGTGTGTGTGTGTGTCAGCAGGGACTTATGGTTGTCTGTGTGCTCTCAGTGGACAGCTGGTGCTACGGATCAGTACATTCCACTGAGATTACACATCTGCATTAATCCCAGTCAAGGCCATGGAGAATCTGGGAACAAATTTTTCGATGATGCTGTACAGGGACTGACATGTGTGAGTATTAAAGACACATTTAATACTCATCCATTCCATTATCAGGCTGTTTTTCTTGAGATATCAAACGTTATGTTGATGGATAAGTTGACAATTTAGAATATATATTCAGAAAAGTACAATAGAGGGAATAGATGGTGTTTTATTTGAAACATTTCCACCAACACCTGTATGAATGGTTTAAATGTGCAGTGTGTGATTATGGGATGTTTATATGGGCACTCCACTAGCATGGTGAATAAACACAGCCTGAATAAACATTTCAATGAGTAAATTGTTTTTTTGAAATTCCACTTTCCAGTTTGTTCCATTTGATGAAGTTTTCTGTGTCTATTGTTGTTGAGGTTCTGATAATGACTCTTGTGATGTCATCAGGGGGGTTGAGATGTTTAACAAGCAAACTTTTTTGAGGCCCACAACTTTATTTGCTGGAATGCTCCTTCAACAGGAAGCCGTCATGAAATCCCTGCACCAGTTTCTCCAGACGTAGACACATGGACATATGCACGGCTTATGAAACAAAACCAGCTCAATACCTTTTTAGGACTTTTAATTATTACATTGAGTAGGGCCACTGAAATGCTAATATTAAATAGAAGCCAAAAATTTTTAGGTGGAAAATTTGCTCTTGCAGTCGTGCATTGCATCACAAGGGCACATCAGGAATCAGGACAATATTTAGCATAAACATGATGCTTCAAAAATTACATTTAATGAACATGCTTTCAACACAGTCTCTGCAAAATGTAATTTTACAAATGACTGGCACAAATGCAAATAAACCATTAATTGCGTAGTTGTTTTATCGATTGCATTAGATCGTTGTTGCGCCTCATGAGGGAAAGTGAAGTTTATTTAACGGCCATGTTAATCAATTCTCCCCATCAGTGACACACCAATCCCAGATTGGGCTAGGGAATGCATCATGCATCCCAGATGGTGCGTCACTGATATGGGACAGATGATCAGTTCATTCTGGTCAGACGTGTGTGTGTTCCTGTACTTGTGTATTTGTGAGGACCACTTTAAGCACATAGATCCTACAGAGTGAGGACTTTTTGACGGGTCCTCACTTTATCATTGGGCTATTTGATAGTTAAGACTTGGTTTTAGAATTAGGGTTTGTCATGTAGTTCGGTTGGTTATGGTATCCTAGGGAATGCAAGTCAAACATGTGCATGTTCCTGTACTTCTGTATTTGTGAGGACCACGTCAAGCATATAGAACCTACAGAGTGAGGACATTTTTGGAAAGTGAGGACATGGGTTAGAATTAGGTTTATATTAGGGTAAGGGTTAGGGAATGCATTATGATAATGAGTGTCCTCAATAAGATAGAAGTACAAATGTGTGTGTTTTTCTATAGTTGCGAGAGCCAATTTAGGTTCAATACCTTCATTGTGAGGACAATTGAAAGTGTGAGGACAACTTCTCTGATCCTTGGGTTTAGGGTAAGGGTTAGGTTTAGTTGTGATGGTAAGGGGCTTGGGAATGCATCATGCCAACGAGTGTCCTCACAACTATAGACAGACGTGCATGTGTGTGTGAAGGAGCGAGAGAGAGAGGGAGAGAGAGGGGGGTGGGGGTGCACCGTGAGCGCGCCCGGTGGGTTATGGGTACGGTGCCGGTGTGCAGGAAGTGCAGGCGGGATGCTGCTGAGAGAAAAGCGCACCGCTGCTCCGTCCATCCACGATAAGAGGGATGAGGAATAATCAGCTGTTGTGTTGTGGAACCAACATCCACATGCAGGAGTCCGACACCAGCGAGCGCCTCCTCCTGTCCTGACAGCCCGGCGGAGCGGCGCGGAGAAGCGGGTCCGTGCACCGTGACGGAGACGACCGCTGTCCACGGCACCGACGGGTCCCATCCGTCCTGCTGGCCGTCACCGGACCGGTGTGTCCCCGGACCAGTAAACAACCGACCCTGCCCTCGCCTCTCTCTCTCTCTCTCTCTCTCTCTCCCGGTGTGTGTGACCGTCCTGTCGCGTTGATTGAAGGAAGACTGATGCTTCCCCTCTCGGTGCGTTTGTGAGATCACCTTTGCGGTTCACCTTGGAAATAAGAAAAACGCGTGAAAGGTAAGAAATGTTTTCACGAGGTCTGTGAGACACAACAGCTTCTGTCCTGTTCGTGTTTTCACTGGGATGCTGCTCAGTCCAGACTCATATGATGGAGCTGTCATCCAGACTCAAAGGCTCATGCACTGGGTTATAAAATATGAAACAGGCCCACTTGTCCTCAGGTATTTAATCAATGAAAGTTCCCACTTTCTAAAGCAGATCTATTACCAAACTTGAATCATCACCAATCCCTGCTTTTGTTCTGCAGATAATAACAGAACTGGGGTCAGATCAATGTTCCAGACACAAAGAGCTTTTCATTTGCATGTCATGAATACTTTAAAAGAGGTGTTTCATTTCTGTGTGGGAGGGAAGGTAAACTAAATGGCTCCATGTCCTCCTGTCATGTCAGGCATATCCTCTATCTGGTGACCTATCCAGGATCTGCTGACATTGTCTGATGTCCTCTGTCTTTGGCAGCTTTTCGTCCCCTCGCATGCATCCCCCTGTTTTTGAGATCTGAGATCAAACTGTATCAAGATCAAACACTCCATCCCAAAATGACCAAACCTGTCTCCTGCTTCGTAGAAAGGGTCGGGGGTAAATAAAGCTGCTGAGCCACTGATGTAACCCAGGATGAAGGTTTAGTTCCTCAGCCCTGTCACCTGCTCATGAGAACATCATCAGAGATTCCTAAGAATCACAAAGCAGTGTTGCATCCGTTGTGTTGTGCTGTTTTTTAAAAAACAAAATTCATGTTTCAGGTCGATGGATCACATGCCGCAGAAACAAACCAGCACTGACCCATGTGGGGTCAAAGTGCAGCCTGGACCCTGTGCGTTACTTGCAGCCGGTCCAGGTTTACCTCCACAACTTGCCATCCAGGAGCCAGCTCTCATCATCCCACCAGAGTTCCCCAACAAACCAAAGTCTGGGTTGAGCCCCGTCCAGGCACCGGTTCCACCCGTGAAAGTGACAGAACCGACAGGCCACACAAGCACAGCGACGCTGACGAGCATAAGTCGGCCAAGACCGACCGCCCTCGGGACTAAACCTGCTCCGAAGCCAACCAGGATCCCAGCTGACCTCTCCAAGGAAATAGATTTGATCCCAGTTTGCATCCCAGGACCTCAGTGTGCCAACGTCCTGCCACAGACTGAGTCCTCCCTCCCTCTCCACAGTCCTCAGAGTCCCCACAGTCCTCAGAGTCCCCACAGTCCTCAGTCTTACACCAACCAGCCTTACCTGAGTCCCACTCCCAGCCCGAACCCACCCGCCAGCCTCAGTCTCAAACCAGGCCTCAGTGGTCAGTCGCAGAGGAGCCCTTCACCCGGGGGCCCAACACAGAGCCAAGTGCAGCCGGAGAAGCCGGCAGGAGAGAACAATGACTTCAGGTGAGACAAATATTAACAGCTTTATTAAAATACTTTATCAGACCCACTGTAGCTTCTGTCAGATTAAATGAGTCTGTGCTTTTACCTCTGACTGTGCCGATCCCTGTTTGTGTGAGCACAGCTACAGAAGCTGAGCCAGACCGTGACACATGAAGCAAGGCTGCACATTTCAATAAGAGCTTTATGAATCTGACAGAGAGACACGGCCACATTTAGTTGGCAGCCTTCCCGGGGGCTTATACTCCTGTTGTTCCTCAGCCATAAACAATGTCAGCTTGTAAAAACCTCTTAAATTCATAGACCTGTGTTTATACGAAGGTGAAAATGTTCAAAAAAGGTCTTCGGATGGCAACAACCTCTGCTCGTCCGGCTGTTACACATTTCTCATCACATACATCTTAGGGTTATATAGATCATAGTGGTTATGTTTGCCCACTGACTACAAATATCAAATACTTAACATCCAAAGTGTATAATCTAAACTATTACTTTTCTTTGGTTTCAACATCAAGTTTGAAACAGCTATAAAAAATGATCCATAGATCCTTGTCATCTGCAATTGCAGATTGAAAATCGCACTTGATCGAATGTTGAAAATTCTCCAATATTTTAGTTTTTTTTTTGTATGAAAGCAAAAAACAAGGTACATTTAAAAATAAAATATGAATTTCCTCTTTTCTGACATAAAAATGCTGCTGTTTTTAATGTTTGTAGTTTTTTTAGCTGTACGTGTTCATGATGTCTGAGGAGATGGATGGAAATTAATTGTATATCATAGGTTGTTAATGATGATTGAAAACAAACAGCTGCCTGAATTAAAAATAAAAGAGAAGATGGACAGCTAAAAAGCTACAGGCCTGATATGTAATATAATAGTGTGGCTGGTTGTTCAGTTTTATTGGAGCGTTAGATCCATCTATTTCTCTCACCCATGCACACACACACACACACACACACACACTCACACGTGAAATACTTAGTCATCATCGAGGTACAGAGAGGTGCTTAATTGTGCTTATCTTTTTTTTCTATATACAGACACTGCTGAAAGCTTCATCCCTGAGGATTACGGAACAGATTATGTCCTCTCTCACACTATACACAATTTAAATCTAATGCAGCAATTTCCCCCCATGTCCTGACAGGGTGTACATCGTCACATGGAACGTGGGCTCAGCTGTCCCGCCAGATGATATCACCTCTCTGTTCGGACCAAATGTTTCAGACGGAAACGTCGACATGTTTATCATCGGGTAAGCAAGTGTTCCCAGCAGGCTCAGCGGTGCCAGGGACACGGTGCCCACTCAGTCATCTGTGTTCATTTTGATCCTTTACACATCACTGTCCTTTTCGCTCATCTTCACTTTGTGACATGACTCTTGTTCCTGGCACGGTCCAGACTCCAGGAGGTGAACTCCATGATCAACAAGAGGCTGAAGGATGCTCTTTTTTCGGACCAGTGGAGCGAGCTGTGCATGGACACACTCAGCCCTTTTGGATACGTTCTGGTCGGTAAAAGTTCAAAATGTTGCTGCTCATGTCTCATACCTTAGATCTCTTTTACTCATACCCCTTGTTGTGTCATGAAATCTAAAGTTTAGCTTATTTGTTTGTTATTCTCATCCCTCCCATCTGTTAGGTGGCGTCCCAGCGAATGCAGGGCGTGCTGCTGCTGGTTTTCTCTAAATTCTGCCATCTTCCATTCCTCAGAGGCGTGCAGACAGAGAGTACACGCACAGGACTCGGTGGATACTGGGTACGTGCTGCGCATCGAAGAGAGCTGCTCAGAGATTTATTGCAACATGTGTGGTGGGTTGAGTCAGGGGGCTTCGGGAGGGATGGGGTGTTGAAAGGTGGCGTGCGTGCTCCCTCCTGCTGGCAGACGCATGCACGTGTGGGTGCATATGTCAGTGTGTGACCTTCCTGTGCGTGTTGATGTCAGCATCACCCCTGGCTGCTGCTGGTGCAGTCTCCTTCTCTTTGAGGGCAGTGCAGCAGCGGGCTGTCTGGCTTTCTGGTTCTTTGACTCCGCGGCAGCAAAACATAAAAACACGACCTTGTACCCGAACACAGATCTGGATGATACATGCGATCAGTGTTTAAATGTAAATGAAGACAGGATCTATTTTTGTCTCTTCTCTCACTCTAAGGGGAATAAAGGGGGTGTCAGTGTGAGGATGACGGTGTTCGGACACCCGCTGTGCTTCCTCAACTGTCACCTGCCAGCTCACATGAGGAACCTGGAGCAGCGGATGGAGGACTTTGAGAGCATCCTGCAGCAGCAGCAGTTTGAAGGCGGCACTGCCACTGGTGTACTGGACCACGAGTGGGTGACGAAATGTTACATAATCTTTTACCACCCATAGAAAGTGCACACCATTAGTCAGCTTAATTACAAACACATGTCCGACAGTCATTCACTGTGTGTTAATTAACAGAACTATGCAAAAACTGATAACATCAGAGAATAAATGAATTTTAGGAGGTTATATATGATAATAAGGGTTATAAGTCTCCCTATTTGTTTGTTTATGCATCTTGAGTAAGTTAAATGCAATGACTTTTGGTTTGTGTATTTTTCCAGTGTTGTGTTTTGGTTTGGAGATCTAAATTTCCGCATTGAAGACTACGACATCCATGTGGTGAAATGTGCCATCGATAGCAACAAGCTGCCTCTTCTGTGGGAGCGGGATCAGGTGAGGAAACATCCACCTTGTTCTGAGAGGGGGCTGTTCTGGAAGGCTTTTCATGCCACCTGTTTGTCTTGCACACCTCCACCAACAGATGGCGCCGCTGTAGCACATATTTAACTTTCCTGTCATTTGTCAACTCCACAGCTCAACATGGCTAAAAACACCGAGTCCATCCTGGAGGGCTTCATGGAGGGGCCACTCAAATTCCCACCGACTTATAAGTTTGATGTGGGCACTCATACGTACGACACCAGGTTTGTCACCTCCTTCGCAAATGTTATAACCACGTTTATTTTTTAAAGTGAGGCCTAATAAACTGTTCCGTCTCTCTTGTTTCCATTTGTGTCAGTGCTAAGAAGAGGAAACCTGCCTGGACGGATCGCATCCTCTGGCGCCTCCGACGCACCGGCTCCCCGGTCCCTTCCCACAATGCAGCACTACAGCGGGGTCTGACCTCGTGGCTCGGTGGGGCAACTAAAGTGACGCAGCACACCTACCGAAGTCACATGGGCTACACCATCAGCGACCACAAGCCTGTTTCTGCCCTGTTCTCCCTTCATGTGAGACACTTAACATATACGGCAGAAAACTATCTCAGTTACATCTTCTCTTTGTACATTTTGATGCTTCTTCAGAGTTTATTCCTCTGTTTTATGCCACGTCCTGTTTTTTTTCCAGTTCCCATTCAAGGTGGCCCTGCCCCTGGTGGAGCTGCAGGTCAGTAAGGAGTGGTGTAAAGTCTCCGATGCCACGGTCAGATTCACTTCTGCATCAACTTATCAGCGCAGCTCATGGGACTGGGTAGCAATATATAAGGTAATCCTTCATTCACTATAACCCAAATTCACAAATGCAAAGATCTTTATTATGTTACAGTTACGTTCTTCATTTCTCGCTGCACAGGCCGGATTCAGACATCACAAAGACTACCAGGCCTACGTGTGGGCCAAGGGAGAGCACGCATCACAGGTTTGTCACATACTGAAACTCTCTGATGTATTTTGTGCCGCAGCTGAACTCACGCTGATTTCTTTCTTTCACTCTTTGCCTCTCTCTTTCTCTCCAGGTGACGTTTTCAGAGGAAGATTTGCCCAGAGACGATTGTGAATACCTCCTGGGTTACTACAGCAATAATATGAACAGTATCGTTGGATTGTCAACACCCGTTCAGGTAAGATCAGTCTTGCTTATTTTCACGATAGCTGCAGAGACACAGAAGCAAGTTTAACCACTGATGGAGATAAGATCAGGACTCTGTGCAGCCTAGTCAGGTTCTTCCACATCAACTGAGAAAACAAAAACTTCACTTCTAAATGAAAAACATTCCCCATACTTATGCCACAATGTTTGAGGCAGGTTGTTGTGCTGTATCATAGGATTTCCCTTAATCTGTGGTGGAAAAACATCACATCAGGAAGTCCATTTCCTCAAATGTTGTAGTTCAGTACAATGCCAATAATAATGTATATGCCAATAATACAAAAATATGACAATGGGACATTCTGCTGCACAGGGGTAGTTTTATTTTTGATAGTACACTTTGTTGACACATTTATTTAAGTAATACTTTGAAGGTTGACTTAAGCTTGTATTTCTACATTGTGTGATGTCTTTATTTACTTAAGCAAAGGAGATGGAGTGTGTCCACATACTTCTGGTCATAGCTTCCTTTAGCACTCCTGCGTATCAAGTTCACTTCTCTTGAATCCTCCATCCTCTGCAGATCAAGATACCAGTCCACAGTCCCACCATGCATCGCTCCGACAGCTCTGATGTCAGCTCAGAGGATGACAGCACCCTTGTCTTGCTGGCTCCTAACTCACGCAGCCCGAGTCCTAAAACAGGCAAAAGCCATCATCGCCACCGGCGTAGCCGCAGCCCGGCGGTTCCCACTCTCTCCTCCAACCCCCTCCCCTCCTTGCAGGGCCTCAGCCTCTGCCCTCGCTCCAAAGAAGGACAGACGCCAAGCCGCTCACCCTGCTCTGCTGCTAAGAAGGAACGGCTGGTGTCCCCCAACACAGTGCAGTCTCCGTCCATCAGCCCGCTCAGTCCTCGCAGTCCTGTGTCTCCAGGTAGTGGAGTGACTGCACCAGAGGCCCTCATCGCTGCCATTTTAGGTGAACACAGACCAGCTCAGGTTAGCCCCTCAGGGGTCAAGCACATCGGGAAGGCCGGGGAAACGGACACTGCGTAGAAATAAGCATCAATTTGATCCGACCCCACACTGTCTCTGTGCTCGTAGAAGCAGCACAGTCAATGACTCCTAACGTAGTTTGCAAACATTCCACATTGTAGCTCTGCAGTTCTGTCTCTGAATCGACCATCATCTCATACACTGTGTGTATCTGGGACTCGAAGCTGCGCCCAGACTCCCAGCGACGACAAGTGCTTTTATAGACTCATAAGCTATATCATACGTAAACAAACATATTGAATGTGAAACCAGAGTAAACCTGTGGTGGATGTGAGCAGTTATTATCAACGGCAATATGGAGCTTCCGTCGAAATGACAACTCCGGACCAGAAACACTGACAGTATCATAGTTCACAGTGGAGGGAGAGAGTGTGTGTTTGTGTGTCTGTGGGTTTGTGTAGGACTATGTGTTAAGACTTAAATATGTGAAATATGCATTTTGGACCAAATGATGGTTTAAACATTTTAACTCTATAGTTTTCGGTCTGTATTCATAAAATGAATCTGATGTGTCATGAATAGAGATAGAGCATTTTTTCCAAACTCAATCATCCTGAAGTGTTCATGTGACTTCAACAATAATCCTGCATCAATGCTCTTATTCTTAGCAGCTTTGTGAATACAGCCCCTGTTCTATAGAGCTCAGTGAGTGGATGTTTAGACCAATGTGGTTTGTTTGCTTAAGGAAAACACTGTTATTTATCTGTGTGAGTGTGCAAATAAAAAAAAAACGGAACAAGTGGTGAAATGAAAACACAAAAAAGTTCTATCTGTTTGTGCAGAGGTGAGGAGGGCACATTAGAACAAAAACAATTACTGTACTTGTGAATTGTGACATAATTCGGATTTTGTTCTCTCTCTCTGCACATGTGTATAACCAACATGTTGCACTGCAAAGGTCAGTGTGGTCAAAAACTAGCTTTGATACAGAACAAAAAAAAAGGAAATAATTTATATGCTGATAAAGTTTAATAATGACAATACCAACAAAAAGATCCAGTAATTTTCAAATAGAATCAATAAAACAAAATGTCCGTTCACATCCAATTAATATAGACAAAGAAGCTCTTGAGGTTTTCACAGAGACGATTGTACACAGCTTACGGTTCCTCCTGATGTTTGTGATCAAGATAATCTCTTTTGGATTAGCAAGCACATCTAAAACCAAAGAGAGACGCTGGAGAGGGTGAAACAAGCGGCACATTCCCCTGAGTATTAGGTTTAATCAGATGGGCAGGCAACTAAGGCACCTGATGCCGACAGTAAAGTAAAGTAGCCAGAGCTCATGTTTTGTGTTCACTATTTCAGAAAGTCATTTTAAAATCGCATATTGGCTGCAGAAAGTTGAAGTCAAGCCCGAACCATCATTGCAGATCCACAACTGCCACTGACTTTAACACTGAACAGAGGACAGCTTAATTTTTATGATACAGTGACTGGATATGATGATATTCCTTGTGATTCTTAAATTAGGTTTTGTTTGGAGAAGAAACAGGACAAGAGGAAATTCTTATAATTTGTTTTTCAGTTTACTTTTTTGTGATATGCTTAATACTTTCCTTCAGGCCAAAATCTTTGCATAAGTTGGTACTAGACAATATTTACCCCTGATGACGTACTCATAAACCTGTTCAGGTGACTGAAGTAATATAGATTAAGATTCCTTTATTATCCCACAATCATGCACACTGACACTTCATGCAACAACCCATTTGTGTGAACACAGCACACAAGGAACACAATACACACGCCTGGGGAGCAGATGTTGGGGGAGTAAGGTGCATGGCACAGGGGCACTTAGACAGTGGGAAAGGGGGAGTCCATCTGTCCTCTTGGACTCTAGCAGGTCTGGTCCAGGTATGTGTTTTTGTCAGTCCATGGACTTGAAGCAGCGACCCTCCAGTCTGGTGTGCCAGTAGTGTGTAGACTTTCCAGGTCTGAAATGGACTCAAAGTTAGATATTTGATATTTGCGCAGTTTCAGTCCTTTAAGGCTCAATACAGCTTGAAATTTCAAAAAAAAAAAAATACTTTGACTCCACTCTCAACATTTCGCCTTTACCCTTGAAATTAAAATTTAACAGATTATATTAAATATATTCTGACCTAATTCTAGAAATGCAATTTTTAAACTCTTTAATTAAATGACTTTCTTCTCAGTTTATTGTTGGAATGTAAAATTAAATTCATCTGATTTAGTTTTATTTTATTTTCATTTTTGAAAGAAGAAAAAAACCTGTTTGACTTTATTCTCAACATTTTGACGTCATTCTCAAAATACAACATCTGAGGAATATATTTGATATTGTTTGACTTTATTCTCAACATCTGATCGCCTCAGTGTTTTCTCCTGCTTCACCTCGTGCACAGTTTCTCTCCACACACTCACGCCCTCGCACCACGTGGTCTCAGCTCAACATCAACATTGGCTGCAGATAAATGACTTGAAGGCTCCATAAAGTCCCAGAACAGGAGAACAGGAGAAGAGGAGTTCAGTTCTCAATATTTCACACCGGAGCAGAGGCGGACCAGTGTGTGTGTGTGTGTGTGTGTGTGAGAGGAGGAAGAGATTGGTACAAAAGGCTGAAACAACCTGATCTGAAGCAGCAGGTCCGTGTTTGTGTGTGTGGGTGTGTATGTGTGTGTGAGCTGCTAGCTGGTTAGCTCACAGTGTGTTCACCCACTAAAATGAACGACAACCTGAACGGCTTCCACGGCGACTCGTTCATTGATGAAGACTGTTTCCTCTTCACCTCCGAGTCGGTGGGAGAAGGACACCCCGGTGAGTTGTCTGACTCTTAGCTCTAATTAGCCTGGTAGCATCCTGCTAGCTTCAAACAAGGTCGTGTGGCATGTCGCTGTTAGCGTGTTGTCAGTCAGCCGGTCACCGAGGAGCCCGGTCATCCTCCCCTGTAGCTCTGGTACCACACTGTGTGCAGCCTCCACACGCCGTGTAAAGTGACACGGGCAACACGCCACAGCCCGGAGAACAAAGGAGCTGCAACACCAGGAGGGGAACTCAGGGTTTTATGTTATTTTCAGAGTTAACAACACGGCGGCTAGCTGTTTAAGCTAACCCCCCCGTTAGCGCCTGCCAATCATGTGGCTCCACAAGTAAGCTAGCCACATGGATTTACACCTTAGGAACCATTAGACCCAGGAACATGGCTAATACAAGACCTCTGTGGCTTTTTATGATTTAATAATAATAATCTACTGTATAATGTTTATTATATATTATTTTATTTATTATTAATCGTTTTTATAGCACTTTTAACAATGCTCAAAGAAACTAACAATAATGTACTGCATACTGTTTATTATTTATTATTTTATCTATTATTAATCTTTTCTATAGCACTTTTCACAATGCTCAAAGACACTATAATAGTAATGATGATAGTGATAATTCATTTTACTGAAATACCACCTTTCAAAACACAGTTTTAAAGGTGATTCACAAGTTTGACATTTGAATGCAAACAATAGGAAACAGTTAAAAGGCAAACACCAGAAAACATTTAAAAGCAATTTGAAGGTCACACAGCATTTCAGAAGTAAGAGTACAGAAGTAAGAAAAGTTGCAGAGGAGGAAAAAGTCAAAACAAGATGAAATATTACATTAGACGATGGAAAACAAAAAACAGATGGTACAGTCAGAACTAGGAGAAAGCACACTTATCAAATTGTCTCTAAGAGAGATTTGACATAGGATAATGAAATGTCCCTGAGAGGTTTTTTCTGTGGGAGCCCTGACAGAAAAGGCTGCGTCACGCTTAGTTCTCGGCTGGGACTGTTTTAAACAGGTCTAAACTGAAAAGCAAGGATTTAAGAAAATATTAAATTGCATGACGATCACACATTAAAAGCAGTTCGGTGTTTATAAGTGAAGAATTAGTCAAACCAAGTTTATTTATATATGACATTTCAAAAGACTAAAAAACACTAAGATACACAACAAATGGATGATATGACTAAACATGTGAGGTGAACATATTTAAAGTGAAGATATTTCTCTAAAGAAAAACCAAAGCAATTGAACATTTAAATTAAATTAAACAGAATAAAAACAAGCAAGACAGGACACATTATAGTAAAATGCATAAAAATACACTGATATCATTCAAAAGAAAAGATAATGACTTCAATTCATATCTAATAAACTCTCATATGATAGTCCATCATTCAAAATAACTTTACTTGTCCCCGGAGTGTAATTCTAATAAGGTACAAATTAATTATACTAATGCCGTCTAAAACAACAGCCCTGCAATAAATCCTACTTTCACAAAGCTGTTCCTGTTCAATCTAAGCAGCAGCTGTTTAGTTTATCTGTATTTTGAAGGCAGTTTGTCAGTGAGGGTAATAAACTATATGTTAACACCTTCCATCCCCAACACTGACCATTAAGAGCTTCTTAACTAAACAGTGTCACCCCCATAAACTGCCATGAAGGTTGGACTTATTGCACGGCTGTTGCATTAGACTGTTCATTGTAGTTTGGTGTTTGTGACAAGCATTCATTAATCATGCATATTAATTGCAGATCTATTCAGCCGGTTTTCATCGAGTGCGCCGCAGTTTTCAGAATTGCACTCAGGTAGTGGGGGCAGTTCTAATGAAACGGATAATAGGATTACTTCTACCTAAATATAGGTACTGCAGGGGCTGCTGCTCGGCTGTGTGTGTAAAGTCATCACATCCACAAACTTTATAGGCTCAGGACAGTAGAACTACCTGCAGTGTTCGCTACTATTAACATTCTTTAAAGGTTGTCTTTTCTTATGAGGCAGGTAAAATATTTGGAACTCATGTGAATGGTGAAAGTCCTCCTTAGAATGCTGCCAAACAAGTCTGGAATGGTGTTGGGGCTCACTCACAGAGAATATTAAAGGGAAGTCAAGTCTCCAGTCCCTAAGAGATGAGCGAGGCAGTAACGTGTTCAAGACCTGAGGCCCTAAACCTGGATGTTAAAAGTTATCAGAATCTTCCTTCATTATTTGAAAGATCTGACAAATTCATTTTATAATACAAGAGCATGTTAAGTTTAACAGTAGAAATATATTTATATTTATTTGTGTTTGGGTAGATCCAGTAAAACAGGCAGTTTTTATTTTAACCAATCATTTTCGAAGAATGCTGTTGATTTTCTTCAAATTACTTTGAATGGGGTGAACTTGTTCAATGAGTCCTCAACTACTGTGTATATTTTTTCCATGCATTGAACTATAAGTATTGTCATGAAGTGTTTTTATGTGTGTTTTGAAGGTTTCTGAAACATTCTCTCATGTCTACTCCACAGATAAGATTTGTGACCAGATCAGTGATGCTGTGTTGGATGCACACCTCTCACAAGACCCTGATGCCAAAGTAGCATGTGGTTAGTGTGTCCGTTACTGATTGTTTGTTGTTGAAATGTGCATATGCAAAGTAAAGGTGAGGTTGCCATAATTACATGCATATAAGATACTATATCTCTTGGTAAAGCTTTACCTTAACCTTGGCATACATTTATAGACATGTCAGAAACTAAGGAGTGAGTGCATGAAGGTGAGCAACTTAGTTTCCTCAGAAGGAGGTTATCTTTAGGGAATCTTGTCAGTTTTTTAAGCAATTTCAATGTATGGAAGGGGGAGAGAGAGAGGGAAGATAAGCATTGAAGGGCTAGGTCAGCTGCAGCAGGACTCAAACCTCCATGTACTGTATCTGATCACTTCCATGCAAAGATGTTTCATCGTCATGTCTGCACCAAAGGTGAGCTGTTGTATGCCAGATTTGACAACATGCATCACAACACGTACTTGAATCTGCTGGACAGATTGCTGTCTGCCACAGATTCATCTGATGCATCATTCAAAAGGGGGGTTCATGCCTTAAAGCTGCAACACTTAATACTTAACAGTTACAGGTTCACAAAAATGAGACTGTTTTCTGCATCAAATTAATGAATGAATCTTGAAAATAAATGTCATAACATACGTTGATGTAAAATTATTTAAAATACAGGATTAAGGCTGCTTCAGTGTGCCAGTCAGTGTTGTCTGTTCCCTGTCACCTCTGTATTTTCAGTGATCTATTATATTAAACCCCCCTCTCACCCCTCACACTACACGTCATTGTGTCCTCAGAGACTGTTGCTAAGACGGGGATGATACTGCTTGCCGGGGAGATCACCTCCAGAGCCACCGTTGATTATCAGAAGATTGTCAGAGAGACAATCAAGGACATTGGCTATGATGACTCCTCCAAAGGTACCGTGATGAAAGTTGTTGGTTGTGAGTTTAGTTCAGGTTGACATTCATGCAGTTAGCCTCCATGTTCAGCAAAAGCTTCGTATTTTTCCCGGGTGATGTCCTGTCCTGCAGATTTGCAGTCTTACCTTTCAGCTTAAACTGCTTTAATGAAGCCGCCTTGGCTGACACCACATTTCTAAGGGATGGGTGTTATCAAGATTTTAACACTACTCTTACTGATACTGCTCATTGATCAAGTACTTAACATCACTGAAACTGTAAATTTCTGTATGTTGCTCTGACCATTTCAGATTAGATTTATTAACGCACCCTTAACAATCAGCTGGTTAATTGTTACTTTTAGTCATCAGTCTTCAATAATTTAGCTACAGGGCTGTTTGTTACCTGGTTTAATACCAATCCCTCTACATGAAGTTAACATACATTTGACTAATCCAGTCACACATTTCAGTACAGTGTGTTCACAAGTCATGAAACAAATTGTGTTTTTTAAATTAAGGTGCATACTGTCATCACAATGTCATCACTGTGATCCACACCCTGCCCTATGCACAAATGCACAGACGCACTATAATTCCAGTATCTTCTTTCACATGGGAAGTATATTTATTGCTTATTATTTATTAGTAGTCGTGTTCTGGTCATTTTTTTTATGCTTCCATTAAAGTTACTTTCTGAGGTTGGTGAACAAGTACACCCCCCCTCAAACAATTAGAATGTTTCACTGTCTCCATCATCATATGTTAACCCAACCCCATTTAAAGGAAGCACAGCGTTGAGGACTGAGGTGTGAAACGTAGTTGTTTTGTCCGACAGGCTTCGACTATAAGACCTGCAATGTGCTGGTGGCTCTGGAGCAGCAGTCCCCGGACATCGCTCAGGGTGTTCACCTGGACCGAAATGAAGAGGACGTAGGAGCCGGTGACCAGGTTGGACTGTTCTTACATTTATGTTCTGGCTTTGATCCAAAGATGACTGGAGCAGAGATGTGTTGGTGATGTAAAGTTTGTATCTGTATTAATGCTGGGGTTTGTGTCTACACCTCTGACAGGGTCTGATGTTTGGATATGCTACTGATGAAACTGAGGAGTGTATGCCCCTCACTATCATCCTGGCCCACAAGCTCAATGCCAAGATGGCTGAATTGCGCCGAAATGGAACACTACCGTGGCTCCGGCCTGATTCCAAAACTCAGGTTAGACTCAACTTCCGAACAGCCCACCAGCATGTCTTCAGACAGCTTTTTTCTCCAACTTGTAGACCACAAACCAAAGTTATGTCTTTGTTTTCATGATGGGAACTGAAACGGATCTAAAGAAGAACAGTTAATTTTCCTTTTTTAATATTTATTTAACATGTTTTTAATGTTTGTCTCCATCAGGTGACCGTTCAGTACAGGCAGGATCGAGGTGCCATGGTGCCGCTGCGTGTCCACACTGTTGTGGTGTCTGTGCAGCACGATGAAGGCATCAGTTTGGATCACATGCGTCATTGTCTGAAGGAGCAGGTGGTGAAAGATGTGATTCCCACTGGTTACCTCGATGAAAACACCATATACCACCTGCAGCCCAGCGGCCGCTTTGTCATTGGTGGACCTCAGGTGAGACTTGAGCTTCTTTTCAAATCTTTAATTTGTTTAACAGATACTTTAAAGGAATTGTCAGAGGGTTCTCTCAAATTATCCACTGTATGTATAATGTGCCTGTTCCTCCCCACAGGGTGATGCCGGTCTGACTGGACGTAAGATCATAGTCGATACTTACGGGGGTTGGGGAGCTCATGGGGGCGGAGCTTTCTCTGGGAAAGACTACACAAAGGTAGACCGCTCCGCAGCCTATGCCGCCCGCTGGGTGGCCAAATCTCTGGTAAAAGCTGGGCTCTGCAAGCGTGTGCTGGTTCAGGTGAGTGTTTGTTTGGATTGTGCGTCTTCTGTTCACAGTGTAAGTCATAAAAGATCTTTGAGTCAGATGTTTGTTCATGATATGTGACAGCTTAAATAAATCCAAAGGCAAAATAATCAGCTGGTTTATCCCTCTCTCTTTCTCTCTCCTCTTTCCTCTCTCTCTATAAACAAATACAATTTTTGATAAAGATCTCTTAAGATATTAGCAAGGAAGAACATTTTAGTGTCAGAACATGTAGACATAGTTTCTAAATGAAACACATCTTTGGCTTATCCTTTCTGTACTGACATATTTGTGTCTCATATTAAACTCTCATATCTATATATTGACTAGGCGGATTTATCCGTGACCATTTTACATTGCTTTTTCTCAATTCATGTGAGTACTTGTTCATCAGTATACAAATTGAAAAACTGACATTTTAAATATTAAAATATATCATATATACTAAATGATTTCCGGTCTCTCCACCCTCTCTCTTGTTTTAGATAAACACATTTTTATGTGCATAATTGACATCTGTTTTAGGTCTCCTATGCAATTGGAATTGCCCATCCCCTCTCTGTCTCCATCTTCCATTATGGGACATCCCAGAAGAGTGAGAGGGAGCTGTTGGACATCGTCAATAAAAATTTTGACCTCCGTCCAGGGGTTATCGTGAGGTATGGTGTCTTATTTCTGAGTGGTTTTCTTTCTAACAAACATGCAACGTAAGTCCTCGCTGTACACATTTAACAAATATCTACAGTTTTTATAAAATGTTTTTATTTTTTCTGTCGCAGGGAGCTTGACCTAAAGAAGCCCATCTACCAGGGCACTGCAGCTTATGGCCACTTTGGTCGGGACGTCTTTTCGTGGGAGGTGCCCAAGAAGCTGAAATTCTGAACCCCTCCTCTGATCTCCCAGCAGGCCTTAGGTGTATTACAGATAAACCTGTGTTCGTCTTCGTCCCTCCTTTCGCCTCCTCCTTTCGCCTCCTCCTTCCTCCTCCTCCTTCCTCCTCCTCTTCTCACCCCTTCTCACCCCTTCCTCCTTGCACGCACAGCCACATCACCACAGCCTCTACATCATGAAAACATGCCCTCTTCCCACCTGTTGGTCGTGTACACATCCTTGAAGAGACAACATATGTATTTCAGTTGCCAAAATATTCAACTGAGCAGTGTTGGAGAATTGGTGCATTCAGATTTGAGCAGTGGTGCCAGCTTTTATTATCTTCGCTCTCGCGGCTCACCTCGTACTTTTTGCAGGGTTAAGTGTCTGGTACAATTGACAATTATATTAAAACTGTATTTATTGTTGATTTCCAACAGGACCGTGGTCATACATGCCAGTAATGGAAACATTTCCAGTATCCCACAGATTCAAAAGTTTCTCTCATTGCAGTTCAGGTGCAGAAGCAATCAGAGCTTGGCGTCCTCTGCTGCTTTCTCTTTAAATGTAATTTCCAGTCTCACCTATCTGCGTTGAGTTATAGCCATTTAGTGTTGCATCAGCCCTGTTTCCCGTACAGCACACATCCTGTCTGTTTTTGAAAATTTGCACAAATTAGATGGAGTGATATAAACCTGCTTATTTTTCCTCTCTGTGCAGTCCCTTCAGGCCATGTTCTTTCTGACGTTTTACAGAGAAGTCAGAAGCTGCTAATGACCTTGTGGTCTTGTTGGGCTGCACGTGGCAAATCTCTATATTTGTACTTTTTGTTGGTTTAAATCTAATGTGAGTGTTTCAGATGATAAATGTGTCAATGTTTTACTGACCAAAAAAACCCCAAAAGGCATGGCACAGTCCTCACCCTTCCTTAAGACTGAGTCTGGGTGTAGCTACAGAGAAACCCAGGCTCAGTTGCCTTTGGACGGGGGCTGCCTTTCTCCCATGGCAGCATTGTACTTGAAATGATTTATATAATGTTTGACGAGTGAGGTAGGAGAACTGAGTAACGTGTGCCACGATTTACCGTCTGCCACTCAGCCACACCTACACACAATATTAAAAACAGAACTGATATGGAAGCACATGAAGAGCAGACAAAGAGATGAGGGGCTGCGAACAATCAGCTTAGTGAATGTAAGACGTGACTGCTCTGGTTTTCCAAACAGAGTTAGTTCTGTAAGACGAGAACATGGAATCAGATTTGTAACTGTTTGCTTGTGGAGTTTGAATCTTCCACTGGAATTGCACAGCACATTAGTTCAAGTAACCCCAAATGGAAAAGACTTTTGTTTTCAATGTTACATCTGCAGTAGCTCCTTTGTGAATGTTGAGCTTGAAACTGAAGGTTATTTTTTAAATGTATTTATTTGTTTTTAGACATATTCACTCTGAGGGTCCTGAATGGTAGTAGTCAAAAATTCCAACCTTTTCCTTCATTCCTGTTACTTTAAACCCAGGATGTGGTGGAAACACAGTTAATGCCTTTGCTTCCCCTGATGTTCTTTGACTTGCTCCTTGATACGTAGCAACACCAAGGGTGGAAAGAGTACTGGGAAATTACACTAATATAAAATAACTTTTATTTGATAAAAGTAAATAGAAAAATTAAAAAAGTAAGTTACTTACAATGTATTCTGAATAAATGCTACTGTATTACTTTGGGTAAAGAAAGAGTTAAAAATGTTAAATAGTAGTAATGTTTTAATCAAAGAAAATCTTAGGGTGAGCGATATATTGTCTGCATTCCCAGGTGAGAACTGAAAACCACCTATCAATTCATTAGGCACTTTGTAGCATGTGCATATAACTGATAATTAATAGTCCATAGACTTCATGTATCAGTATTAAGCAACTAAAATCAAATGACCAAACAACATACTACACATTGGAGCAGACAAATTGTTGCTTGGCAACGCAGTAGTTGATGCTCTACTCTGTAAAGTGACTGACGACCATTAGTCATCTGTTGCACGCACACTTTTGAATTTCGCTCTGTGCACCGTGATGTCGTCCATAAGCTGCTCTACTTCCAGCCGAAGGGACCACAGTTCGTAGCGTTTACTGTTAAGCCAGACCCAGCATGCACCTGGCAGGTGTGTGTTTGATTTTGCTTTACTGTACCTGGTCATCAGGTGGTGCATCGAGTCAGCAGCAGATTTAACGTGACTCTTTTCATTTGTTGCATTCTCAAAATTTGAATAATATAATATATATATCAAAGGCAAAAATAGAACTTAAATACTGACTGTTAAAATTGCTCCAAAAAGTACATGTTCTTTAAAACTACTTGTGTTACAGTAATGTGAGTAAATGTAGCTTGATCCTCTCACCAGTGTTCAACACAGTATAGTAACAGGATTAAGGCTAAAAACAGCTGTAAAAGTGACATTACTATTCACTGGTCTGATTCTTTGTCTAAGAGACCTTCATCTTGATTTTAGAAATATTGCATTGCGTCTCCATAAGTTAAACTGAAATTAGAGATTGTTTTCTACTAACTCATCACTGATATCCCATTTATGTTGTCTCCTATGGCACCACCTACTGGCTCCCTGAGTGTACTCCAAAGAACCCTCCCATACGAGCCACAGAGTGGTGCTGCAGGAGCTTTTCAGATTCATCTGTCTGTGAGATCATCCGTGAAATGACTCAACATTATGTTTGCATCCTCAAGCTCATCCTCAACCTAATACCTGGCTGGTGTTGTACAGAGAAACCAGCCTGTTTACATGGTCTCCTGTTGATGGTGGGTTAGAGGAACACACTTTTTTCACTGTTAAATCATTTTTGACTTTAGTGAGCCTGTCAGTGTGGTTGCTGAATGTGTAAAAGTGCCTTTTCTGCAATGTCCCTAAATAGCTGACCTTACCTGACCCCTCCCCCTCCCCAGTTTCTCCCCTGAGGCAGCAACTTTTCCCTCTGACTGAATACTTTGGTGTCTGATCTGGTGTTTCTCTTTTAAATCCCTCAAATAAAGTGCACACTTGCTTGTGCTCATGGGCTTTCGGCTGTTTATTCTCTGATCATTGCTTCATATAACTCTTCATAAATAGTTGAAGTTTGTTGGAGGTTTTTGGAGTGACAAAATGTAGATGAAATTAAGATGGCACATGTAGTTCTCGGTAAAAAAGAAAAACAAAGGCAGAAAAATTAGTTAGGTTTGAATTTGAATTTGAATCATCTCCAGGTCTTGGATTTAGATCTGTGGTGCTCATGAAAACAAATGTCAGTGTCTAACTCTCACACAGTGAAGTCTCTGGCTTTTGTACCTCACTGTTCTAAATCTGAAAACTGTTGATGTAGTTTTCACTGATGAATGTACAGTCTGTGGTCTTGTATAACCCATAATATACACATCATTGAACTAAATTTATCGAGATCATTTTCCTGAGATCTTTAATAAAAATACACTTAATTAAAGCTGATAAAGCAATTCATTTTTACTTGGTAAAAAATGCTACCAGAAATCATAATCAAAAACTAGAAAAAGTGGAAAGTTTATAGATTAATTATTTAAATGTAAGCATTTAACATTTTGATCTTAAAGCTGTCAACGTTCCTCACAACTGCACATAATAATTTTGTTTATAAAATGTTTCAGGCAGCATCGCTGTCTTCTTCTGAATCTAGAATATACAATATTATATACATCCCAAATAAACTAAATGCTGCAAGATCCTAAATCAGAATGTGAAAGAAGCCAGTCAACGTGATATGAATATTACTTCAGAGTGTATCTCCAGGTTAACATATGAAACTTGATCAGTCGGAGGTGCGTTTGAGGGACGACACCTCTGGATTGTGACAAAAGTAATTTCCTACTTTGGGCTTTTGTTTTGAGTATTTTTCAGTTTTATTTTTCCAATTTACAGGCTTGTGTCTCCTTTTCTCACAAAAAATACCCATAATTTTAAAAAAAACTTAGCTGCAGTCGTGCTGACACCAAACTGACTGACCGGCCTCAGCAGCGCCCTGCCTCCCCCACCAGTGGAGGAGGGAGCAGATGGCCCGAGGCGTGGCAAATGTGATTGCGTCCAGCACCTTCTTGCTAAACTTGTCTATGATGGCCTCACACTGGTCGTGGTAGGAAGAAGGCAAAATGTGACAAATGTCCTCCAGCAACTTGACCTGTTCGAGGAGCAGGATGTACAGCAAATCAACTTCGTTTTCAAAAAACCTTTTAAAAATGCAAACTAATATTACAGACAGTTAAAATGTAATGAAAAATAAAACCAATGCAATAAAATGATATGTACGAACTACACTTAATTGAAGGCCAGGCTAAAGAGAAAAGTTTGAAGCTACCATTTAAAGATTTTAACACTTCTGGCTGCTCTCAGGTCGACTTTTCTAGCACTTAGGAGCATTGACACTAAAAGACTTTAGTGATGCACTTTGTGAACACGACCACACAGTACTTTAAAATCAAGTAACAGAATCTTTAAATCAAATGTAGACAGACAATCAATGTGAAGTCTTTAGAACTGGTGTAATGTGTAATAATCCTTCTGTGGTCCTGGGCTGCACTCGGGCTGCAGAGGTCTGAACAAGCTGTCGGCCAGATAGTTGAGCATTACCACAGTTAAGCCATATTGAATATAGATCAGTTAATTAAATACCTAAAGGAAAATATAGACATGAACAAAAATAATTGTGACAAAGTTCGGATGCCGGCAAGCTTTTATATCTGTGTCACATTTACTTACAGCTTAAGTTCAGAAAACCCTTTTGTTCATGTTGTCAGCACAAGTCCTGGTTTTTCTTTGCTTGATGCACAGTATGAACAAAACAAAATCAAAAAATAAGGTTCTAAACCAAATTTGTTTCTGAAAGCAGCAACCTGCCATCAGACGTCCACAGTTGTGAGGCACTTAGAGAAATATTTGCAGTTTGATGTTGAAAGAGCTGGGTTGTCCACGGTGACACCAACTCATATTTTGAATTCCATCCTCAAAAGAGCAGGTTTGGAGATTTTTTTTTTTATGGTCGGGGAAAAACATGACAAATCTCCCACAGCATCACTGTGTAGATGAGCAGGATGTAAAATATGAGCAGGAACCTTGTGGTTCGCACATGGCGTCTGGTGGCATTTAAACGTCTGCGTGCCGCACAAAGAAACATTGTGTTCTCACGCACATGTGTCCCTTCACTGCAGCAATGTGACTCAAATCCGTCCTTCCTTAAGACAGCAGGTCCTCCAAAGTCTTGAGGAGGAACAGGCACAAGGAGCATGGTGCTGTGGGCTGCCCCTGATAGACAGACACACAGAGATCAAATGTCCTCAATAATTACAGGCTTAAGTCTCAAATATGTCCTCCTGTGTTGTACTTAAACGCATCCTCTCTCGTTCATCACAAGAGGAGCCACAGTCCAATCATCTTGAAGACCTCCTCTGGTTTCTACTGGATATATTCTGTGTATTTTTTTTTTTATTTAACTTAATTTAACTTTGTATCGATTGTAGGTAGAAGTGTAACTTAAGTGTTATCATCACAGAACTCGGTATAGATTCCAATTTACTGTGATTAACGTAAAATGTGAGAATCTCTTTAATTTATTATTACAATAATTATTTATTATTTTATTATTATCTATGTTTGACCATGTATGTGTCGTCTTTGTGGACTCTGCACAGCCGAGCTCAGAGAAATAGAGGATCATTGATTTCAAGTGAGGCCGAGACATTTTTTTGTACAAAAAAATAGGAAGTGTCTTTTCACCAAAAAATTGGGGCAATCTTTCCTTAATCGTGTGTTCGTGTTTCACCGTGTGCATAACTGAATGTGGAGAATTCATCTGACAAAGGAACAGGGGGACGATATTAATTTTTTACCTAATTCAAACAATTCAACCACAGGTCTTAGCTCCTGAGATACAAACAGTGTGTCTCTGAATCGTATGAATATGGACACAACATTATCATTTAGCAAAATTGAGCTGTCTGGTATGTGCTGCAGAAATCGGTTTAATAATTATCTAAAGAGTTTTTCGAGAAATTCAATTGTGGCTGTTTCAGTTCTTCAAGATGCAAAACTAGAAAAAGGAGGTTTTGTACTTTGGAAGAGGAAATACATGAAGTTATTTGCGTGTCAGTAATTGCAGGTTCTTTGGAATAATAATAACGTTTGATTCATATTGACCCTTCTGTGATCTCCCACCTCCTCCATGTTAGCAGATTGGACATGCACCAAACTAAAACACCAAATAAAATGTTGTCAAAGGTGGTAACGTATTTTAAGGTAGTTCTTATCACATTGCTTCGTGTTTAAATGTTAAGTTTTCCAGTAAGTTTAGTTTTACTTCGTTATTTTATGCTATAAAATTGGGGGTGAAACATCGTGATTGACAGCTGAGACTGAGTTGCAATTGATCAGGGGTGTATATCGGTGAGTTCTGGCCAACGCAGCTCCACCCCTAATCGCTACTAAGCAGCTTCTGGCTCCATATGCACAAAATGGCAGCGTTTGTATATCTGGGATATTTTGGCTCATTTCTGGACAGTGGGTAGAGGTCGAGCCGGCTCCTCTGTCGTTATATATCATCTGTGAGTGGAACAAATGACTCTCCGGCTTTAAAGCAGCTCTCTCAACTTAACAAAACTGCCAAACAACACGGAGGAGTGAAAATGTTAGTGATTGAATTATCTTTCTTGGAGAGGTCATATCAGTGTTAACACCAGATACTACACTGTGTGCAGATAAATGACAATCCCCTTTTCATGGAAGACTGCTTTTAGTTTTCTTTGTCAAATTGTTTGTTATCGTTGTTTTTTTTAGCATTGACGTTCCACAACCACACCTGGAAGTTTCTTTTTGTTATCGAAAGTCTTTCAGCCTCACGGAAGTTCCTGTTCAAGCTGACCTGCTGTTTGCCAGTGTTTCTGACAGACAGCCCTCCTGGTTTCAGTCTCAGTCACAGTTTGGTGAAGTTTAACAACAAAAACTTGGGTTACCAAGGCTAACCCTAACCCTAACCCTAACCCTTGGGTTTTGGAAAAGATCAAACTTGCCAATTTGAACCCGAACCACAATCTTTGCCTCAATCACATCACCTATCCTCGACCTTTACGATCAGAAGTTCAGTTCTGCCTCAGTACTTCAATTATGCAACTCTGCTGCTGACTTCTTGATCTTTTGTCCTAGAGAAAACTCTGCCTCATTCTTTGTACCTGTTCAGCTTGAGAAACGACTTTGACATTTCCAGCGGCCTCTCTCGGCTTAAGATGCCTTTGTTCGACACATTGTTCGCGGTGCTTCTTCACACTTACCACACACATTCGCTTTGCTCTGCCTAGATTTGCCTCTGTGATAAGCCGGGCCTGCACCCCCCTGTTATGTCTTAGACTTCAAATGAAATTCTGTTTGTCTCTTGTGGACTTTTACTCACTCATAAATCTTTTTTTTAATTATTTTACTCCACATTCAATAAAGAGACATTTCATTTGATGTTTATTTTGATTTAATGTGTCATGCATTCTGTACCTTAGCAGAAACACAATCATACAGAACATATAGAAGCTTCCTTTTGCTGATTATTGGTTGGCTCTTAATATCACAACAGTTTTCTAAAAAAGATAAGTGATATAACTTTTCATTAAAAAATATCAAACTATCAAATATCAGCTTCTCGTGTGAAAATGTCAGGAATTGCTGCTTCTTTTTTTTCACATCATTTTTATGTGCATTAAATAACTGTGATCAGGCCACACACACACACACACACACACACACACACACACACACACACACAGTGCATCTGTATGTACACACCACATTGTCTCTCTTGAGCTTATATTTATTTATTTATACTTCCTTACTTTGCATAACCTGGTTACATTCAAAACAACCAAGTCAGAATTGAGGAAGCTGTTATTTTATAATTTTGTTCATGCAGTTATACTTTATAATAAATTACAGTTTGAATCACTTTTTATGCAGATAGTTGGTCTAACCTAGTTGTGTTATATTTTACATTATACACATATTATACAATTTAACATTAGTTCAAATACCCGACAATTTTTATTTATTTATTTAGGTCTGATATTTACTGAAATAATTGTCCCATGGTTAAATGTAAACACTGCTGTACTGTATCTGCAGTTTAACAGATTTATCCTAAAACTTTTTCTTCTCAGCTATTCTTCTAATTCCCCTATCAGGGTTTTACAGGGTTTACACTGTGAAACATTTTGTTCCTGACAGTTAATTAAAGACTTTTCTTATGGTATCTTTCCATTTTTAATTTACTACACAGCTCCGACCTATATAGTACAGCTCCAATAGATTTCTATGAGCTACTTCCAACTTTGTTTTCAGGTCCACATGTTCAGTTCCTCTGAAGAAGAAATGATGATGTTAATCTGGTGTTTGCATCCCTCAGCAACATAATCTAGGAAAACTCCTCCTGGCTTTCCAGAAATTGTAGTACATTTTCATTTTATCATATAAAATGTCAGTCTTTGTGCTTGTCCAGCCTGAGAAACTGCTTCACCATTTTACCAACTTTACTATCTGCTCATCATGTTTGCTCCACCTGTTGCTTCCTTCTGTCACGTTATCATATTGTTCTGCAGCCAAGTTATGCAACTTTCATTAGCATGTTCCTGTAAAAACTGGTTTGAGTGTTATCTCATCATGGCTTCTTTGGAAGGAACTTCTGTATCTTCTAAAGAAATCAAGTCTTATGAGGACCTCTGTGTCAGATTTCAAATTTTCACAAGATGAGGTTTTCCAGTGAAAGTACTGTGGCCTGATTTGATGCAGAATACAGAGGCTGTCTACTCTCTACTTTAGGAAATGTTGAATTTCTTGTGACTAGTTGTCCAATAATATTAATCAATCAATCAATTTCACTTTGTATAGCCCACATTCCCAAATCACAATTTGTTTCATAGGGCCTAATAAATTGGAGCTGTATCTGTATCTGTCCTTGACCTTAAACAAGAGTGACACAAAACTACCAAATAAACCTTTTAGCAGGAAAAAGCCGCAGGGATCCCTCTCCCAGGACGAACAGATGTCGTGTGTAACTGAATGCATCAACAAAACAACAACATTCATGAGAAGAGAACGTGTCAAACATACATGATGGTAAAAAAAGATATTTTTCTTTTCACTGTGGCTAAATGTCCTGTACAATGTTATGGTCAGCATGTTAGCATTAACTTAAAGTTGACATATCTGTGTTTCTGATATTCAACAACATTCTGGCCTCTCGGGTTTAAGCTACATTTATCTTCCACATAGTGAAAAATAAGAACACAGTCTTATCTTCGTGAGGGTTGCAGTCCAGCTCTAGTCTTTTTATATTGAGAGTTATGAGAGTTTACTATCTTAATGTTTTTCCCTGAACTATCAAGCTGAAAACCTCACCTGCTGGCAACTGTGTATTTTATTATTTCCCAAACATGACTCTGAACTTATCTTTATGACTCTAAGTGTGGTTCCTTCAAGAAATTCAAATCTGCAGCAGCTCACAGATAAGTGCGCCAATATAAAATTGTGACCCGATCATAAATCAGTTTGACGTGAAGAGAGCTAGTATTCATTTTTACAAAATAGTACTTCCCGGAGTAGAGCGAGAAGAGCGGCCAATAGCACATATGAGGAAGTAAAAATAGACTAAAGAGGCGTTGACAGGTACTAATGATAATGATAATTGGCGTGGTGCTGTTGAGTAATACAAATACCTGTCTTCACAATAAAAGAAGGTAGATTCCATGACACATTGAAATGTTTACCGCCCTTGGTTTCTTCCTGCTCACGTTTGAAGTTGGTACTTTTCTCTCCATATGTTGAACTTGTGAAATCAGCTTTGCAATCTGTGCATTGCTGCTTCCGCCGCAAAAACCAGCTCATTGCATGTGATTCACATTTTTCTTCGCTAACTTATATTCCCCTAAAACCAGAAGATACTGAAGCATTTGTATTTGCAGTGTCAGACTGATGTGAGAACACTGATGAACATGAGAACATTTAGTTATGATTATCAACATTATGATTATCAACTTAATAATAATAATGTTAATAGTAATAATTATTATTAACATTGTTCATACAGTAGGATGGCAGCTAGGTTCCAACCCAATGTCAACACAAATGTACCCACACATTCGACAAACAAGGTCAACCCCAGTATCTTCATATCTGATCAAGCTAATCATATATCTTCAATATAATAATAAGTCATATCATCAAGTAGCTCCACATTTTATCCTTGCAACAAAAACACCAATACAAATCGATCTAAAGACAAATAAAAAAAACACCTCCAATCCAATTTAAACATAAAATCCCTTTTTATTGAAGATATTGTAATTCAATGTGTGTAAATCCTGTCTTCTGATTATGCTTCCTCTTTTGAATTAATTTACATAATTACAATTATCATCAATGAAATGCTCTGATGAGCAGTAAGAAAGAATTTCCTTCGTGTTGTAACTACTGTAAACCTTGTCTCCGGGATGATGTCCTACATTATTGTCTCCAGTCATCAGTTTTCCTTATGTTCATAAAGCAGAAAGGTCCTTGACCCTCAACTTTCAATACTAAGTCACTGTTATCATAAATGTCATGAAGGACTCAGACTCACTGTACAAAATAGCTCTGCTTCCCGGGGAATTACAATACCTACCAACAGAGGTATGAGGGGTTGTAAACTCTACAGCTCACTGAGTGACCTACAAAAGAGTTACTATCTGTTATTAATGATTAAATGTAAAGGCGGAGGACGGTGCAGGATATTTGTTCGATTTTAAAAGTAGAATTTCCCCACAAAGCGCTTTCAGCAAATACACACGAAAGCTCTGAAACTAACCCACTGGTGAAATGTGATTTGTTGCTAAAGCCTGAGGTTGAGCAACAACGTCTCAGCCATTGCTGTTTATTTCTGCTTCTCGACTTCCTTGAAAGAGGCAAGTGGACAGGTCTCATGCAATTGTCCTGTTGATGTTGCAAACAGGACGAGGACGTGCTGACAGAAAAATTACCTCTTATCTCTGACAGACAAACTGAACCCTGAAACAAGTGATTCAACCTGAAGTCTTTCTTCTGCATGATACCCATTGTTATTTAAACATTTCTTTTCGTGTGAAGTAACAATAGAATCCCCACACTCATTGTCATGTGCAGTGCAAGAACTTTTAATTTCCTGTTTATGGAAATGTTATACCTCTTTTACAGAAACCTCACACTGTAGATCTAATGGGAATGATGGATTTGTCCCCATTTAGTTCTTTCCTGAACAATACAAATTCCTTCCAACAGGTTTTTGTGGAAATCCATTCAGTTGTTTTTCTGTATTTTTGCTGAAAACAGCCTGCATGATAACATTTGATAGAAATAGTTTTGCAAATGTATTTATTCAACATCTCATTTCCCTTTAAATAATGTTCACTCTTCAGCTGGATAATGTTGAAGTGATTTAGTCAGTTGGTCAGTGGGTTAATGGATCAGTCTGCAGGGAGATTGTGAATTCAATGTGTAAATCAATAACTATCATTGTCAATCATTGTGTGATGCTGTTTTTTCAATTTAATTTTTTATCACTGATAATAAGTAAGTTAATGTGTGTCAAGTTTTTTGCAGATAGCTGGGGTTTTTTCCCAGACGTTGTTATCATGTATCCACTGGGCTCCGCTCCAAAACACACACGGGTTTTCTTAAAAATGTACGCTTGACCGTACATCTGTCTTTTCTTTTCCTCATTACACGAGGGTGTTGCACACTTCACAATCGATTCCTTATTGACCTTCGGTAAGTTGCTCGATGATGGTTCAAACTTTAACCTCAATCTCCTCATAATGAGCCTGTGATTTGTGATTTCTTGGATAAACTTACTTTTCCTCTCAGTTTAATAATACTTTAATTTGTTATCATTAGAATAAAATGTGAATTGCTTCCTTTTTTTCTCAAGTTTAGCGGTTTCTCTGTTACAACACTGTGGGTCGTCAATCGGTGAAAGTTAATGAATGTTTTATCAACATTCCTCGAAAGATGATTTCTCCTGGAGGAAATCAGGTATGTAAAATATAATGAGTAAAAAGAGAGAAACATAAGAATACAGCCCCAAACATGTTAAGGAAAGAATGAAAAAAACACAAATCAAGGCAAAGAGGTTAAGTCAGCAAACACTTTCCATAATGTTTTCTGTGTACAACCTATGCAGCATATCCTACCATCTGCATTTCCCCACATATAATGTTCATCTCTTTATTGTTGGATGTCAATAATGGCATAAAATGTTTTTCAAAATATTTAAGAAGAAAATCATATGTACTAACTGCTACTCCAGAGAGACTCAAGAATACAAACATAGTTATTTCAGGAACACACCCTTACAACTTTTATTGTTGACAGGTTACGGTTATATAAGTCCTCCACAGACAATGACTAATATGCATTAAGAATTTCCCTCAGTGCAGAGAGCAGGAAGAAGGAACTGCCCTTTACTGACAGTAGCCTCACCTGTGAAACCCAGGGGCGGGGCTTCTCTATATAAAAGGACTGAGGATGACAACACCAGACACAACAAATTATAGAACTTCACAAGCTCGACACAAACCTTCACAGGAACCTTCGTAGACACAGGTAATGAGATTCTTATTTTATATTTTTGCAAACTAATTAAGTCTTAATTTACACTTGGGTGAAGAAAAAAAAAATGAATGCATTTGGATCTTTTGTTTCAGAGATGTTTCTCTCTGTCCTGCTTGTGCTGGGCCTCTGCCTGGTGCCTTCTCACTCCAAACCCACAGGTACATGTTGCATCCTTCCCTCAACAAACATGTTTCTAATTTGCCCCAATTATTTTCACTTAAACGTCTGATTCTTTTTGCAGGAGAACATCTGGGCAGTCCTTTCCTCCAACAATGTTTTAAGGAGGCTAAGAAAATTGTGGATGATGCATATTTGTACTCCAGACAAGAGTGAGTTCATTTTAAAATGCTGGATTCGCTTTTTAATTAATACAGCATCATTTTTACGTTGAAGGACTCTTGCATCAGTTCATTAGTGTTTCTTAAACGCTTGCTCTTAAGAACAAGTTACAGGACCTCTGAAGCAGACCACATTCTAGACTTGATTGTCCAACCTTGTGACCTTTTCCACCCCCAGGAGTCTGAGGCGAGTTCGCAAGGACGTGGTGAGGCCTCACGATGCCCTGCGTCTCCTGAAGCAGCCTCGAGCTGAAACGCGCTCGGCTGTGAGGTCTGCAGACTACATGGCCCAAACCCTTCGTCTGCTGCATGAGAGGGTGCATCGTGTGCACAAACGCTCGCTCAACGCAACAGGTCAGACAGTCAGCAACTACAAACAGACACAAAGACGACACACACTGTGCTCACACTGTTTTTTTTGACAGCCTTTCCTGGTTTTCTTAGATCTACTGTTTCATAACGTGGTCGCAGTCCAGCACTTCAAAGATGTAACTGAAAACCAGACAAGTGAAGTTGGCAGACACTTGCACATCAACGCGTGGATTCATGAAATGTGTTTTTCTCATTTTTCCAGACTTGCTGAGTGAGGAAGACCTAAAGGTTCTCGTCAGGATAACTGGATGTGAGGCTCGGGTCCGCATCCCAGAATGCCGCACCACAGCAAACATTAACAAGTATCGCACAATCACCAGCATCTGCAACAACATGTGAGTCACTTAGAGCAGCAGGTTTCCTTCTTCTTTTTCATGACATGATAAACTCTTACCTGCAGTTTTCTAAAATGAACTATTAAATCTTCAATTTAAGTGAAGCAGACACATTTTAAAATGATTTTTACACAAAGTTTCTGCAGCATCACCTTTGGTTATGACTTCTTGCATTTAACAGTTTTCTACATCATATTAAAAAACAACTAGGCAGTTTCTTTTCAGTTTATGAGACACACTGCTGCTTACATGCTTGTGAAATGCACCGAAACATCTTGGGCCACTCACCACAAAGATGTGTACACTTCCGTGGGATTTCTCAAGTAGCGTTTCCAAACTTGGAAGTTTTTTGTTTGCCTTTAGAAAAAACCCTCGCCTCGGAGCCTCCAACACCCCCTTCGCCCGCTTGCTGCCTGCTGAATACGACGACGGGATCTCCCAACCCAAAGGCTGGAACAACAGAACGTTAAACAACTTCCTGCTCCCACTGGTACGACTGTCAGACACTCACATCGATTACCCAACTTAAAACTTTGGTTTGAAATAAAAACACTTTTTACATGAATGAACTCCTCCTCCGCTCGCAGGTACGACAGGTGTCCAACAAGATCCTGAGTACAACAGATGCAGCCGTGGTCAGCGACAGAGAGTTCACCCACATGGTGACCTTGTTTGGCCAGTGGAACGACCACGATCTCACCTTCACGCCCTTCTCCCCCAGCATCCGCTCTTTCAGCAACAACCTGAACTGTGACGAGAGCTGTGAGAAGAGCGAGCCGTGCATCCCCATCCCAGTGGGTGTCAAAGCTCAAACCTGAAATATCCAGATGTTCTCACTAAAAGATTCGCCTCATGACCTTCAACCTCCCTTTGCAAACAGATTCCTCCTGGTGACCCTCGGCTTCCTTCTCGCCCTGACACCTGCATCCCTGCGTTCAGATCCGCCCCTGCTTGCGGAACAGGATTCTCGGCCTACAATTTCGGCGGAGAGCCCAACAAGAGGGAGCAGATCAACGCGCTGACGGCCTTCCTGGACCTCAGCCAGGTGTACGGCTCTGGGGACAAGCTCGCCCGTGATCTTCGTAACCTCACTAACAATGACGGCCTACTGCGCGTGAACACGAACTTCACAGACAACGGACGTGAGCTGCTGCCTTTCAGTCCCCTCAAGGCAGAGATGTGTGCCACACGCAAAAGAGCCACCAACGACACAAACGCCAGGGAGGTGCCGTGTTTCCTTGCAGGTTAGTCAAGCTGCAAGTTAGGTTGTAAGTAAGTTTGTAGGATAAATAGTTAGTTCATGTTTGATTAACCTGTTTTAAGTAGAAGTTTTGGTTGCTAAGTTGTGAAAAACTGTTTATTTTTAACTTTATTTGAATGACGTAAAATATGTCTTCATTGCATTAATTATAATTATTCAGATGCCGTCTTATTTTGCTTAAAACACTCAGGAAATTCAAAGTAAAGCAATAAAATCTGGTTCAAAAGAGGAAGCATGTTATGCTCCAATGATCCAATATAGCAATTCAAATTTTCTTTATAATGTGTTATTACTGATCTATCAAACATTAATAAAGGGTTTATGGTCTTTAGCTCATTTTCAACCCATGAAAAATTTTGAATCTGACACTTCATGTTTCCTGCATTTTTGCCGTGAAGGTGACGTCCGTGTGGACGAGAACATCGCTCTGACATCAATTCACACGTTGTTTATGCGTGAGCACAACCGACTGGCTCGTGCGCTGAAAAGACTGAACCCACACTGGGACAGTGAGACACTCTACCAGGAGGCCCGCAAGATCATGGGTGCTTACACGCAGGTAAGTCGACTGGCTTTTATTTTAAGTCCCTTCCTAAAACAGACTTCTTGTTTATTGGTAGAAGTACCTCAGAAAAGACTTCTTACTAGACAGCCTTTTTTGCTGTTGACAGTTTATTTCATTTCCGTCGTTTATTCTATTTGTGTCTTGCTTATTGTGAAGCGCTTTGTTTTTTGAAAAGTGCTCTATATTGAGTTTATTTTATTAATTTGAATGTATATATTAGCATCTCCAATGGCTGTGTGTCTCATAACACCTGTCTCTGTCCCTCTCAGGTGTTTGTGTTCAGGGACTACCTGCCACACATTTTGGGCGACAATGCAATTCGGACACAGATTGGCCGTTACCCCGGCTACAGTCCCAATGTGGACCCCAGTATATCCAACGTCTTTGCAACAGCAGCTTATCGCTTTGCCCACTTGGCGATCCAGCCAATGTTAGCCCGTCTGGATGAAAACTACAGGGAGAATCGTCGGTTCCCCAGTGTGTCCTTGTACAGGGCCTTCTTCTCTCCCTGGAGAATTGTCTTTGAGGGTGAGCTGCACACAGGGAAACTGAAGCAACACTTCTATGATTCTGTCTTAAACAACAAACTTAACATTTATGTTATCGATCCAGGTGGTGTTGACCCTCTGCTGCGCGGTTTGATCGGCCGTCCCGCCAAACTGAACACTCAGGATCACATGATGGTGGATGCTCTGAGGGAGCGGCTGTTCCAGTTTGTGATGCATCTGGCTCTGGACCTGGGCTCTCTCAACATGCAGAGAGGACGTGACCACGGCTTGCCTGGTACATCACTCATACTGACTCTCATCCTTTTTCTGAAATCCCCACTCTAATCTTTCATCCATGTCTTAATTCCACTCTTTGATTGCTTTGTTGTTTACCCCCCCAGGCTACAATGCCTATCGCAGGATCTGCGGCCTGTCTCAGCCCAGGAACCAGACAGAGCTCGGTCAGGTTCTGAAAAACAATGATCTGGCCCGGAGGCTGCTGCAGCTCTACGGCTCCCCCAAAAACATAGACGTCTGGATGGGAGGTGTGGCAGAGCCGTTTGTGCAGGGTGGCCGTGTGGGGCCTCTGTTCGCCTGTCTCATTGCAAGACAGTTCAAGAATATCCGCCAGGGTGACAGGTCTGTGGATAAAAAATCTAATGCATGTAATCGCTGTACTTCATTTAAACAGATTTAGCCTGGTAAAACACGCAAGGAGGCATGAAATATATCAGTTTTGAATCCGCGACTTTGCTGACACTAAACTTTCTCAATTCTTGTCTCTTTTGAAATTGTCAGGCTGTGGTATGAGAACCCTGGCGTCTTCACCCCGAGACAGAGATCCGCCCTGTCCTCCGCCACCTTGTCCAAGATCATCTGTGACAACACCGGCATCAGATCTGTCCCGATGAACGCCTTCAACCTTATTTCAAACAGGAACCGGCTCATCAACTGCAACAACATCCGAGGCGTGGACCTGACGGCGTGGAGGGACAGACCCTGCACCAACAGCTCAGGTGACACAACACGGTTACAAACTGTTTTAACCTGGGGAAGATTCTTCATCTGAGCTTAACCTGGTGTATTTGTTTCTTCTCTAATAACCTGAATGAAAACCATTCTTCATGTGTGGTGTTTGATGTTACAGGCTCGGGTGATAGCTGTAATGAAGTCAGTGGAACAGAGGTCGGTTTATGCACTAACAAATACTAGCTCATTCAAATCAAACATTTTCCCTTAATGTTTAGACATCTTGGTGAAGGGGGTCCTCACTCCAAACCAAACAGATCATGTTTTACTCACCAAGTTTATTAAAAAACGAAATAATTTCTTTAATTATGAGAACAATACGTGTGAACATTTCTTTACTCCTTCATCTTCTTGCTAACACAGAATGTGAACCAGTCGACTCCCCAGGACCAGCAGGACCAGCAGGGCCTCCAGGACAACGAGGTAATCTCTTCACTTTCCATAAATATATCTTTCAACTTGTTTCATTAATATTAGATGTAAACACACAGAGACAACCTGATTTACCAGAAAATGAGTCTTATTAAAATGTGTTAGACAGTAAGGCAAGATATAAAAGAAACACTGCCAGTGAGAAAGACACATAAATATGATTTCGAAAGGAGTAAATATAATATTTATTAAAATGTTTGACCTAAACTCACTGAAATGTTCATTTTTAGCATCAGATCATGATTTTTTTCTGCCAAAGAGAATGTAAAGATGAAATTGAAAAAATCTATGATCTACTGTATGTTTTGGCAGAAGCTTTGTGTTTTATAATATTATGTTTGTCTTCAGGTGGAGTAGGACGTCGAGGCCCGAGAGGCCGGAGAGGATCTCCAGGTCCCCGTGGTCCCCCTGGTCCCCCTGGTCCCCCTGGTCCACCATCAGTCTACAAAAATGCTACACTTCCACAATCTGCCTTCTCTGTCATTCTGGGGGTGAACAACTCATCCGCTCTGAAAATAATTAATTTCCGTCAGGTCATCTACAATGAACAACACCACTACAGCACGCAGACGGGCCTGTTCACATGTGTGATACCCGGTGTCTATCAATTCAGCTTTCTCTGCACAGCCTACGGCACTGGAGGTGTGGACCTTATGCTCAACAGTAAGTTGGTGCTGCACAGTTTCAGGGTCAGTCAGGGAGGTCACGTCTTGTCTACCGGGGACACGGTGCTCAAGCTGGGGAACGGAGACAAAGTGTGGCTGGAGGCCAGCAACGGGACCATCGGCCTGAGCACCAAAAGCTTCTTCTCAGGACACCTGCTCTTCAGTATGTGACACAAAACACACACCTCTTTTCCAGAACCGCCGCTCCGTCTGCTGTGGGATCTGTTTTAATTACTCAGCCTCTATGCAATGAGCTACTGTTATTTTTAGCACTCTTATAATACTTCATCCTCTAGTCTAGGGCACACCATACAACTTTATACATGTTACTGAAAGATTACGTATAAACGAGTAGCTTAATGACCTTAAAATGTGAAGTTCTGTTGCATGCATAATATATATATTCATCTGTAGCCAATGTTTGAAGGTGAGAATTTCCAGTATTAGTGTGAATATTTTATGCCCAGATGCAATGGAAGTGCACCTTTGTCTGCAACGTTTATTTCCCTGTCACTTTCTTATCTACATACTTTGCTTTCAATAAACAAAACTGTTGAAGATAAGCTGTGTGTTGACATGTTCTTATCATCATGAGGGACTTCATGGGCTTCACAGAGATCACAGAGACAAGAACACAACTTTAAAATTTGATAAAGGACAGTATGAAAAGTACAGGACCAACACAGATCACCATGGCCTGAGCTCCATTAGTGTGAAAGGGTTAGGGTTAGAAAATCTATAGGTGTCATTGAAAAATATATTTTCTTTGAAGCACCAACAGTAAACTGAGGGTGATTTTGAAGAAACAGCTCAGTTTTAATTGAATACTTGCCGTCAGTACTCTTAAGTAACCAATAAAAACAGAATGTACTGTGTGCTACCTGTAGATGGAGCCAGTCTTCTTTTTGGAGACAAGAAGAAGTGACATAACTGGTTCACGTAACTGGTTCATAGTCTTTGGTGCATTTAATGAGTTTTTCATCAGAATCACACACTGATTCTAACACATTACTTCTTCAGAGAACACTCATTTACATCAGTGCTGAACTTTGACCAAAGCTGTCTCTGTCCCCCAGCTTCATGTTAAACGAACATTTCAAACTGCGTCTTAACTACTGTGCGTCTTTAAAATGTTAAATTTCATTCATGATGAAATTGCTGATGAATATTAATAACCTTCATCATTTTTAACAGTTAAAGTTGTCTGGGGGCTACACTCCTTGAACTGGATGTGGGTGGGAAGGACAGAAAAACAAACACGCTAAAATTTACACCTGTGGTTGACTGAGAGCTCTGATGTGCGGCCCACCTGGGCTGCATGTGTTCACCCTGCAGAGGCAGAAAGTCCACAGGAAGCAGAGGTGAACGTGGGTTCGAACGTGCCAACAGGAGTGCTGACAGCGGAGTTTTTAAAAATTCATAGCACTTTATGTTGAGACATGAGAAGTGTAAGAGTTCTTATTTGTCGAAACTTCAGTGATTTACTTAAATTCAAGTATTAGACAACCTTCACAGTGTCAATGACTGATAGGACGCAGATGATCCCAAACTTACAACTGATATAATCAATAATTCTTTATCAAAAGCTGATCACATGACTCTGTGTGTATGGAAGATGCCGGTGTTATAGAATTATCGGCCAGAACTGAAGTCTCTCCTCAGATTCTACAGAACTTTATCGATTCTTTCAGGACATTGTTTTGGTTTTCCAGCCTAAAACATTATCTACAACAGGCAGCTGTTTGGCTTTTGTTTTGTTTGTGGAAGGTAGCGTTCTGTAGCGAACAGGTGGAGCCTTAAGAGGGTAACAGGCCAGATATTTCCCTCAGGAGGTGGTGGAGACCAAAAAGCAAAGCACATACTGAACTTGCATTTTCCAGGATGCCAAAAAAAACATGACAAAAAGTTAACAATTTGCAAGCTGATGACGTGTTTGTGTGTTTACAGCTTGTTTCTGCTGCCTCCAAGTGACTCAAAAGATATTGCAGATTTAAACTTGAAAGAAAATCAACTAATTATACACAGTGACTTCAGTATTTTTGCACAGGCACCTTCTCCCCCTCTCATTTCAATTCACACATGGAAACTATCAAGTGGAGTTGCAAATCTTTAACACTGAAATACAGTTTTATTTATGTGTTTAGTCAGCGACACAGCTTATTCTATTGTTGTTGTGGTAAACAGAGGGATATTTATACTATACACTATAACAAACAAAACTGCAGTAACATAATGAAAAAATGATCAGATACATCTCTTTATCACTGGATTTGTGGAGAAATACTGACATTGAAAAATAGAAAGTACACAGCACAATGTAAAGTTTAGTGGATTGTGTCCAGATAAAGCGCTCCTCCTCCTCCTGCTGGTTGCCGAGGCTACAGTGCATGTGCAGAGTGCCACGTAGTCCACCAGACTGTGTGTGTGATGAGTGAAAGTGTGTGTGTGTGTGTGTGTGTGTGTGGTGCAAGCCCCAACTTGGTGATCCAAGAGTAATGGAAACCCAGTATTTACGAAAGAGGAGAAAATATTTGAATTGTCTGTTTCTGTCATTGAGTGGTGAGCTGAGCTGAACTTATTTAAGGAGCATGAGGGGAAATGTAGTATCTGAAGGAAATGTAAGGATGAAAATCTAAGTCCTAAAGTGTTAAAACCTGAAAAAGAGATTAACACAAGTGAAGATATTATCATTAAAGCTCGTGGTATTTAAGAAAAGGGATTCTGTGTAGGAATGCTGGGAGCAGATGAGAGAAGGGTGTTTTTTTTAGAGATGTTTGTTTCACTGTGATGAGCTCATATAAAGGAATAATTAAATACAAATGGCAACAAAATAAGAACTGGAGAAAAATAAGTCAAGTCAATCAGATGTATTTATTTAGCAATTTAAAAACAACAGGAGTTCAGTCAGCATGCTTGACAAACATGGCGAATGCAAAACCATACGGATAAAAAGAAACCTCTATCAAACTGATACATCCAAAACTCATTTAAGGAAAAAAAAGCTTTTATATCATATCAATAAGTGCTTTAATTTTAATAAAGTGGGTTTAATAAAATATCTATATTTACCTTAATGGCTGCCTAAATATAGGCTTCAAATCTCAACCGCGTCTGCCAGATGTTGACTCAGTGATGGGGCAAAAGAAATGGTGTTGGTTTTATGGTAAATTTAGCATCATGAAAGGATGGAGCACTTTTTTCTCCTCTTTAGAACATGACTAATGCAGGAGGCCGTGTCATGACTTTCCCTCCCTACTCTGCAACCCAGACGTGGATGTATTCAAATTCTTTCAGCCCATTTGAAATGCCCCAAAAATCAGGAACGAGGGTGAGTTCCAGCAACGTGGACAAAAGAATTTGGCTAATTCTTTGCAGATGTGTCTCTGAGCCGTTTGAGGGAACACTGCACTGCCCTCGCAGAGGAGAGAAAGGGCTCTGCGTGGAGAGAGATCAACGAATTATGAGTGAAAAACATTGGTGACCAAGTGCAGCTGGTTCTGACAGTCTGGTGTTCCAAAGAAGAGAGAGGAGCAAAGCCAGGAACAGACACATAGTTTTCACTCCCCAGGGGAAATGTTGGTATGCAGAATCACACGAGTGTGCGTTATCCATCCTCTTAGCAAAAATACATTCACTTACTGTCAAAAGACTTGCTCAACCAGAATTCATAGTGGAAACAAAGAAAGTTCTGTGAGAGGGCATGCAGTATGTGAGGACCAAACAGGAAACATTTAAGAAGAGATGTTGAGTTGATTCTTTGATTCAGTTTTAGGATTAAAAAAAACCTTTCCCATTCTTTTCTTTTCATCTTTTAATCCTCAGGAAATGATTATCATGAAATCAGTCTTTGGAATCACAAGCACATCTTGTAGTTCGTCTGTGTTAATGAACCACTGGTCTCTGGTATTCAACATTGTTTCATTAGCTCCTGAAAACGACTCTAATAACTTCTATAACAGACACATTTTCATGAGCTCATGCATCTGCACTTGGTTCTGATTTGCCCCAGACAGTTTACACAAGCTGAAACAGAAACCTCTTGTGGCATGGGATTTCCTTTGCCAAAGAGCAATACAACTAACTTAACTGTGATTTACAGCATGATTTAATCAGTTTAGAATAGAACCTGTTCTCGGGTGATAAAGTATTTTTTGTCCGTCCTTCTTTTTTTTGTGTTTTCCTCAGATTTTTACTGGAAGTATGCATCATGTTAGTTCACTAAACACCCTCACACTGTTTTTAAAGCTGGAGAGTTTCTCTATATCACCATAAAAACAAATGCAACAATAAAAGTTAACAATGCCCTGTAGAGTTTTTGACGATGCACCTGAGCATGTGGCTATGTAAACTCCAATGATTGACAGGTGTTAATGCGGTGGAAATAAACAGAAAGTTGTTAATGAAGGGAAGAAAAAAAGTGCTGGCAAGTTAGTGTGGATGTTACCAAAGTGTGGGTTTGTGCAGAAAGTCACTATTTTGTGCAAAAGAGTAGTTTTATGAATTAAAGAAAATGAAAGAGCTTGAGAGAGAGAAGTTCGGATCCTGCTTTCTCTCTCACCCCCACATGGCCAATCGAGCCAAACCTCTAAAACCATGAAGCTTTTAAAGTTAGTGGCATGAGGCCTTGTTAGGGGGTATCAAACCATGGTGTCCCTGCAGTCTCCTGTACATAACCAAAGACTTTAAGGGGGTTTTCACAAAATTGTCACTGCTGTGGATCAGACGTTGTCGTGGCCCCCCTCAAAATGTGAGTGTTCCTCTAAAGGATAGAATAGCAGGTTGAATGGATCAAGTTAGCATCAAAGTGAAATTGCAAATAGCTGTCGGGAAGGTAGAGCGGGTTGTCCATGCCGGTTTGATCCCCATCTCCCCCATTCCGCATGCCGAAGTGTCTTTGGGTAAGATGCTGAACCCCAAATTGCCCCTGATGTCTGTGCCGACAGTGTTCGAGTGATGCATGATAGAGAAACTGCTGCAAACAACACTGTTACTGCAAGTTCAGGAGATCAGTGTTTCTGTGGGAGTTTCCTGATGCAACCATTGTTGGCTTCAAAACTATTTCTGCATCTCCAGTATCTTTAGTCACATCACAGCCACACAATTCAGAAGAAGTCCACCAAGAGTTTGTGTGAAGAAACTTAATAACCCATCACTTCCTGAACAGTTCCCTCAGGTGCTGATAAGAAAATACCTTGCAACTTGTGACAGACTAATATTTGCAGATATCTGCCCCCTAGTGTAAGGATGTGGGACAGTTTAGTATCCATGAAGTGAGGTCATGGACTTGTTTTGAGAAAAGCTTTAGAATCCATGTGCTTTTATGAATGTGACTCAGAGCAGCTCTTAAAGGTCGAGTGTGTAAGATTTAGGTGAAAGGGAACTATTGGCAGAAATTTAATGTAGAATAATCCAGATGATGTTTTCAGTAGTTCGTTTCATCTAAATTGTATGAATTGTAGTTTTCTTTACCACAGAAAAGGTCCTTTATATTCAAATACTTTATATTTAAATGGAGGGGACCCTCTCTATGGAGGCTGCCATGTTTTTTACATTAGTCCAGACTGAACAAACTAAACACCTTTTGAGTTTTTATGACAACTGAAGTCTGCCACAGGTTCTTTGCCATGTTTGGAAGGAAAGGGTGAGGTGAGGGTTCAGCTGCAACATGCAACTTCAACACTAGATATCACAAACTTCTACACACTGTACCTTTAAATAATTTAAGTACCTTTGGTTAATACCAGTTGGAGAAAATCCATTTCATATAATCAACACTGTTCTGCTTTTAAGTCTATACCCTCATAAAAACTGTGCAAAGTCCTTGTGACTGTTTGCTGTGGTTTGGCAGCAGCCGGCCTGCGGTCAGTTCTGTGCATGCTAGAAAAGACCAGTTTGGTGTAAAGAAAGAGGTGAAGTTTCCAAAGCTGTGCATTATCCCCCTGGTGTTAACAGTGGGGCAGTGATTTGACTGGACTGCAGCAAATGATTTAGATTAATCAGGAGAGGAGCTTGGGGTCACCAGCGTGCCACCGGACACAGGAATACAGATATCATGTATCACCACTGCCTCATTTTGCTCATAATTCAGAACAGACTAATTGTGACCTCAGACAGTGAGATGCATGTGATGAGTCTTTCACGTTTGCTGTGTGGCTCCAGCAGACAGGACTGAGGCGCGGCCGAGCTAAAGGGGGGGGTTTTGGGAGCTGGTTTCCCAGAAGAAAGAGAAGAGAGAAAATGTTGCAGGGCCATCAAAGAGTCATGTTTAGGTTTCTCTGAGATCCTCCTATGAGAAAGTGGGTGAGCGCAGAGACCTCTGGCAGACTGTGCTGCAATTTGGTTGGGAGATCATCCAACAGTCAGAGGAAAAGGCTATTTATCATTTAAATGTGCTGATCTGGCAGAAAGAAGAAAAAAGTGAAGACAGTTTCTGTGAAGTGGCTTCTAATATTTATATGCTTTCATAACTAAGTAGGACAGATTTCACAAGAGAGTTTGGCTGTTTCTGATTGTTCTTCATAAAACTATGAGTGATATACGCGATGGATGAAGAAGAGGAGTGGCACAGTAAAGACATTTCAGGGTCAGCCGGAGCAGTTATCAAACACACACTTGGCTGAGCAGGGGCAGACATCACGTATCCAGTTGTTACATGAGCAGCAGCACCAGACTTATATAGCAGATTCAGAAACTCCAAATGCTGAACTCCTCCTCCTCCTCAACACCATCATCATCTCTCTGTGCGCATCTGCAGGAGCAGAGCGTTATGAGTTCACACGGATACACTGAAATTTAGCTTCTCCTCTCTGCTCACTGGATATCCTTCAAATAGACATGAAGGATATTTAAGTGCAAGACAAGTGGAAACCCCCTGCTCAGTAGAAATATCCGCTTTATCACCTCCAGCCTCCTTTAACTGCGTTCAGAATGGGATTACGCATACTTGGCGCGCCATTTTACGCATATGTGTGCGTCTATTTATTTGTGTTCCTCCTGCAAGCTACTCAGTCTCAGAGAAATCCCGGGACGCAAGTAAGAAATAACCAAAGACCGGCTCTGCGGAACACTCTGCAGTGGTCACACAACGGGCAGGTTTTTAGCATTTTGAGCCAGGGCTCGGAGTATCAGCCAGCGAGGCGGAGGGGCGCACCTCAGGAGCAAGTGCAGGAGCGAACTGTCACCATCATCCGGGATGGGGACGTGAGACATCCGGACACCCAGAGCCAGCCGGCGGCCCAGCAGCAGCAGCAACAGCAGCCTCCCCCACGGCCAGCGTCCATCCAGCACGGCTCCCGCAGCTCTGTGCCTGCGGTGGTGAGAGGGCGAGAGCATCGCCAGCATCACCATGACCGGCCCGGTGAGCGCACGGGGACGCAGGGGAGCAACAGGGCGAACGAGACCCAGGAGAAGGTCACTGTGGGTCCATCTCTGCCCAGGAGAGAAGACGTGATGGTCGGTGACGATCCCTACGACCCATACAAGTCCACTGATAGTGATAATCCATATTATAATTATTATGACGTGTACGAGAGACCGAGGCCCAGATCGAGACCTGGATATGGCACATCGTACCATCAGTACGGTAAGAGTGGAAAAAACAGCATTCCAGTCAGTAATGAGATAAATATGACCTCTCAAAGTGATGGTTATGATGCTAAAGTGATTTTAGTCGATTGATAATCAATCAATCAGTTACTTAATCAACTAATCAGTTGCTCATTGTATGTCTCCTTGAATCTTCTGCATGTGTAAAACCTATTTCCCCTCTGTTCAAGGGATTTTTGTTTGTTTGATCATTGGCTGGTTGATGTTTAATTTGTTTATATGCTCATATCCCTGCTGTTGTGTTGCTGTAGGTCTCCCTGATCTTGTACCTGACCCGTACTATATCCAAGCCTCCGCCTATGCCCAGAGAGTCCCCATGTATAACCTGAGATGTGCAGCTGAGGAGAACTGTTTGTCAAGGTATAGACTCGTGCTGTCATGATTAATCCGGGGGGAGGAAAGAAAAAAAAACTTGGGTGTGCAGCCAAGTGTGAGTGTGATTCAGAAAGCCTTGAGCCATAACAACCCCCTCAAGTGTTTGTGGGTGAGGGCTGCCGTGTGGAAGCATGAGAGGAGGTGGAATTAACCGAATCCTGCCACTGATGGTGCAGAAGGGTGGAGTGGTGGATTTGTGTAAAAGCTTAATCATAGCCTGCCGGAGAAGAGAAAGCCTGAACGGTAAACACATTGAAAACTAAACCCAAACAACCATGGGCACCCAAACTTTTTTTTTTTCCACCCATCATTTATTTACACACAGACTCTGCTCCACTGCAGGAGAGGAAATGCAACAATGAAAAAAAGCAATCTTGGTGATGTCATTGTGACCAGTGCCTCTTTGTTTGCTGTGTCCCTGCAGCTCGGCCTACAGAGCCAATGTCAGAGACTACGACACCCGCATGCTGCTGAGGTTCCCTCAGAGAGTCAAGAACCAGGGCACGGCCGACTTCCTCCCCAGCAGGCCTCGCTACTCCTGGGAGTGGCACAGCTGTCACCAGTGAGTGTGATGTCATGTCACTTGTCCACTTGTTTGCATTGACGTCCCCGAGCATCATGTTGTTCTCACCGGCCATTGTGCACCTTTTACTGTCTTTACTTCACATGCACGTGTTTCCTTTCTCAGCACAAACTCTTCCATAGGTCTGATTTCAATTTGACTGAAGCCGCCAGGAAACCAAACACAAGAGAATTACATGTGGTGCCTATCAAACAGGGCCTTTAGTGATATTGCCTCACAGTAATATCATAATACAAGATATCGTTTTATTAAATGCAAAACTACAGTGAAAAAATAAAACATAAAAAAGGTTTTTACATGCAAAGTGAATTTATTTTGGGTCATTCTCACTGGAAATCTGTGTATGTCTGAAAAATGTTCTTTAATTTGTCTTTTACTGCTCCACAGACATAAATGAGATACTAGGTTATGATCGTGTTTCATTGTGCCATTACATAATATGTTAACAAAGTTGAATGACTCTATAAACCAGTCCTCAATTTGATAATCTCTATGTATGCATATTTAAATTCACATATTTATTAAGAGTATGGACTGGTGATTGAAGAATTGTAGTTTTAATTATCAGTTACGTTCATTACACGTATTAATAACTGAAAAGTTACTTCATCATCATCGTCACTATTGGGCTGTTAGGCAGTATAGTTGTGGAATGGCACCCCCTGTTGAGCCACAGTTGTGTTACTTTTGGCTGCTTTATTGTGTTGTGGAGATCCCGATGTCAGAGCTGACATTTTCACAACACGTTTTATTTGTATCTTTAAACTTTAAAAGATGTAATTTTCAATTTTCACAAACAAAGAAAAAAAACCTACTTTGGGTTTTCACTGACCTTCACACGACCTTTTTACTCAGCTCTTTAACAACTGCAAAACCAGACGTTGTAAAATAAAATCGTGTGACGAGGAGAAGGAGCTAAAAATGGAAACTGGAGATATTTTCGTCACTTATGGAAAAGAGTCCAGTTTTTCTGTGGCTCCGCAGGAACGACCTCAGTCCATAGTTATGTTGTGAAACAAGCAGCCGACTGTTCTAATCCCCAAGATGGATCGTGTTTGGCAGCAGTCCTGTGAACTGTTGATGTAGGCGGTATAGATATTCTGTCAGTGTTTTGAAAGTCAGCTGAAGTTAAAAACCAGACTGTTCAGGCTCATTTAAAAAAACTCTTTCTTTTAGATAATGGAGTGAAACCAGATTTAGGTCCATATGCAGTCATGTAATTGATAAACAAAATAAACTCCTGTGGTGTCTCTCGATATACAGATAATATGACAGCTCCCTAAAAGTGAACCTGCAGTGTAGGTCATAAATCCTCATGAGTTCTCCTCCATGTTAGTGGATGGGGCATGGACCAAACTAAAACGTTATTGTACACATCAAAAACTATTTTAAAATATACTTTCTGTCATTTTAGGTTGTTCCTATCACACTGATGTACGCTTAACTACATTCCCCCTCAGTGTCATGATTGACAGCTAAGACTGAATAACGATTGGTCGTGCCCATGTATCAGAGCGTTCTCCATCTTTATACACAGTCTAGTCATAGAAGTGTGTAACACTGTGCTGCTGATCCACAGGCACTTTCACAGCATGGACGAGTTCAGCCACTACGACCTGCTGGACGCCAGCAGTCATCACTCGGTGGCCGAGGGCCACAAGGCCAGCTTCTGCTTGGAGGACACGTCCTGCGACTATGGATACTACAGGCGGTATGCCTGCACCGCACATACCCAGGTGTCCAAGATAACTCCAGCAGCACAAATTTTATTACTGCATTTTAGGCCTGCAAGTTTATTTTCACAATAGGCAAACTTTCTGTTTTAGAAATTACCTCAAAGAGACAAGAGGCTTATCTGCTCATATATGTTCAAATATGAAATATTTAAAAGTTTGACAACTGAAGCAGAATTCCTCCATTACTCATTTTTATCTTCACATCTGTGTTTCTCCTCCTGTGACATGTTGAAATCTCTTTTATAAAAATCCAGTGTGAATCATAACTGTTGCAAAATAAAGTCCAGTTCACTAGTGACCATTAAGAGAGTTGTAAATTTAGTTTCAGTTGACTTGTTTTTCACTTGATGGCTTTGTCACAGGATATGTGGTTCATACATTTAAAAAAAGAGAAAGAACCTAAGATAAATACGTCTTCTATTCCCGAGGCGGCTGTCTTTTAGTGCACAGATCGAGTATTTCCTTTTCTGCATGAGCCAATGGTGATGGTGATTTAATGATTTCCTGTTTCTGGAGTAAGATGGCCCCACCTGCCTGAACGTCTGTGATCAAATGTGTTGCACATGTTCTCTTTTTCCATCCCGCTCTTTTTTTTTTTCCACTGTTTTGACCTGCAAAAAATTTTCCTTTCCCTTTTTAAAAAAATTTAAATCCAAAACACCTCTTCACTATCTGTCTGTCAATCTCATCATTATTTATTAGACTATACAATAATAATACTTTATTAGTTGGTGTTCTATATGAAACAGTTTATATAATGTTTTATAATGATGTCTAATGTGCAGGGTCTGAGCCCAGGATGTTATGACACCTACAACGCAGACATCGACTGTCAGTGGATCGACATCACAGATGTGAAACCTGGGAACTACATCCTCAAGGTTTGTCAGAAATACCAGATGACGTTTAGCGTCCTCCATAGACACTTTAAAACTCTGCCTCCAAACTTTTCTGGAATCATGTTGCAGTTGTGCACATTTGTTCTAAGTCTCCATTGTGTTACTGATTATTAAATGTTGTGTATTTTGTTGTTGTTCTTCACAGATCAGTGTAAATCCCTCTTATCACGTCCCAGAATCAGACTACAGTAACAACAATGTGCGCTGTGATGTCCGCTACACCGGCAACTACGCCCACGTGTCAGGTTGTCACATGTCAGCGTAAGTATCACGTCTCAAATATTATTATCAATATCCTTATTGTGTTTTTATTCTTATTGTTGTATTTTGTATTTTTCAGGTATTAAAAGTCGGCAGCAGCTCAGCTGAGACATAAATGATAATGGAGAGGACTGCATACAAAAAAACAACATAAAAAATTTGCATTCATTTTATAATTGAAATAATCCCACAGAGTCATCTGACTTCATAGTGCCAGATAATGTTGAATTCTTCTTTGCTTATGTAGGTTTTTTTTCCTGCTACTGAAAAATATATTGTTTTCTCAACTTTATTCTATTTTAATTATTCTTACCTGTATTGCGTTTTTACTTAATGCTTGCTTTTCCTATCCCCTCTAGAATAAAACCCATGAAATTTAGAGGCCAAGATAGACAAACACACACATAAGCCAGTTTACATCACACTTTCTAAATGAACCACTTGTTTAAAACTAAATGTCTGTGTTATATTTATATGCAACAGAAGAAACTTTTTTCTTTAATCCAAAGCTTTTGATGAAACTTGAATAAACTTTGTGATATTGTATGATTGTTTATGGACTAATCAGCTGTGACCGCTCCCTCTCATTTGGTTCTAAACCTTTTCAGTTTTATTGACTTTGTGGGGGGAGGTCAGTCTGAATCCCAGTTCAGATTTGGCCTTTGTATGTGGAGTTTGTATGTTCTCCTGTGTCTGTGTGGGTTTTCTCTACCTCTTCCTCCCACGGTCCTCAGACATGCAGATTATATTAATAGCAGATTCTAAATTGGCTCATTGGGATTGGTGACCGTTAAAAGATAAACTATATTTATAATAAATTGATTGTCTTTTGTTGAACACACACACACACACACACACAAACACACACACTACTGTAAAATGTCAAAAGTGTAAAGTATTGATTATTTTCATTAAGGCCCCAAATCCAGACATAACATATTCATGTTGGTTGTTTTAACAGAACCAAAAATTATTAATCTGAAAAAGATGTAAAACAGAGAAAGTGGCAAATCCTCAAGATAGAAAACCTGGAGCCAGATGTTTTTCTCTTTTTCTTCCTTTTTTCCTTTTCTGCTAAAGAAGTTCTCCAGTAATCGAACACTTAGTAAATTACAGTTGTAGTTATATGCAATAATAAATATATATACTGACATCTTGAAATTATAATTATTTCCAAGTACCACATTTGGTTTGAGAGATTAATAATTGATTGAATAATGGTTTCATCAATATTTAGGACACATGTTTCATTTTCGCAGTAATTACACTTTTTTGAATAATCTATAAGAAGCTGTGTTATTTTCCTTTATTTCTTTATCAGCTGAACATTAGTCATTTTAACTCCAGACACCAGGAGACTTTCATGTTGCTCAAGGTTAAACACTACCCTGTCTGTAACCGTGTCCTCCCCTGCACCAGGGGGCAGCACTGACACTTTCTCATCCTATTTAAATCCAGGGATTTTTATCGGGCTGTCAGAGAAGCTGGAGAAGCCCTCCAGCAGCAGCGAGTGAGTGAGTGTGTGTGTTGGTGTGTGTCTGTCTCTGCGCGTGTGTGAGACACAGGATTTAACATTATTTAGTCAATTTAACGCGTTTTCAAGTCGAAATGCATCCGGTGAACGTATCGATCCCGTCGTTTCGATCGGAAAACAACTCGATCGAGAAAGGATACACGGTGAGCTCTGATCATCACAACAACCTGTGTGTGTGTGTGTGTGTGTGTGTGTGTGTGTGTGTGTGTGTCTGTCTGTCTGTCTGTCTGTCTGTCTGTGTGTGGGTGTGGTTGTCTGTGTGTGTGTGTGTGTGTGTGTGTGTGTGTGTGTGTGTGTGTGTCTGTCTGTCTGTGTGTGTGTGGTTGTCTGTCTGTGGGTGTGTGTGTGTCTGTCTGTGTGTGTGTGTATGTTTGTGTGTGTCTGTCTGTCTGTGGGTGGTCGTGTCTGTCTGTCTGTCTGTAGGTGTGTCTGCTGTTATTCTTTGACCGTTGATCTAACAATAACATGTGTGGTGATTTAAAGCTTCAGATCATCTGAATTCTTCTTTTTAATCATGAAACTGTTCAGATCTGTTGATCAAACATTCAGTGTGAGAGCTTCTTTACTGTAAATGTGTGTTTACATTGATTAATACATCCAGAAAAGAGGATTCCAGTTCCTGGTTTCAAACCAGCTTTGTGGCATCACTTCACTGTGAAGCTCGTATCAAAGCTTATATTAGAGCTTCACACTTTTCAAACCTATTTAAAGAAAAGTAGTCACTGTGTATGATCATTGAAACAGGGTTTTCATGCTGTGATCATTTCCTCCATCACCTTCCTAATTTGTTTTTATAATAAGTTATGATGAAAATAGTGAACGTGAAGCTGCAGCATTTTAATATGAAGTGAGTTTGTTCCACAGAGAAATGTCTCCATTTGTCTTACTGTCTCCTTCCCTGTCGCTCAGCAGGGAAACACACAGAGTTTTCTACTGAAAACACTTCTACAATGGAGGATATTTGATTAACTTACATGTTACCTCATAATATGTAAACTAAAAGATGTTATCCTCTATGACTTCCTTAGGGAAAAATAAACTAGTATCAACACGAACAGGAGTTAGGATTGCAGTGTGTTGGTGCTCATATTGAATGACAACTGAAAAACTGCGAGACTTCTCCTTTAGCTGTAACTGAACTGTATTCAGAGTAGAACTGGTCAGTGTCATTTGCTTTAATACTTTGAACAGCATGTGTTTGCTGTAGTCACGAGGTCTAAACCTCCGGTTCTGTTCAAGCTCCGTTCTGCTCCAGGTTTTCTGACTTTTTATACTTCAACTCATGATGTCTGCTGATACTGAGCACTCACACCATCCCAGTGGCCTAATTTTGTCTTTTGAATAAGAGCCAGCTGTTTTCCCCTTCATAAGCTAACCAGCTGCTAGTCCTAGCTTCATATTTTCCATACAGACATGACATCTATGATCATAAATAAATGTCCTGCACTTCGCTGTCTTCCTAAGAACTGATTCAACAGCCTGCTGTGACTGACAATGTGGAGTTTGCAAACGTTGACCAAGAAATTGCTTGTATGTGGATTTATCATCATCACAATAAGGAAGGGAGGTCTGTGTGTCACACTTTAGCCCAACAAGAAAGTAAAAGGTTGAGTAATTGAACAGATTTATTATTATCCATCATGTGACCCTCAGAATTATCATGGGACCCTTAGATGGGTTGTGACCCCTAGGTTGGAAACCAGTGTATTATTGTGGGTCAGTTTGGTGGAAGACCCCTCCCTGGTTGAACATGACGGGACCCTGTGAACAAAAAAACAACTGAATGGAGCAAATCCCTTCAGCCAGGTTAACAAAGGAATGTCAGCATTTTACTGCCTGTGGTTTAGAGGGAGGTGTTCAGCAACACTGGGCTACACACTGACTGTACATTAGAAATAGATTTTTTTTTTAAGCATCAAACAGCGCTGAGCCGTTATGCAAATCTAAAATGATCAAAATAAAAAAATTGTGGTTAACAAGATAGAAAACAAATGTGGCCAGGAGGAAAATATCTTTCATTTGTTCTCTTTCGGACATTTTTCACGTCCCTTCTTCTTCATGGTATTGACGTGCTGTCATCTCATTTCCAGCTCTTTGACCCGTTCCAGGATTTGTTAATAATCATGACTTGATGACTGTCTGTCCCTGTAGACGTCCTGTCCTCTGTGTTTACGTAACCAGTACAGAGTTACATGAACATCACGGGCGTCATTTAAGAGTCGGTTTCCTTCTTTACACAACACAGGCAAACACATCGACGTGAGTGAAGTAAAAAGTGACGTTGTCACTGAACAATACAAAGTGAGGGAAGTGGAAGACGATCTGTTTCAGGATGTCAGCAGTTAATCCCACAGATCTTTTTTTTTTTTTGTTCACTACAGCAGCCAGATGTTTCCTCTTGGTAACTAGCTGACGCCAACAGTAACTGACGGCTCCACAGTTAGCTGATCAGTCACTCACTGGCTGTGTGGACAGGGAGGGACGTTTCTGACTGATGAACTCTGGAGATAAATCAAACGGACACTCAACACGTGGCACTCACTTGTTTGTTTCTGTCTTTCAGGTCTTTAGAATTGATGTGCTGATGAACGGCAGACAACACTCTGTTGAGAAACGCTACAGTGAATTCCACGCTTTGCATAAACTGGTGAGATTCGGTTCAAACATGTCGTGGTGCTGAGTCCTTTTTTTTTTTTATTAGTTCAAGTCTACGGCATTTCAAAGGGGAAAATCCTAACCACTACAAGCTTTAATGTTCAATTGTAATTTAAAGCAGTTTATCAAATGAAAATGTCCAACACTTCAATATAGAGTCCATCATCTTCAATATGAAACTCAGGTTCTCTCATATTATTTTAAAACACATCTATTTGGCTGTTTGAAGATGAAACTCTTTGGGTTTCCTCTTCAATGTCTGAGACTGAATGATTGATAAAAAAAAACAATACACACATTCAAACAGCAATTAATTGAGGCATTAATTGTTTAAATGGCTGCATGAAATTGATAAAACTTTATTTTTTAATATATTTGTATACAAGAATATGTGATAGTTGGCTTCACAAAATATGAAAACATTAAACAAACATATTTTTCTCCTCTATTCATTGGTGAACAATTAAAATGTGTATATTTAGGCCTGCACAGTAAATCATCATCTCGTCAACCAATAATTAGCAGATGTGGTGGTTAACCATGTGAACCACTTAAATGTGTTTGTCATTCTGTGGCCTCAGAGATGAGTTCCTCTCTCTGTAACCGCTCAGTCGTCCACTTTTGTTTTGACTGAAACAACCATTCAACCATTTCTACTGCTTTTTACTAGGCCTCTTATGTTTTTTATTTATTCTTTATTAGTTTTGTATTTTTTATATTTTCTGTATGTGTCTTTTTGTGTTTCTATAAAAATGTTTTACTCTTTACTTTGACTCAAAGCACCTATGTGCCTTATTTTTTTAAATTCTGTTTTATTAGATTTATTCTTTTCAAACCATGTTGTTTGCTGTTCCTAGCTTCAGTGACTACATGCTTCTTCGTGGAGCTGCTAACATATTTGCTGCGTCGTTCACATGTCTTAATGATGCTTTGTAATCCCTCCAGCTAAAGAAGAGCATAAAGCCCCCTGAGATTCCTTCGAAACATGTTCGAAACTGGGTTCCTAAAGTGTTGGAGCAGAGGAGACATGGTCTGGAGCTCTACCTGCAGGTATAGTGATGCCTTCACTCCGTCTGCTGGGACGGTTTCTCCACAGGAAGAACAAATAACTGTCATGCATGCGGTCTTTTCAAATACAAATTATGTCAAAACCAGAGTAGCTGTATAAACTACAGCTCATATTGTAGAACAGTTCAAACCAACAAAGAAACAGACATGCAGTTATGTACCAAACGTTGCAATTTGCTTTTGTTTTTGCCGTTTTTTCAGACTATAATCATGGAAAATGAGGTTATTCCAAAGATATTCCTGGATTTCCTGAATATCCGCCACTTTCCCTCAGTGCCAAAAACAGAAAGCTGTGGGTGAGTTGAAACTGTAGCCTTTCTATAAAGTAAAAGACGGATTTGTTCCCATGCTGCTGAAAGGCGGAACAACTAAACTTACATTTTCCTTATTTAAGGTCATTTGATACAGAATCAGAGGAATCAAGGTGAGTCACTTTGTTTTCATCTTTAATTATCTTTTTAAAACTTTTGTCTGAAAGGTTCTCGTTTCTGCACTTTGACCATGTGCAGACTTGAGTCATTATTTGCTCTCCCTGTGACCTTCAGCCTACCTGACAGGGACAGCCCCTGTGTTTTCATCCTGTTAATTTATACGCTGCATGAAACTGCTCGCAAACTGTGTCACATCGCCTTTTCTGACTCTTTTCAGTAAACTGTCACATCAGCCAGTCATGTTGTTTCTGAGAGACCCCTACCTGCTGCCATCTGCACACGGTGAGCTCAAGCTTAGTATGTGCACTGTTATAAAATTACAGAAAATAAAAAAATCTTCGAATCGTTGAAATTATGAATTACTGATTGTAAATTAACTGCAAATCTAAAAACTTTCTTTTCTTCTTCACTTTCAGATGCATTTTCAAATGTTGTGATCGAAGGTGTGATACATGGAGTTTTCTACCCAGATCTCCAGCCGAGGTAGAGTCGCGGAGCCGAATCCGACGACGCATCCCTGCAAACGGGTGCTCCATATTATCACACCATTTTCGGTGTGTATCATCGAGGGCGTAACATGTGAAGGTGCACTGAGCCTCATTTGTAGTTCCCAAAGCAAAAAAATCCAGATGTTAAAAAAGGTGCTTAACCTCTCAATAAATCACTGGCACCACATTTCAACACAGAAAAATAATATATTATCCTAGTACTGACCCATGTTTCAATACATTTGACTAATTCTTCCTAGAAAAATAGTTTTAAGTTAACAATTTATTTTCAGCGATAACAATTAACTGTTAACCAGTAAGGCAGATTAACTTATTCTGAGATGTAATAATCAAAATATCTAGGAAAAGCTTGCAAATAATCAAGAAGATAAGTAGTGGGAATGATTAATCGAATACATTATAATTGATGATCTTTTTCTTCAGGAAGCAAAGAGTTAAATAAACATGTAGGATAAAAATGGAAATATGACTGAAAGGTTGACTGAAGGAAGGGAGAATAGTATTTTTTATTTTTTTTTATTTTTGGAGAGTTCGGTTATTAAGCCACAGAGAGAGACGCGTTTTTGTCCGGTCAGTCTAAAGCACAGGGCCGTGGAGCGGTGATGTCACTTTTCGATCTGTTTTTAGCAGCTGAATGGGGCCAGCTGAGGTCGTGCAGTGAGATGAATGTGATGACAGCAGTGTGGGAATGATTGAGCCCTGGTGGGTGGTTGTGGCAGTGATACTTGCCGCCTCTATGCACCATCAGATGTCTGTGTTGACTACTGGACGAGCTGCTCACTTTGATCGGGTGACCATCTCCAGGTTCAGGGCTCAGAGCCAGTCGCTGCAAAGTGGATTGGAAATATGTGGCACAACCTGCGAGTGAGGAAAAGACACGTTGAGCTCCAGACGGGCGTCATTGCAGTTGTAGAAAGTGGATGTTGACAAAACACTTAAGAGAGGATTAGGGTGGCGTCCGTGTCTTTGTTACGCCTCCTAATGCTTATCTTTCTCCCGCTGTAGCTCTGCCCACGTATATGAAACATGAGGAAGAGAAGCAGTGAGATATGAGCCTTTAAGAACAGCCCATTGGAACTAATCACAGGGTTTGAACTGCTGCTTTACACCACACACAACCTCTCTGCTCCTAGAACTAGACGGGTGCTCTGAGAGTCCATACCTCGCCCTATCTCGCCATGTTTAAGAAAGTGGGGGGAATAAACCTGGAGCTGCCTATTTATCCAGATCTGCTACAAAATATAATGTTTTTTTCCTTGGGTCATACACCCCTCTACAGAGTTGCATGGAAATCGAGTCAGTAGTTTTAGTTCACTGGCAGAGAGATGATAAATGGCGATGAAAACATTTGGCGAAGGGGAAAATAATCATGAAAACCAGCTTCTTAGGGAAACGTCTCCTGAAAACAGTTACTAAAGGCCAGTGTCAAACACTAATACCAGTCATTTTGCATTTAATGTTGAATTTATATATATATATATATGGTCAGTTTTTCAGTGTGGTGATTAGTCACCGATTATGTAAAGGGATTTGTGTGATTTAAGATGAAACCAGTAAAAACTGTGCAATATGAACTAGAAATACACTCAAGACTTGATGTTGTTCCCTGTTAATGATGAACCTACAGATCATCTCGTTTCGATCACGTGTAGTGAAGCATTATGTTGCATATTGTCACTTCACACACTGAGCACTCGTCTGACCAGCCTTCAGTGTTTTCTTATGTGACTGGACCTCCACTACAGCACAGTGATAGCTGCATATTTAACTGAAATGAATCTTGAACTATTAACCTCGACTAAACCGATCCTGATTTTATGTTAAAGCAAATCAAACAGTTTCCTAGAGATCCATGTTGTGGACTGATTTATGTATTTATATTGTGTAACGTTGCTCTGATTATGTGTAAATGATTATTAATGTGCCATAGTGTCGACGTACAGTGAACACTGAACTGTAGCACTTTAAAATGGGCAACATGTAAAAAAGACTGACACCAATAAAATTCATTATTTCCATAAAACATCTTTTGTCAGCGGATTTTTTTAATGAAAATAACATCAGGATAAGATTTTCATTACAAAAGTGAATCAACAGACGGCCAACTCACGAGCTTATAATTGTTTTCTGTTGTGATCACATTCTACGGTTAATCGTTGAGAAGTGTGTTCCGTGAAAACAGAGTGAACCTCCACATGTAGTGTGAATTTGTAAATCAGAAAATTGTGAATAATTAGGCCTGAATTTTCTAAATTAGAGCTGAAACATAAATTCGAACCAAGGAGACGAACAACAGGTTCCCTCCTCTTCATCTTCATTCCAAACAAAGCAGCATTTATGTAGTTAAAATACGATCTCCCTGCAGATCATGTAAAGGAAAACTGTATCTGACAGAGAGCTCTGATTTTAAAGAATCCCAACATACTGTAAATATCTTTTTGGTCATATCATTCAGCCATTATGCATTCATATAAAACTTTAAAAAACAAAGAAAATGAAATGTAATCTTGGCGAAGCAGTGCACATCTGTCATCATGTACAGTGTACAGGTTTTATGCCAGCTGTAAAAAGAAATGTGTCCTTAGTGAAACTGCAGATCCATAGACAAATGCTTTTACAAACTAATGGAAACAATCTGAAATGCTAAATATTCCAGAAGCATAGAAAATTTAAAAATCTTTGATTCCTGGGCAGCAGAGTCCCAAAATAGTAACAGTCCAGTAGTTATAACACACACATTTCTTAGGAATGTGTGATCACCTGCACGCAATCCATCAGAGTAACTGTGGTGCCAGCGGCAGCTTTAAAGTTCTCCGTGACCAATTTCGTCTTTGAGTCGTTCGTCCTGGTTGGATTCGGCCTGAGGTTCTTTCATGTTGGCGAAGGCAACTTCTCTCGTCAGCTGTTCCACAGGAGGCAGGCCCACCGCCAGGTTCCTCATAGCAATGGCCGTCATCAAGAATCTTAAAGAGAAGAGGACCCAGTCAATGAGATGCAGAATATTCAGGGATTCATTTTGTGGTTGGACATCTTCTCACTCACCCCCTTCGTATAGTGTAGTACTTTTTCACAGAAAAACGCTCCAGCCGCTCCAGCATGCCGGCTTCCCTGCGCTTCTTCACCTCCTTCATGCGGCGCTGCCTCTTCAGGAACAGTCGCACAATCGGGTCGGTGGCGTTGACCTCCGACATATCGTGATCGTCAGCAGCAATAAGAGGCTGCAGCTCAGGAGGAATAGGCTCAGTTTCTGTGGAATGAAGATCCAGTGAGTATCTGATGATGATGAGCTCTTGAGCAAGTTGACAGACGTGATCTTTTGGAGTTATTTTATATAGAATAAGCAGACAAATAGAAAGATTTTACACATTTTCAATGTTTTTTTCCCATGGTTTTAACTGCCTGCGGCTGTTTTCACCTGTCCCATTGCGAATACGCTCCTGCAGCTCAAACAGCTTGGTGAAGTTTTCCTGCAGCGCTGCCTCTGTAGTGTTGACGTAGACGTACATGTAGCAGGAAGGGTCTTCGGACACGGTGTACACCTTATGATACGCTCCAGCAGGAACCTACACACATTCACATGATTGTAGAACCTTGAAAGTGTTTGGGTTACACAGTGTAATGTTAATGGTGATATGAGGGGATGTACCTTTGTCTGCTCACCAGGCTGCAGACTGATGTTCCTTTTCTCCTCCACTATCTCAACGTTCACTGTGCCCTGCAACACGTGGATGCTGGTGTTTCCCAGATCTTCACTCACAAAGTTTTCCAAGTGCAGACCTGCACGAAGACGTAATGTCAGTGAGCACAAACAAGAATCAGTACGTCTACTCAAACCAAGCTACAAGCCAAAATCCACTTTTCCATCTGTGTGAACAGAAAGAACAAGGAGGCAAATTCCTGACCTGGGAAATCAGCTATAAAGACGATCTCTGTCTGATTGTCCAGACTGCCCTCGATCTCCTGGAACTTGGTCCTCCAGGGAGACAGATCCACCAGCAGAGGCATCAGCCACGGGTTTGGTATGAAAGGAGACCAATCAGCCTTCACAATGTCCACACGGGGATCAAAGATCCTAAAAGAGAAGAGTCCACAGCATGTTGGTATCATACACACAAGTGATTATTACTCATTAATATAATAACATCTTTTTCTCCTGTACCTTTGCTGGAAGCGTTCGTTGATGGACACCCAGATGTCAAAGTAGATTTCTGGATCAGAGATATTGTAGCGAGGCAGATTGTGACTGAGGCACGTGGCGTACTGCTTCAACATGTCTCCATGATCTTTCCACCGGCGGCTTTGTGTGAAAACCTTGAGTACACAGACGATGTGACTGTTACTGGGGCTGCTGGAGGTAGGGTGGGTCGTCCACTACCCAGAAGGTGGGTGGTTCAATCCCCGGCTCCTCGAGCCTACATTCTGAGGTGTCACTTGTCATTTCAAACTGATAATGTTTTTAGATGTTAATGACACATGATATATTTTGTTTAGAGAAGAAGAATGAGTTAATCGAATGCTCTCTAACATCTTCACTGCCGGTGTTTTCCCCTGAAACTTACCCCTGGGTTCAGATATCCCACGTCTCTAGTTTTTCCATCTCTGTATGTGATCTTAACGTGCTGATGACTGCGGGAGTGAACCATCATGTCCCATGAGTAGCCGTACAAGCCATTGGTCCAGTTGTTGTAACCCTATAAAAAAAATGTTTTGGGATAATTTCATATTAATAGGTAATAATCACCTGTTTTTTATTAAGTTTAACCAAGATTTTAAATGAACAAATAACAAAGATTAAAATGAGCAATTTGTGCTTGATAATACTTTTCTACAGTCAACATCAGCTGATCTGTTGTTTGCTGTAGACCAGAGACTGTTGACTCTGATTGAGCAACTCTCAGTCTGGTGACTCAAACAGATCAGGAGGCTTTAGCTGATAAGAAAGTTAGGTCCATTCAGGCAGAAAGTAGGTGAGGTAAATGTACTGTAATGTAATTCATGAAGCAATTACAAGCTCTTTGAGGCTAAGAACCATAAGAGGCTCATATACCTTTGTGATGAAGTGGGAGTAAGGCAGGAACAACTGTTCAATGATGTAGATAATTGTGAAAATGGCTGCCAGCTTGTGCTTAAATCTCAGTTTGGAAGATTTGGTAACAGGTGGGGTCTCCTGGCTTTCAGCACCGGGGCTCTGGATCTCATGGTAAACACAGGAGGTGCTGGGCTGAGGATCTGCCGAGGTGAGTGGCAACACCCCGCTGAGGAACGCTGGGAAGTGGGAGAAGAATCTTCTGGGCCAGTCGGCATAGCAGAAGAGAGGACTGGTGGCCAGCATTGTGTAGGGAAACATCCCTGAGGACGAGAATACAAGACAATACGTTGAGAAAGACAGAGTTTTAAATATTCAACCTGTTTTCAGTGAAGTGAAGCGACAGACTAACCGATGCTGAAGAGCTGAGAGTTCATACAGTGGAAGTAGGAGACGAAGGTAAAGGCGTAAGGTCTTGTGGCATCAAAAAACAGCAAGTAGCCGGCGGTCAGATCCAGAATGAGGCCGCCTCCGTGCACCACCAGCAGACTCACTAACTCCACAGGAAGAATCACTCTGGAAAAATAATGTTTGGTACAGTGGATCTGAGTAGGTGCACTGAGGTTCCAACATGAGTCAATTAAAAGCTGAAATAACTGCAGACTGAGCTGCTTCGTGAAACCTACTTGAACGGATCAAAAAGCCAGTGATGTGCCAGGTAGGACATGGAGTATCCCTCCACCCAATCAGCATCCAATTTTTTTATTCCAGCGATGAAGTAAACTATAAATATCTTTAAAAAAAGAAAAAAACTTAATAGCTGTACTCATGTGTTTTCATGAATGATTAAAGTTTGGAATTTAAAAATGCACGGAAGTACAAACCTGTGTCCTCAGCAAAGTGTAATTCCACAGAGGCACGTGCCTGTTTCTTATAGAAGGTCTCCACAGTCCATCGACTGACCTAAAAATACACACAGGTTTCTAACATCTCTCTATGTGAGGATCAGAAACACAGAAACACAAAAAACGTCATCTCACCAGTATCTGTTGCCGTCCATGAGCGTGAGCTGAAACCCGATGAGGCCGTAAAGGTACGAGTGATTGTTCCAGGTCGTTTTGTCCAGGAAGAAGATGTACCAGTAGGTTGAGATGAACATCAGGCAGGAGAGACGGTAGAAACAGCCGAGCATGATGCCCAGGGCGCCTTCATTTACAAACATAAACACACAACTTAAGTTACGATACTAATAGTATCTGCTATGAATATTGATTGATTGATTTGTTTGCAACAAAATACTGATTTATGTTTTTATGCACATACACTGAACAGATTATACATGAATAATATTTGATTACAGCCCTGTGTTTAAGTACCAGTTACAAGGTTTTATTGGAGGTTTTAGTATGTCAGGAATGTGAGAAATCCACCAACAGTTTATGGATGTGGTGAAATCAAGGTAAACATAAATGTTTTTATACTAAAGACACATGTTGACTCCCAAACTAGTGTGTCCACCCTTCACACTATTTGGTTTGTGTCCCTAGACATTCATCAGCATTGATTTACTTTGATTGTCATTGTGTTCTGCTTCCTGTTTTCCTTCTTGCACAAACTACTCAATTTGTTGTCACCATCTTGCAGTAATCTTGCTGCCTTAAGGGGAAAATATAAGTGGAAAATTTCCCATCTGGTGTATGCGCTTTTATCTTCACCATAGACAGCCGCCCCACAGAGACTGTCTCCTGTTAAACGACTGCATCAGCAAAAACTCAGAAGAGAAGGGGGACAGCTTTCTTCGCCAGAACTCTGTAAACACTGTGTGAACCTTTCAAATGTGCTGGGTGTGAGATTTAAAACGAGACTGAGTGTGTGACCCACCGAGGAACATCACCACGTACACCAGGTACATCCAGTCCAGCGGGAGGGGGTGTAGAAAATTGAAGAGGGGAAAGCGGCACACGGGGGCCCCGTCCAGGTATTTATAGTCCAGGTGACTGAGGCCCCGTTCCTGAGTGATGTCGATGAGCATCAGCAAACCTGCGTTAAAGACAAATGACCATCGTGCAGTCACTCAACAATGTTGCTGATTATCTATGGTTTATTTGCAGACTATTTTTTTAATATATGCACATATATAATTATGTTTTATAAACACCTTACACTATTCTCTATTTACTTTTCTAATATTCTCCGACATTTTCTAAATCTCAGGGAGTGCAAATGAAATGTTGTTTTGTTGTCCACAGCAGTGCAAAGAAGAATCATGCATTTTGAGCATGATGAGGGAGGATGCTATGTTAGCTGCATGTAAGATGTGCCATCCTGCTTTTTCCCCATGTGAAGGGCTTTGACACTTCATCAAATTAACTTTACTGACTTGTATCTCCTCCAAACTGAATTATTGCAATGCTCTTTACTCTGGTATCAGCAGGTTGAACCATCCGGACACTAAAGCAGATTTGAAGCGCTGCTGCTGCCTCTCTTAAAGGACGATCATCAGACCTTTGCTGGATATGTGTGAGATTTGGAAATGATTTTACTGATTGTTTTTAAATTGAATGTTCCAGCTCCTGCCTCCATGTGTGATCTAGTAACTTCTAATGACGGCAGCTGAGAGCTCTAAAACCTGCTGATGGGTCAGTCAGACCTGGTGAGTGCATCGTCATCACTGCTCCCTTCATCACACTTTTTCTTTTGTATAATTCTTTAAACATTGATGCACCTCTCCATAAATGTTCGGCATTGTCTACCCTCGTGAATATTGTATATATTGTTATTTTGCTGATGTGCAATGGTAATGTCCTGGAAGAGGGATCCCTCACATGCGACTCCCTCTGAGGTTTCTTTTTTCCCCCAGATAAAAGTTTTTTTTGTAGTGTTCCCTCACTCTTGTGAATATGGGCAACACAAATCAAATTTAATTTGAACTCACCAAACAAGCAGCGGAAGATGCCGAGGGATGCAGGGTCAGTGGGTCGGTTCAGGAGGGTCACCAGGCTCTGCCAGGAGGTCAGGTCCTCCTTCTTGAACCCAAAGAGCTGCTCCATCTTGCTTTTGGTGGGTGGTGTTGGGTCTTTTTTAGGAGCTGCCTCCTTCCTTGCAGCCTGTTCCTCCCCATCGCTGCTCACAAGAGCACCTAGAGTTTGAGACAGTAAAAAGTCAAAGTGTGAGATTTTTTCTAAATCCATCGTCCTTTATGCAGAAGACCTGAAAGCTGCAGCATTCAGCCATGTTTATACACTGCTACGGTTTATTCTACAGCTTATCCCGGGTTAACTTCAGGTCTAACTGGTTATTACATTGACTGAACCACAACACAGACTCACACTGACTCTCACCACAGACTCCAGCCTCACCTGCGGCTGCTTCCCTCGTCTCCATGCTGCTAAATGCTCCGGATCTCAGGACGCAGAGGGGGGATCTCTGTGCTCAGCCTGGCCGAGGTGGAGGTCTCCTGCCAGGTCTCGTCACAGAGAGACGGACCAAGGTACGTGTCACAGTCCCGCACACGTACACGCACGTACACACATAGACTGGTGACTGCAGAGGAGGAAGAGGAGGAGGAAGGTGGAGTGGGCGGGATTGGAATGTTGTGAAAGAGGTGCTCGGCGTTCATTGGCTGGTTCCTACTATAGTCCCACCCACCACAAGGAGCACCTCATACGTCACATCCGACTGCAGCTGTTTATAAATAATGTACCAAATAAAACAAATGAATCTTTGACACCTTTATTTCACCATGTGTCCATTCAATTACTTTTTTAATATGTTTGTTTATATTTTATTTATTTTTTAACATTTAACAAACATGCTTGAAGATATTCAGATGACAAACATAACATAAAATAATATTAATAAAGGCTAAAAACAATCAAATTGGCAAAACAATATGAAATAATTTGTTGTGAAATAAAAAAGGAAAAAAAACTAAAAACTAAATAAATTAAATTAATTAATAAAAAATAGGTATGATTTGGTCAATACTCCCAATTTGACACGATTTCTATTTCAATTTAAAGATTTTTTCTCCTTTATATTTTTGTTATATGTTGTTTTTGACATACTGTCTGAAAGAACTGTTTTATATTTTTCTAACTAATATTCATTTATTTGCAGATTTATTTGTCTGTACTGTCAATTTAGATGGTTATTTTCAGTGTTGAGCAAATATCTGCTGATGTTCTGCTGAAGCTCAAAAGGTGACCACCTCTGATGAGCTGTCTGTAGAAACTGGTGGTGTATGTTTGGGTCATTGCAGATGGCTGCAGACTAAATACTTTCTCCAACTCAGCGGTTATTGAGCTCCACTCAGTGTGTAAGGATCTGGGTTATTTAAAATTGTTTGCAAGTGTTGAAGGGTGTGAAATGTTTTGTTGTGGTCTGAACTGGAGCGACATGAAAGACTTCGGTGAACTGGTTGACCGGGGGACAACCAGGTGTGCACACTGAAGCTTTTCATTACTTTTCATTATCCCCTGGAAGTTTCTCTCATCTTCACACAGACTCTCTGGTGCTCAGCCAGAGATACCATAAGGTTCTTGGTCACCTCTGTTACCATGACCCTTCTCCTCTGGTTGTTTCTCATTGCTGAGACATAATTTTGATGCATGTGGCCTTAGGGCCGGTCAATAAAACAATATCAATAATATTTCAAATATATTTTGTCATCAATTGCAATATAACAAATGTTTAACATGTATGTATGTATATCGATAAAATGCTTATGCATCACGCAAGCATGTTTTAACACTATACCTAAGATTTGTAAAATGTTTTTGCATTGCGCTCATAAGGAAAGTAACACAACACAACCTTTACCCAGGAGCGAAAATCTTAGTCTTAAAACTAAAAAAAACAATAATAATGTGAGATTTATCATGATAATTATTGATAAGGACTGATGTCAACATGATTAACTTGATATATTAATCATATCTATCAATACATTTTAAGTGTCAAAACAAAGGGTCTAAATGCTTGTCAGTGTTATATTTTATAAATTAATTTCAATATTTTTTTTATATATTTCCCCAAATATCCAAGATTACAGCCCTGTGTTTAAGAGTGTAGGGTGTGAGGCTTGTAAGATATTACAGTGAAAAACAAAGCGGTGGCGACAGTAGGGGGCGTCATTGAGCAGATCAGCCCGTGACGTAGACACGCTACTCCCGACTCTCCAGAGAAGAAGAAGAATAACAAAAGCACAGCCAGGCTCTCACTCATCTTCTGTCCTCTCTGGGTTCACTACAACTCCGATTCAGAAAAATGTGACTGAACCGAGGAGGGTTTCCGTGTGGAGGAGCTGATCGTCAGGAGAAACGCTGCTCCTCTTCTCACACGTCTTCCTCTGTGTGCGCTCAGCTATCTCTGCGGTTAGCTCTGAGGCTAGCTCTGGAGCTAACTGAGGCTCGCTCCTCCTCAGCTGGCTCGTCGGTGTCTGACAGACGCTGTGACCGGGGCACAGTCAGTCGGTGATTACTGTTTAATTAACCTCGACCCTCTGCCTCCGTCTGCCCGGAGCTGATCATCAGGTGGGTGTTGTGTTGGTGTGACACTCTGTCCATGTGTTTGGAAGATGCTGAAGGAGGGAGCTCTTCCATCAGACTCTTGTTATTGTCAGGTGAAGCTAATGAAAGTCCATTTTGTTTTGTTTGTCATTCCCCCAACCTCGCACAGTCAAGTAAATACAAGTGTCGAGAAATCTGTGAGCACATCTGACGTCTCTGTCAGTCAAGAAGGCAGACGATACAACAACAAGTCTGATCCATCGTCTTCTGTTCTTGAGTATTTCACTACACAATGTTATTGAGTGGTGGAAAAACCATTATTGACAAGATTAGATATAAAAGTTTTGAACAAACTTCTACAGAACACTTTGCTGCCTTGCACATCTCTAAACTTCAGTAAAAGAAGTCAATATAAGTAGATCTCCGAATCATTTTAATGCAGTTTTAAGAGAGAATTGTTTTTTCAAGTTTTACTAATGTGTGAATTTGCATCTTTTTTCCCCGTTGTATTCATATTAAAATAATATTTTAAGATTTTAGTGTCAGTTTGGATCTGCAAAACTGCAATGTTCACTTCTCTGTATATTGAGACATTTTTATTGACCGAATGAAGGGTGGACAGTATGGCCAAGTATTACATCAGGTTAAAATATTTCATGTCACGGTATTATTCCTTTTAGGGTTTAAACATGGATTTAATTTTCCTTCTGAGTTAAGGTTGTGATTTTAAACTCTTCTTTATGAGCACAGAAGGACAAACAATTGATTTGTATTCTGCTCTTGATTATACTGCAATAGTTATTGATATGTTTTACTGTGGTTTCATCAATAAATCAAAAAATAAATCAGTATCAGGAATTAAATCCATTGCCAGTAGGACTAACAGAAAACTCCAACACAAGCTATTGCAATACTCCAAAAGCCAAAGTCCCTAACAGCGTATGCTCTCTTGATATTGATTTCATATTGATTAACACAGACTGAGTGCATCGTGACGATACAGTGCAGCTGAGCTGTTGTTTTGTTTGTTTCGTGTCTTATGGAAAGGGTAGAGATGGGAAGTCTGGGCAGCAGGTTCCAGTCGCCCTCTCAGGCTCCAGAGGAAGCTGTAGAGGGCACAAGCACCAGCCGCAGACGCAGCTGTGAGTGCAAGAAGAGGAAAAGAAATGCCCCGTGTGACTGTGACAGTGAACAAGAGGAGGATGATGCCATACTGGATACACCTCGCAGGCAAGTCCAATGATCAGCTCTGTGTGAAATATCTTTTAGTCATCAGTGTTCTGTCTCACCATTGCTTCTGTCTCTCCTCTGTTGTTTGTTGGGGTTTACCAAACTTGAGCAGGAAGAAACTGAAATGCACATCGAGGTACATTTATCAAACCTTATTCCTGAACGGTGAAAACAGCGACATTCGCATCTGTGCTCTGGGGCAGGAGTGGAACTTGCACAAAGTTTACCTGTGCCAGGTAAAATACAATGAAACGAAACACCTCAAAGAGAGTCAGTGGTTTTTTTTTATTCATGTGGGTCATCATTTTCATTTTGTACTAATTCTTTGTTTTTCTTGCATTTTGCAGTCGGGATATTTTTCCAGTATGTTTAGCGGCTCTTGGAAAGAGTCAAACATGATGGAAATTGGCTTGGAGATCCCGGACCAGAACATCGACACTGAAGGTGAAAGCACATAAATCACAGAAAGCAACTGTCGACCATTTCTGTTTTTTTACTGACAGCTTTTCTGTTGCATGCGTGTAGCTCTACAGGTCGTATTTGGATCCCTGTACCGGGACGATGTTCTGATCAAGCCCAGCAGAGTCGTCAGTATTCTTGCCGCTGCTTGCATGTTACAACTGGTCAGTAAATCGAAAGAAGTCAGTTATTGTTGCAAATGCAAAGTCACAGTTTAGCTTTTCCATAAATGGAGTCATATTAAATGAATCTTAATCAGATCTCGTGGCTTGTTGTCCACAGGACGGTTTGATCCAGCAGTGTGGAGAAACCATGAAGGAAAACATCAGTGCAAAGACTGTGTGCGGCTACTATGCTTGTGCCAGCATCTACGGCTTGGATTCAGTCATGAAAAAGTCAGATTTTATTTCATCTAATTCTAATTAGATTAATAATCAATAGGCACGTTTGTAATTTATGATATATTTGTTTTTTTAACTCTTGCTATAGGTGTCTTGAGTGGCTTCTGAACAACCTGATGACCCACCAAAATGTGGAGCTGATGAAAGAACTTGGGTTTGTGTACTCAACTCTTTTAACTTTTATTTTCTCATTGTATAGTCTGTGTCTTTTCTTAAATTATAATTGTGATGATTTGGTTTCTCCTCTGAGGATGAGGAAATCTAAATTTACACTGCTAAATAAAATGGCTTCTTTGTGTTGAGTAATAATATTTCGAACCACAGTGTAAAATCTTTGTGACGATAATAACATTTGTGTCTGCGCTGCGATTTCAGAGCTGAGGTGATGGAGCAGCTCATTCAGTCCTCAGACCTGTTTGTAATGCAGGTGGAGATGGATGTATACACTGCTCTGAAAAAGGTAGGATGAAATGTAATGTGCTTTTCACTCAACGTGTTTATTTGTATTATATTAGACTTGTTTTTTTCTAATAGCTTAATCATTTTCTCTCTCTGAAGTGGATGTTTCTGCAACTCAATCCATCGTGGGACGGTCCCATCAAGCAGCTTCTGGCTGATGCTGATGCCTGGTTGTGCAAGCGCAGGACTGGTACTTTTAAACCTGCATCTCATTAAATAGTATCACCTTTTTGCTGTTAAAGACCCACACGCAGATGTTTGACTCATTCACTTAACCTTGCTCTGCAGACATGTGTGAGAGAGAGCCCTTCTTGAACACAGACGATGGTGCATCTTTTTGTTCGGTGTTCAAATACGTTCGTCTCCAGTACATCATCAACGATTTGGCATCTGCACGCATCCTGGAGAGAGATAATATTTTGCCCTCTGGTAAGATTTGGTTCTTTCTGACATTGCTTTCTTATGATCTGCATCTTTAGGTCTTTAAATTCATTACCTGTTGCTTGAATACAGCAGAACAGAACAGAAGAGGAGCATTTTAATGGTTACATTTAGTTTTCATGGACCGTCATGTGACTCAGTTGATCATTCTTTTGCCAAAATTCTGTTTCCATGTTTGATTTACTTGCTTAAGTTATCTCTTGTTATGGTCAGCTGCATTAAGAAACTAGCAGACTAGATATAAAGCAGTAGCAGTCAACAATGTCATCTATATTTTTAGGAAGAGCCTTATCCATGTGTTGATTCACTGAATATTTTTTCTTCATTTTCACATTCTTCTGTTATATTTTCTATTTTAGATTGGCTAACATCAGTTTACAAAAACCAGTGGTTTGCAATGCTCCGGACGGAGTTTGACAATGACAACGGGTGAGTGTCTTAGACTGAGCGTTATCATCGTATGACCCCAATAACTGTAGGTATATAATATTGTTTTAAAGTTGTGATTACAGAGGAATCCATCTGTCTCTAGTCCCCAGGAAGCCAACAGAGAGGAGTTTGAGCTGAGCAGTATGAGGTGTGGCAGGAAGCTGACCAAAGATGGAGATGTGAGTCTGACAGTTTCACTGTTACACTAACCCTTACAGGCTCCTGTACAGGGACAGGTTACTGTGATGTTTTTCCTGTCCTCAGTACTGCTGGCGGTGGACAGGCTTTAACTTCGGCTTTGACTTGTTGGTGACTTACACAAACCGCTTCATAGTTTTCAAAAGAAATACCCTGAGTCAGCCATGTGGGGGCGCTGTGAGCCTGCAACCCCGGAGGCATTTGGCTTACAGGTCAGTGGTGCAGTCAAACTTCAAACATTCTCTGGATTTAAAGCATGCGTATTATCAACAAGCCATCAAACTAAATTGTCCAACTATTTCAACTATATAATTTCTATGTGTGCAGGTTACGTCTCGCCTCCTTTGACAACCGTGGAAAGCTGGTCTGCAGTCGCTCGACGGGTTACCAGCTCCTCACCCTCGAGAAAGACCAGGTCAGTGAATATATGGCTGCAGATGTATATGACTCAACTGTCACTGAATTAAATTGGAGGGTTTTTTAAATATTCTCCTGTTCCCTTCAATCCCTCAGGAGTATGTGGTGATGAACCTGGACAGCCGCTTGTTATCATTCCCCCTCTACGTGTGCTGCAACTTCCTGTATACGTCGCCACAGTTGGACAACCGTCCAGATTCCTCAGAGCAAGACAGCACTGTTCGCTGTGTGTCTTGATGCTAGTCCACCCGCTGCCATTCTCACGGTGAAGCCAGGACACTGACACAAGCTTGTATGTACAATCCACCACCATATTCAACACCATTTCCACATGGGACATATCGTCTGCATGCTCTGTACCTCAGTGAGGTGGGATTGGAAAATGATTTGTGTCAATGTATTTAGTGTTTTGGCACATTCTGAGTTTACTGTGTGACAGAGACACATCACAGTGGCCAGGAAAGATCAGGCCACACTCCGCCTTCAGAGCAGCTTCACTCGTCCTCAAATGTTTGTCATGAACTGTCTCCATTGAGATGTTGGGCCTTTGATCAAAATGAAAAACGACATTTATCTTGAGGTAATGAAACTTTGCTTTGGACTCCTCACTTCAGTGTGAAATAGTCATAATGGCTTTGTGGTGTTTAGATCTGGTGTTTTTGTGACGACCCTGGAAGAGTTTCACCTCACACGTGTATTATCGAAACTAGCATGGAATTGGTTTTGTCGATAATTGTGGGAACACTATCATTCTTGGATGTATGAACATCACCGGAGGCTGAAACTGAACATTTGAAAAGCCTCATCTGCAGAGCAAACCTCAGACTTAGGGACATCCATGAGGTCAAATGGAATTCAGGTCCACTCATGGAAAAAAGAAAATCTCTGTTAATGTTGTCCATTTAATTTGCCCTAATTTAAATACACGTGACTCACGGTGAAAGAAAACACAACAGATGGTCATCAATTGTCCATCAGAGGTCAATACCTCAGAAAACCTGATAACTGCATCAGTAAGATCGATTTGAGCTTTCAAAATGTATAATCGTGTTAGAAGAGCAGTTGTTGCACTCACTTATACGGGAAGGTTTCAGTCTTTTGTTCCTCTAATCATATTTACAATTCACTCGGGGTGTGCACAGAGGTGTGGTCCAGAGTCCACGGGTGTGTTTTGAAGTGGGTCGACACTTTTCACATTCTGTTCCCAATTTGTTACTTGTATTGACTTGAATTTTTGGCTCAGTGAAGCAGAACCCAAATAGCAAACACGTAAAAGGTGTAAGCTGTTTTAACTTGTTAACTCTACGAGGTCCATTGGTTAAGATCTGGTATAAACATCCCTCCTGAGTGATTCACTTGTGATTGGATCTCTCAGGGTTGGATGTAAATACCTGATATGAGTCTCAAGGTCCTAGTTTGTCTGCTAATGTTATTCTTCACCAAGAACTTCTGTTAAAGCTCTTCAGGTCAGAAAGTTCACTACCTCTTTAGTTAAGTGCAGGAAGTGGCATCACTGACCCCTGAAGGACCGGACTTTAAAATTAAGTTGATATGAATAAAAAATAGACGTAAGACACCAGCTCCCTGAAATATTCACTTTCTGCTTTCAGCTGTATCGACCAGCGACACAGTTCTTCCTCTGCAGTGCACTCGCTCTTCATTTCATGGGAGCGTGAGCAGACGTTTACTGCTGCTCCCCTCACCACACAAAGAAATTTGCAGCTAAGTTGTTGAAAAATAACGTTCGGCTATTTTGTAAATCTGTTACCTCATGTTTTGAAAACATAAATGTGGGGGTTTTCAGTCGTGTAAATTGTACAGCTAATACATTCTCGTGTAACTCACCTGTATAGCTCCAACTGTCATCAGGTTTGTCAACTGTTTTTATTTGGCATTTATTTATTTTTTTACTTCATTTGTATTTGTATGGACTTTCTTTTTTTTTTTTTTTTCTTTTTCTAAGTAAATCATGTACACAATACTCAACTGCCATTAAAACTGCCCGTTCAATGGGCTGTGGTGCTATCATCGTATCGGTTTTTACAAAGTTAACTTTGCATTTGTTTGTTTTTTAGAAAATGAACTTGAGGACAGTTGCTTCTTTCATCTGCAACAATAGTTTATTCTCTTGAATTTAAACAGGATGATGTGTTGTCTGTTTTACAGCACCCCCACCCCCGTCAGCGTGGCTTTAAGATCAGTGTGTAGGTGACACCAATGTTGTTTTCAGTTGGCTCCTCTCCAGAATTCAGAGCTCCAGTCATTTGCTCAGATGGTTTATGTAAAACAATTCCTGGCTGCTAAAGACTTTCTATGTGGTATTAGAGAGGACTATTATCATCCAAGACTTGAACCTCTGAAGTCTGTCACTTGTTAATCTGGGGTTTATAATAACTATTTCTATCAGAGATTATCAAAACGCCACACGTCACCTGCTCTTTTTATCCAGTAATAAAACTATGCCATCGTTCCCTCGTTGTGTAAAATCTTATATGAACTTTGTATCATCTGCTGACTCTTATTCAAGGGCTTGATGTGTTATGTTCTGTGTTGCTGATCCTGTTCAATTCTTACTCAATTCAGCAGACACACTGCGTCAATGAATGTGAAGTAAAACCTTTTTCTAAATGAACATTGGCAGTGGTTTGAATTTGTATCAACTCTACAGGTTGACAGTTCTCAAATCACAGTGTGGCCCCTCCTGTACCATCATTTACTATATCATTTTGCTGTCGTTAAAATACAAGTAACAAACGTAAGACCGGTGTTAATCATTGCCAGAGCTTGTGTTGTTGATATGGAAGTAATGCAATCATAAAACAGTTCCATCTACAGTACTTTTAATTAGGTCATATGAACACCTCTCACCAGAGGAGATGAGACAATCACAGAACATGTCACAGTAAAAATATCAAAATGAGCGAGGGATGAGGAGGCTCATGGTGGTAACTTCAGAGATTAAATATGGCCGTTTACCAATTCTTAAAAGAACACACTTCAAGCATTTGCGAGCTGATATCGTGATATCACACACATTTATCACAGGATTTATTTCTCCTTCAAGTTCGAACAAGATTAAAAATGTTAAGCGCCCAGTCTCGAGGGTGGCTTCAGATGTAAGAGCACACGGAACAATAATAAATCTGTTTTAAATCTGCACACGACCAAAACTCAGACTCACAGCCTGTGAAACTTCTCGCTAACGGTTAATGATGCTCCAGCTCCTCCACTCTTCTGTTAGAGCTCAAACTGGCTGAGGCTACTAACCCTGCGCTACTTTGTGTGTGTGTGTGTGTGTGTGTGTGTGGTATCTCCAAGATGTGACCGCCACCATCCGTCCCGCTCGTCACTGCTCTAAAGAGTCCAGATTCTCTTTGATTCTTCGGGTCATGCTGGGGATCAGGCTAAGATGGTCGTCCACACAACTGCCCACGCAGTGGTCCATCAGTGATCGAACAGCCGTCTCCTTGGCGCCGGAATCGAACAGGTCCTTCGCTTTATCGTTGCAGTGCATCGTGCATCTGGTCAGTCGATCCTGAGTGGGGGGGCAGAGACGAGATAAAACGCGGTTTGCTGAGGGCACGTTTTAGAGGCCAAAACAAATTTTTATTCTGTCCTTAATATTTAATTCTAAGACAAAATAAGGTTCAATTATTTCTGAAATGATTTTAAAGGCTGAGTGACTAAGGGCACATTCTTTCAGATGTGTAGCATGATAGAAAAAATATTTCTCCAAGTGGGGCCTGTACATTTATTTCTTTTCATAAGAAAAAGGACGAGGTAATGATATAGATTTTTATGTGGGAGTTCTACATTTGTACTGTTTCTGAGAACTTAATTGTTGCTTTGGGTTCTTTCTTTTTCTCTCTTGGCATATATGAAAATAGTGATTCATGAGGAGACTCTTTGGCCTGGCTGAAGGTAAGCGGTCTCTCTCTCTCTCTCTCTCTCTCTCTCTCTTGAATTAACAGGGTATATAGATACAGAGAAATATACAGAGAAGTGGCCTATTTTGGAAGAATCGAGCTCTGGTCTGTGAGTAATAGTCCTTATAATGATCACTGATCACATGTGGCCTGACCCTGCAGTGTGTTTGCTCGGAGGTGATGACATCTCACCTGGAACTTCTCCAGCTCTGAGGTGACCAGACCCTGAGCTTTGGCCAGCGGCGTGTGGCACCTGTCGATGCACTGATGCACCTGGGACATGGAGTCTGTGGAGCGCTCACAGCAGTCTGCGCTGCAGTGGAACATGCGACCCTGCGAGGGGGAGGGAGGGGACATGTGAGGGACACGGAGGACACAGAGACAGACACAAACATGCAGTAACACACACTCAAAACACAGAGAATCACACAGACACACACCTGCATTTTCCGGATGTGGTCTCTCTCCAGGCTTTGGACCATCTCCTCCACCACATTCTGCACGCGCGTCTGATGTCCGTCCGCCATGTCTGCTCGTCCTGCTCTCACACGTTTCAGGAACGATTCAGCTCTGCAGCATCTAAACTATCGAGCTCTACCCGCTGGAAGCCGCCGTCACCACTTCACGTTACTGTTTGATAATAACTAAGGTCACCTCCATTCAAGCATGCTTCAAAATGAGAGATTATTGAGTCACTTCCGCTTTACTTCCGCAACCGGTTTTAGACAAAAACAACCTTTTCCGGTTTGGTTAATCGGACTTCAAAATAATGCCCACGAGATTTTAGGTTTTATCCAGACAGAATATTAATTAAAAAAATAATATATTATTATAATTTATATATTTTATTTATATTTCTTAAGAAATTACAGAAGATAAATTATCACTTCTGCTCAGCATCTAACTGCGCAAATCAAATGACCTTTCAGAATAAAAGATTGGAAAAGTATCCTAACTGGACTTTGCTTCTCTCTCTCTCTCTCTCTCTATATATATATATATATATATACTTCTGATTGTAGCAATGTCAACTTTTAACATTTAAAAGTTTGATAATATTTCTGACCACAGAAAAGTTCTAGCCTATTTACAAATGATGTAATTTATTGAGTTGTCCTTTAAATTCACTGTCTTTTCTGATTACTCGTCATTTTATTTTGTTTTATTTCCATTGTTGACATTGCAAATAATCAATTTCCCCTGAATTTCACGTTTTAAATGGCGATGGCACCGTCTTATTTGGCTCCTCATCTCCAGCCCTGTGTAAATCACAGTCTGGCTTCAAACAACTTCACATATCTCTGAATCTGCTTTACAGATGAGAAGGAATGGGATTTATTTTTAAGAAACATGAAGAGCTCCAAAGAATGGTCTTTAAATGTACTAATAAATAAATAAAGTTGTGTTGTATAAGTGTGACTTAAGTAATATTATTTTTTGCCTGCTGTTCTCAGGTCTTATCTTCGTTTAAATAAGAAATAAATCAAAAAAAGGTTATAATCTATAAACAGTAGAGGAAGAAATGTTCAGATCTCGTAAACATGGAAACAGCATAGACTAAATTACTCAATTAGATGTAATTAGTTTAAAACTGTCAAAAGTATAAACAGTAAATTGTTCTTAAGATATTAACAGTATAAGGAGTAATTAAGTAGTGCCAGGCTGTCATATTATTAATTAAATGTTTAATTCATTTTAAGGATACTGTAACACAAAAAAGAGAACAAATACATGGTGCATATTTGTTTCTTGTCCTCTCGTCACTTTTGTTGGTAAACTGCAATCTGAGTATGACAGCTGTTCAAAGAATGATTAATAATAATAATTTGTTCGTTAATTGTTAATTATAATCTCAAATGGATTTTGATGCTTTTATTGTGAAACTCGCACTTCAACGTACCCGGAAGTGTGTCTCATTATTTATGGCCGTTCACGGAGCTCCGACATGAATCAAGCGTGAAACCAGTTCAGTGAGTTCTTCCTACTTCTGTTCTTCGTTCAGTTTTTTAGTAAAAGAGAGGAAGAGTTTTTATTGAGCTTTAAACTTTAACTTAAGAGTAGCGGTGAAGAGAAGTATGTGAATTTCACTTCTGGATCAACCACAGTCACTTTTAAAACAGTGAGTTCTCTGTGTGTCATTGATGATTGAATATATTTAAGTAAACAGACGTGATCACTGCTGAAAATAAGCTTTACCATAATGTTATAATTCCCCTTGTTATTCTCTGCTCGAGTCTAAACTCATGTGCCCTTTGACCGAGACTGATGGGAACTAATCACCTGAACTTGTGTTCGTTTCTTTACTCCACAGACGTTCCTCAGTGCAGAGCTCTACAAGTCTACTATGAGTCTTCACACCCTGACACTGACAGCTCTGTGCTTCCTGTGGCTCTGTCCCAGCAGCAGAAGTTTAGCCTCAGCCCCAGATCTGCAGGAGCAGCCCAAAAAGATAGGTGAGGTTCTACACAGAAACTAAAACACAACATTTAAACTGTAATCTGTGAACACATCCTGAATTCATTCTGATGCCTCCATCTTCAGGTTTAAAGGAGCATTATCCTCCTCAGGATGCTGGAGGTAGAGGGTTGTTTCATTTCTGTGGGATTAAATAAAAATATTTTTTAAAAATACATAAAAATGTTCCCAAACTGAATCGATTAATCATTTAAGTAATTAATCTTTGAATGATTGCAAAAAAACACAGATTTTCTGGTTTTCTCTACTTCTTCTATATTATAATAAAGTTAATATGTGTAGGATGTGGCCAGACAAAACTAGATAGTTTAAGACTTTGGACCAACAAATGCAGAAATGAAAATTTTCACCTTTTTTTTAGACTAGATGTTAAAACAATTTATCCGTATGTTAAATGTTACATTTGTGCTAGTTATCAAGTTTTTCACTCATTAATACAAGATAATAATAAACTGAAAATGAATCAGTTGGTTAAATTATTCAGGTCATCACTGATCATTTATGTCATTTTTCAAGGAGAAATGCCAAAAATGTGACAGTTCCAGGTTCTGAAATATTAGAAAATCTTTGGCTCATGGGCCTTAGCTACTATTTTCCTGTAAGTGGAAAACTTGGAGCACATTTTCTGATCCTGTTGTCATTGCTCATTCCATGAAGCTGTGGTGGGAGCGGGAATCGGTGGTACGGCAGCAGCGTTTTACCTGAGGCAGGAGTTTGGAGCCTCTGTGAAGATCGATGTGTTTGAATCCAGCGATGTAGGTGGGCCACTGGCAACAGTGAAGATCGGGGATCATGAGTATGAGACGGGAGGGTTAACGATCCATCCTTTAAACCTACACATGAAGCACTTTGTTGAAAAACTAGGTAATGTCAACACGTTGAAAATTAAAACCTTAATTAGAATGTAATCCATCATATTTCACCTTTGTTTCCTGTATTTTTTCAGGTATTCCTCCAAGGAAAGAGGTCTCGACTAAAATGGCGATCTTTGACGGAAAGGAGCTGACGTTTGAAGAGAGCGACTGGTTTATAATTAATTTCTTACGCATGCTCTGGCAATACGGCTTCAACCTGCTTCGAATGCAGATGTGGGTGGAGAGTATTTTGGACAAATTTATGAGGTAAGAAATTGTCACATCTGCTAATATGAGATTCTTTCAGTGTGAGATCCATAAATATTGTCTCTGATTTGCTCTTCCTTGTTTTGTTACATGTTCTCAATGATCGTGGATATCGTGTCACTCAGGATCTACCAGTACCAGCAGTATGGTTACTCATTCTCCAGTGTGGAGAGACTCCTGCATGCTATGGGCGGAGACAGTTTTCTCACCCTGATGAATCAGACTCTGGAGGAAACCATGAGAAGTGAAGGATTCTCACAGATCTTCCTCAATGATTTTGTTGCACCCATCACTCGTGTCAACTATGGTCAAAGTGTCCGCATCCACGGGTTTGCGGGTACATTTATAGAGTTTGTGCTGTTTTATCACATTTTGAATAACAACCCTTTTTTGTTGAGAAGATGTAAGAACGGTTTAACTTGTACGTCTCGTCTTCCAGGGGCTTCGTCTTTAGCAGGAGCAGATTCAGGTCAGTGGACCGTGGATGGAGGCAACAAGAGAGTTTGCTCAGGACTGTTGTACAACAGTAAAAGTGAGCTCATCCCTGCCAGAGTGACGTCCATCTCAGTAAAAGTTCGACCTTCCAAGTCAGGTAACACCTTCATTTTTCTTCACAGATCAGATTTTCTCTTGTTAATGAATCTGTAACATCTGTGTTTTTGTTTGTCCTTTATTTTCAGGCACCACAACCAGTTACTATGAGGTCAGTTACGTTGGGGAATCAGGCTCCGCTCACTCTCTTTATGACATCGTGGTAATAGCAACACCACTTCACCAGGGAAAGTCTGACATCACCTTCTCAGGCTTCTCTCCTCCGATCCCGTCTCACTACCCTGGCCTTTACCACCAGACGGTGTCGACTCTGGTCCACGGCCTGCTTAACATGTCCTACCTCGGCACCACAGAGCCCCCCTCTGACTTCACTGTGTCTGATGTCCTCACCACGGACTCCAAGGGCTCGCTCATCCACCGCCTGACCTCTCTCGACCCCGTGCACATCCCTGCTGGTTACAAACGCCCTCCCGCCAGCCATGCCAAAGTTTGGAGGGTGTCCTCGCCACAGCCGCTGTCTCAGGAGCACCTGCAGAACATGTTTATCTCATGGGATTCTGTGTCTGAGAACCGGCGGCTGGCTTATCCTGCGTACCGCCCACCGCATCGGAGGACCCCTCCGTTCGTCCTGCACAACCGGCTGTACTACCTCAGCGCTGTGGAGTGGGCGGCGAGCACCATGGAGATGAGCGCCATCTCTGCCAGGAACGTGGCCCTGCTGGCACACCACCGCTGGCATAAGCAGGTCGGCAAAATCGACCAGGAGGACCTGCACACCCGACTTAGAGGGGAGCTCTAAGACGTCACCACTACTCTAGATGAGAACAAAAAGCAATAAAATACTTCCAATCAAGCAGAGTATGTACAGATGCTCAAGGGCACGTCTGCTGCACTGTAATAACTCCAGTCAGGGTGAATCCCAACTCTCTTTCAGGTATCTGTGGTGCTCTGGCTTCCTTAAACTCTGATTCTGGTTTGTTAAAGCTTCATTTCTAGAGAGTAAAGTACTGTTGCTGAGATTTACAACATAACTCGATTTAAGGTTAGTCAGTCAAAAAACCACTGGCAAAATCAGTTGGTAAAATATTTGTAAACTTTTTTATATAATTGTCTAAACATTTGTTAACTTTTATAGACTGTTAATAAAAAAATCGTCTCCACTTCCTCCAGTTATCGAAAAATAATATGAACGTGGCCATCTTGCACATTTGGAGTGTTGGTGAGGTCGTCTCAGCTGTCAATCATAATGTTTCATCCAATTTTAAATTAAAACCAAACTTACCAGAAACATGAACACTTGAACAAAGTGTGAAAAGCTAACCTAAAATGATCAAATCATCTTCATGAATCATCTTTGAGAGAGATTTATTTAATCTCTAATCCACCAACATGGAGGAGGTGGGTTTATGACGTATACTTCAGCCAGCCACAGGGTGGCGATCTAGAGGCTTTGTCTTCACTTTTGGGGATCTTTCATGTCGTCTTTCTTTGTGTATGGTCTTTGGTTTCAGTTTTTAAAGAGAAAAGAAAGAGGAGAGTTTTTCTCTCTTTCTTTTTTGGACCAATCACTAGATCGAGAAAATTATCTGCAAACAAATCAATAATATAATGATTAATAATGATAATTGTCAGTGGCACCTGGATGACATCGGTACAAAGTTAAGGCAACAAAGACAAACTGGGAAATGATCGGAATTAAACATGTTTCAGGTGAATTAATAAATTGGTTGATAATAATCTTTATTCCACAGGTAAACTGTTTCATGCAGTAACTTCAAATCAGATAGTTTAGTTCAAACCAGACTGTAACATGACAGTATTGGTAAAAGTTTTAACATTTTGTTTCCGATCTGAAATCTTTTTTATTAATGACTCTCCTCCATTCAAAGATCCGAGCAGTAAACTTAGTGCAATGCTACTACTGTAACTTTGAAATGAATGAAAAATGTTCCTTTAATAGCTCTTGCCAGCAGCTGCATCATCATCATCGTCACTGTCAGTGTTGAACCCTGAAGGCATCACCAGCAACAGCAGCACAAGTCACAGTAAATGGTGGAACTACGTTGTACTGTGTTGAAATGTGTAATCACTGTGAATCATACTGAACTACAGGGTAGAACTACTACGCTCCTCAGTCTGTATATGAGTTTCTTGAGCAAAGTTTAGATTTGTAAAATCATTTTTTGTGTTTTCCACGGCAAAGCTAACATCACACAAACCAACCACTGTTAACCTTGAGCCAAATTCATGCATGGCCTTTAATAACATGATGCTGTCCCTTTATTGATGGACTCGTGTCTTCAGATGATTTTCTTACTCTGCAGCACACTACTGTAAATGTTGTTATAGTACAGGCAGCTGTCAGCAAGAGAGGTTTAATACTAAGATGTTTTCTCTGTATACAAGATGAAAATTATGTACAAACAAATTCATGTATTTTCTTAAATAGACTGATAATAATTGGAGTCTAATTCACACTGAACAGTTGAATTTATTGTGGTGCCTTAAAGGTCCAGTGTGTTACATTTAGATGAAAGGGATTTTTGACAGAAATTGAATTGAATATAATCCTAGTGACGTTTTCACTGGTGTGTTTCATCTAACTTATTTGAATTGTTGTTCTCTTCACCATATAATGAGCTCTTTATATTTAAAAACTTCATTTCCAAACTGGAAAAACTAAAACCTTTTGAGTTTCCATGACAACGGAAGTTCACCACATGTTCTTTATCATGTTGGGAAGGGGAGGGTGAGATGAGGAGTATTCCGCTGCAACATGAAACTTCACCTCTAGATGTCACTAAATTCTACACACTGAACCTTTGAAGTCAAAGTAATGAGCTCTGTTTTTTAAAAAGTTGCCTCTGATTTTAGAAAACATTTGTCTAAACTGTGATTTTTAATGAAGTGAAATTTGCCATCAAGAGTTTTAAACTGAGGCCGATGCCTTTCTGTATTTTGTTGTAACTGAGATTTAAATGATGTCACTTAAATAAACTGTACCTATATGTTGTTTAGCTAATTTGGGAAGACCGTTACTGTTTGCTGATTGTTTCTCAAGCACTTTTCAAAGTTAATTTTTTAGATTTTTTATGTGTCATCTATATTGCAAGAATAGAATTGTGCACTTTAATTGAATCAGAAATCCATCTGCAAATGCCAAATAAAACCAAACCAATGTTTCTTATTTCTAGATTCTTCGGCACAAATAAAATGATACTTTATCATTTTAAATTAATTTAATTTCAAACATTAACTGAAACCTCCCTGATGAAACTGTATGTTTTAAAAAGTGTTTACAATCACAATAAAGTGATGAGACCGTGTCTGCTTCGTTCTCTTTATTTGATATTCTGCCTGAGGACTGATTTAGCGTAATTAGCTCTAATATGTTTTCACTCCTGTCCGTTTGTTTGTTGGTTTTATGTTTATAAGTAAGAATACACAAACTTACTGCACCGATTACCACTAAACTTGGTGAAATTATATGGTATGGGTCTGGAAGGAAACCATTCAATTTTGGTGCAGATCTGGGATATTTATTTTCCCTTTTTTAAACATTGTGAGAATTGTGTTTTTCTACCAATTTCACCGTTTTCCAAGCGAACAGTTCATGAATCTGGATGAAAACAATCAGACACATTCAGGGGACTGATTTTTATTAGTATGTGAAATTTAGTGCAGCTCGATTAAATTTAAAGCAACTGTTGTGCCTGAGAAGAGGTTCTATTCTTTAAGGGTAATTATATTTATGTTATTCATAGAGGGAGGGTGTGTTATATTTGCTTCAGATATAACTGCGTGCCAATTAGTAAATGAAAATGTGATAGAAATATTATCTTTTCTTGGTTTTTTTCTGTCTCCTTTTACAGTTAAAATTCTATTTAAATTCAAATAATCATCATCTAGAATTCAGATTTTTCTGACTGTTTGCCTTGTCTTGACTGAGATCAGGATGAATTTGTATTGTGTGTGGTGAAATCACACTTTCCAGCCCCAAAAGGAAGTAAACATTGCTTTGATTTTTTTTTTCTTTTGATCAAACAAACACTGGAGCATCCCAAATAAAAGCCCGTGTGACTGAGGGGCCAACAATGGGTGTCATTGACGGCCTGAATAAGGACACGTCTGTGTGCTGATGTGCCACCCAGCTGTCCTCTCAGGTAGGGAGGGACAATGGTACCAGAGCTGCCTGTCCATGCAGAACATGTGATGGGACTTGAGATATAAAGGAGGTCGGGAAGTGACAACAACACAACCCAGAGTCTGGATCGACACCGAAACCTTCTACAACCAGCAGACCAGCAGCCAAGATGAGATCTATAGGGCCGGTGATTGTTTTCCTCATTGTGGCAGCATTTCACAGCGGTAAGAAGAATAAATCATCATGTTCATTATTTGCAAGTGATTAACAACATTACTATAATTTATATTGTGCTGATTCCCATTGATTTTTTATGTTTGTAATTTAATTTTCATTTACAGACAAATTAAATTCGAATGTCAGTAACATGACTGATGTGTTTATGAACATGAATTTTAGCTCTTTCAGCTTCTTTGGAATCTGCAGTGAAAGAGGAAACAGCCGCTCACTATGGTGAGAACCAACATTAACAGGAGATATTTAAGAGTGATGACACTTGTACGGCTCAAAACTGATATAATTCGATTCAAATGATGCGTTTTCTTTCATGCAGATGGATTCACTGAACTGCAGAAAATAGGTACAGTGCAGTGCTGCAACTGAGATTCCAGATTTTTTAATAAATGTTTTGTGCATTTTATTTGTTTTATAGATTTTTAGTTCAAGTCTGTGTGAATTCTGTAAAATATAATGACACAGGGACACTGACTGACTCATGAATGGTTTGTTAATTGAGAGGGATCCCTCACATGTGGCTCCCTCTGAGGTTTCTACGTTATTTTAAAAAGGTTCTTTTTGTAGTTTTTCTCCTCTTGTTGAGGGCGATGTCACACAGGAGGATGTCACAGCTTGTTAAAGCCCTATGAAACAAATTTGTGATTTGTGAATATGGGCTATACAAATAAAATTTGATTGATTAACTTTTATTGTGAATTATCTGACTCGATCATTCTTTTTTTGATTTATTTATTTATATATCTATTTATAAAAGCCCATTTCTTCTCTTTCAGTAGTACACACTGTCGATGTGTTGTTTGGACGTCGCTTTGTGACATTTTACCTCTTTGTCTTTCCAGATCAGATGGAATTTGAGGCGGCTCAGAAGAACGAGGCGGCTCAGATGAATGGTGAGTCTGCAGTACTGTGAAGAATACAAAGTACACAATCCAGATACTACATTAGATATTAATGGATTCAAGTATTCTGTACCTTTGAAATGGAACGAGCTGCAAATTGTTCTACAACTGCTGTTTCACATTCTCCTTGGTGATCTGTTATATTTGTTATATGATGTTTCTCATGATTCTTGTTTTAACTCCTTGTTGTGTTGTTTTCATTTACGGATTGTGAATGTCTGCTGAAAGATTAAATAAAATAAGAAAGAGTGAGAATACTTTATCTTACACAAAGACCACAGCAGAGGGCAGTGACTGGACACCAAAATGAAGACATTACACCTCCCATCCACTGTGTTAAGTACAATATGTTAAATAACTTTCTTTTTTTTCTTTTTTTTACCTTTTCCTGTCCAGTTACAGAGGACCAGAGTCAGGACGTCCACTACCTCGGTGAGAGGGATGAAATGTATGACCTTTGACCTCCACTGATGCAGATCTGGGTTCAGTTGGTAATCAAACCTTTCACACCTTTAACTTACAGAGGCTGCTCAGGATGAATCTGGTAAGTTACCGATCACATAAAAATCTGAAATGAGTGTTTTAAAAGTCAGAGTCAGATGTGGAGATGTTTTCCTACAGAGGAGGAGCATGTTGAGTTTGCGGAGGAGAACAACACAGGTGTGTAACAACATCTGGCTTTAACAGACAACATACAATCTTTCTTTTTTTTAAATCTTATATCCAACATTACATAACGTGAAATCCTCCTCCAGCAGAGGGAGGCGGCAACTCTGACACTGCAGCTCAGGAGGGTAAGACATTCAGATATCAGCCTGTAGGGGGCAACAAAGGACAGTTTAGATGAAAGATGAAGTGGATCATAGGACTGTACTCCAAAGTACATTGTGTACATTTAGAATATAGGCTTTTTTCTTTTTTTTTTTAACCAATATCCCTCCTCTGTTAACCACAGAGTCCGAGTCTGAGTCCTCTGAGGAAGCAGATGGTGAGACATTGTGACTTCAAAACTTTTTTCTGCACATTAAAGTTTTAATTTAAACTTCAGTCATTCTAAGAAAACTCTCTTTGTTGTTTTTGACAGGGACACAGTTGCGGGGTGAGTAAATGTACAAAACACACATATGTAAAACACTAAGAAAATGCAGTTATCCACATACTTATGAACTTCTTATCATATTTTATGCTTTTTTGTTGATTTCTTAAAACTATTTAAAAAGAATATTAACAAGTTAAATACAATCTGGAGGAACACAACGGTCTAAAGATACATTCTAATGTGTTCCCAGGGCATCAGGAAGCAGTTACAGAGACTGTGAGCAGTTTGGGTAAGATCAAGTTATATCAGGCCACATCTTACAACTCCCACAATTTAACTACCCACTGTAAAGTTCCTCATGTCTCCTCTGCAGATGAAGTCAGTCAGGATTCAACCAAGGAACAAGGTGAAATCTTCATATACACCCGGCAGCAAAACAAATATAGGGGCAAGTGTGTCCTCTTCTGTTTACTGGTCATCCAGACAGTGGTTAACATTTTTTGAGGCCAACTCAAAAGTACCTGCTGAGGCAAGATGTGGTGAATTGTTTTTCAAGCGACCCAGTGAAAGTTTAAATTGTAGGTTATGCAATCAGATGGTGAGAAGATCCAGTCGGAGCCAGTTTCGGCTTGCTTTAAATAGTGTCAAAACCTTTATAGTCTGGTGCCTAAATCAAAAAAACTGTGAGATGACTCAAGAGCAATAACAAATTTACAACCCGGCAGCTTTTGAAAACTCAAGAAGGGATTTTTTTTTTCCACCCCCAAAGTTAGACAAACAGTCCTCTTTGTATGTGGGTAAATCTGGGACAGGAATCCAGGGCACCCTGAGACGTCCCAGGGTTCTTATTGTGCTTGATTTATGATGTATCCTCGACTTCTAGTTATTTTAGGAGCATGGATGCTTTCTACCTGTCCTGACGCTGGAAGGATTCTTTTAAAGTTAATCGGATTCTTTTGATCCAAGGTTGTGGAGGCAGCGATAAAGGTTATGTTTATCATTCAAGCCACATTTCCCCAAAGAGGAGAAACCTTCATAAAATAGTGTAGTAAAAAAAAAAAAAAGATGAATTCAACCTGAAGTAGTAAATCCTAATCCTCTGGGGATAGACTAGGCCTTGCTTTGAGCCTCACAGCAGTAACAATCACACACCGGTGCATTCGTCAATCAGCTCTAAAGGCAGGCGAAGTGAGTCATACCAGAAAATGGGAGAGATGTGATTCATGCACACGCTTTGAAAGCCCTGGAAAACTACTGAATTGTGTTGTTTGCTATGTAAAGCTGGCGTAAAGGAATCTTCTGTCTGTCCCCTGCGTCACAGATGTGCTGGAGTGAGAAAATGCTGCAACGTGCGGATCCTGGCACGCACTTGTCACCCAGTGCCTCAGCAGCACTGGACTTACGGTCAATAAAAGGGAAATATCCCACCTATCTGTTAAAGCTGTGTGTAGTCTTTTATGTGTACATCAATATTTGCTGTACAGGATTACAGTATTTCAGGACTAATTTTGGGTCGTTTCCCTGAGAAGCTGAGTTGAGTTTGAGCATGGTTTCCAATACTCTGCATGGTATAATATATACTGAAGCTTTCATATATTTTAAATCAGCATCACATAAAAATTCAACAAGATTTTTTTCCCATTTTTATTTTTCATTTGTTTTTTTTAATCCACAAATATGGACCAAAGTATGTTGATGTGTATTAAAAAAAAGAAAACAAAAAAAACATCTTTGGTTTCTAAGGGAAAATAAAACAATTAAGGCAACTACAGCATCTAGGTCCGAAATGCATTTAGTTCTGCAGCCAGATGACCACACACCCGTGGCATGCAACATGACTGCCCTTATTCAAACAGGGACCAGATCAGCTCCACACCACTCACTCAGTTTACTTCCAGTTTTTAGGTTCCTGTTCCTCTCCCGCTTGAAATCTTTCGAGAAGCCGGGGGAGAAAGAGGAAAGCCGAGAGCAACCCAGTTTGTCTTGGGCAAGTGCAGCGTCCACAGTGAAAAACCAAACTGGGAAGAAGCCGCTGCGAGGTGAGCTTGAAAAACAAGGCTGAAGCAGGCCTAAAGCATTAAACCATCAATGCAATCAAGTTTTCACAGGAGACTTGAGGTCTTGTCTGACAGCACGTTTTTGCATTAGTCGACATTCTGAGGTTATATTTCTCAAATTCAAGTAACCAAGATATTTCAAGCAGTTATTTCTGCACCGGTCAAGAATGTAGAGCCTCAGGAGATTCTAATTTCAGAAGTGGAGAGCAGATCATCCACTCACTGGCAAAATTAGGGCCTTGTCACTTCCTGGCAGAAGTGTGTTGACTTCTTCACACTAATGACGCAGGGTGTTTTTGGTATCACTCTACAGCTGGGTATCCAGTGTTTACAGTTAGGGCTTCTGCCACAGCAAATTACTTGGACAACTATCTTACAGACAAACTGTAGTGCTGCGAGTGGTAGAAAACATCTTCACCAGCTTTTAAATTTAGTGTAAAATCAATTTAGTTCTACAACAGCAGAGAAATGATGCCCTTATTAGGCAAACAAGAAAGCCAGATACAAAATATGAATTATTTAACAAATACTTTGAATTTGGAGAAAACACACATACACACCAATAACCTCGTTTCCCCCCCCCCCACCTAAATATACCCCTTTTTGCATCTACATTACTTTCAACGTGTGTTATGATGAGAGTTACTGTATATCTGCAAAAGGCTAATACTGCATTTTAATTGTTTTTGTCATTTCTTTCTAATGTGTAACACAAAATTAAAACAACATGACTGTATATACATAATTTCAATGTAAAAAAAGAATGGAAGAATGAGTATTAGAAAAAAGAAAGTCAGCTGATGCTTTTAGATTAACTCTTTACAGAATGATGTGATATGAAAAGTCAGAAAAAAAAACAACAAGATTCCCACTTGTGGGTCAAATGGAACGAAGAGCAAATTCTAGGTTGAAAATTATGCAGCCAAGAACCACAAGCCCATATCACGAGTCCTTTCAACACTTTTCTTTCTCCTTTTTCTTCCGAAGTTGTTGGCTTGAGGTAAGCAATGTATTCTGACCTTCCAACGTCATTCTGTTTCTCCTCCCCTGCGTGGGGCGCAGCAGAATGTTTCACAGGATGCCGTAGATGAAGATAGCCATAATGGCAGCACTGATCAGGCCAGAGATGGGCACAGTCACGAACCACGCCATGAAGATGTTTCTGAACAGACGCCAGTCCACTGCCTTTCTCGAACGCAGCCATCCAACTGCAACTACAGAGCCCACCTACAGACACAGCAGTTGTCAGACCACTTCCTCTGAATATATGAAATGTTACAAGTCATGAGGAGAAAGTCGTTCCACATTTGGACCGTCTACCAGAAGGTTAGCTTACCTTGCAGTGGGTGGTGGAGACAGGCAAGCCAATGTTAGAAGCTACTACGACAGTCACTGCTGAGGCTAGTTCGATGCTGAAACCACTGTGGGGGATTAAAAACAACACTGAGCATGTCTGCTAAATTTAAAGACTGGTAATGTCTGTGGAGGATGTGGTCTTATGACTAAGACGAGGAAACAGGATCGGCACTGTCTGAGGTTTTTACCTTGAGGGGGTGATGGGGGTGAGGTCTTTGCCCATGGTCTGAATCACTCGGCGACCCCACACCCAGAGTCCAGCACAGATGCCCACGCCTCCATACAGCAGGATCCAAATGGGTGTGTCTAAATCTGTATTCACGTTGCTGGTTTCGTAAACCAGCCACAGAGCTACCAATGGTCCAATGGCATTACTGCAAAGAAAAGACAGAAGTCATGACCAGATTCTGACTTTGAGTTGAACTTTGATAGGTAAAATTCTTGATAACAGCATGCTTGAGAAACACGCGTCATCATCTATCAGCCTCATTACTGATGGTAACACATTTAAAAAAGGAGACAGCTTACCTAACGTCGTTTCCTCCATGGGCGAAGGATCCGAAGCAGGCAGTGAGAATTTGCAGGAACTGGAAGAGAGTTGAGACTTCTGGCTTGTCGGCCTCAAGGCCGTCATCATCCAGAGAGCTTTGGCTGCTACCTGCATCCTCCTTCCCAATTTCTACCGTCACCTCACCCTCTCCCAGGCCCTCAGGTGTTGTGTGCTCTGCCACAGCATTGCAGTAGCTGGTATAACTGTCCATACGTATCCGCTTCCTTTCCGGACCACCCGACCCCGGGCCCTTGTCACCATCCTCACTGGCACGGAAGTCTGCTTCTTTATGCTTGAAGTCCCCGTGCATGCCAATGATGGCCATCGTGTAGGAAGTGTAGCTGTTGTTGCGCCGGATTGGTCGGTCATTCCCTTCACCCATGCAGTCGCCAACTTTGGCCAGGTGGAGCTTGTGCAGGAGGTCCTTGTAGAGGCCGGAGTCCTTGTGGACCGTGTGGTACTGGCTGTAACCGTTATTTGGCAACTGTGCTGGCCTGTTGAACTGAGCCTGATTGGCAGCATTTGCTGAACCATTGCTGTCCTGAGTTTGCTGGTTGTGGATCTGGACTTGACTGTTTCCCTGAACCTGTTTAGGGGCTAAAGAAAAGAGTAAAAGATTAATTAAAGCTTGTTCAGTTTCATATGAGAAGTTTTATTGGTTAGGGTTTTAATACATATTAATGTACTAACTATGTTTCTTGGCATACTTACCCCCATTTGAAATGCTGTAGTCGGTGTCATCGGAATCTCCGATGTCAAATGCCACCCTGCGTTCCTTATTATTGTCGACATCGTCAGAATCTCCAATGTCAAACGCCACCCTGCGCTCCTCAGAGGGTGCTTGGGGTTGAGCAGAGACGTTTTGATTAGCAGCCGTGGGGATAGGCGTCGATGTCTCCTTGGCAGTCTGTTTCAGGATTGGACAGTGGGCCTCTCTCACCTCTCTCTTCTCCATCAGGGGACTCTCAGAGGGGCTGGAGGACTTCATGTCTCCTAATAGGGGAGGAGTTGGGAATGAGATATTGCTTGGGTCGTGTCCAAACACATACATACACATTGCAGCAGAGAAATACCAGCAAAGCACATGTATTTCCTTTCATCCTAAAGCTGTGGTGAGTTGAGAATTGCATAACCAGAGTCAAAAACCTTTTGTCCTAAAATTGCAACGTTACCTGTGTTAAGCGAGCGCCTGTGTTCACAGGATAAGATAAATGGATTATGACCTTACAAGGAACATATTTACACAACCGCCAGCAGCTTGACTTACGAAAGACGATAAGACTTGAACTGCCCCATCGCTCAAATGACATTTGTTTGTGGTTTTAAAGGGAATCAGGTACTTAGTGCCAATATTTTCTATGTGATAATCATAGGAGTCTGACTAGCAGATCACACTGCGTCATGTTAAGTGGTCATGCTTGGACCAGAGGCCGCCTTCAGCCTGGGTCACCACCTTAAGTCAACCTATGCTTATTTTAGTCAAGAAGGTAAAGACCAATTAGAGGATCACTATGACCCAATTAGGCTGCTTGTCCGCTGGACATAGTGATCTACATGGAACATGCTTTACAGATAACCCTGGCTTTTCTCTATTAGCATAGGAACACATGATGAGTAAAGTCAATATCTCTCAAAGAATATGCTAAGTATTCTGACATGTGGAAGAGTCAGATCAGTCTCTGTGGTTTATTTACATGGCCAGAAAAAACTGAAAAGCCTACACAAATCATTTTTAAATATAAGGTTCTGTGAAATGTTCCATTAAATAGAAAACTATATTTGTGGGACTATGACCTGTCAGCCATTTAGTGATGACCATGTAAGGTCATCTAACTTTCTTCTTCATTTGCAACAAAACATTAACAATAGAAGGAAGAACTATTCATTCAGAGAGGTTGAAACTGAAGAGTGCTTACCCTAAACACCAGTGGTGAATAAATGCAGATGAAAGCTCTCTGCTTTCTACTTTAATCCAGGATTATACGACAAAACCAGTGACAATATTTTCAGATGATTTTCATTAGCAAAACTCCACAATGACAAAGTATCCCTGAGCTCCATACGATGGATTAATATGAGCCCTCTGGGGGAATAGCTTTAGGTTACACGTGCAGGTCTGAATCTGTCAATTGTCTATTGGTTTAAAAGAGGAATCACATCATTTGTGTTCAGCAGAAACTGGTGACTCTTTGGATTTGACACCTGAGGTATGAGGTTGCCCAAAAATGTAAAACTTTATGTGCGACTTACGTTCAATCTTCTTCTTGAGGTGAGGGCAGACAATGAACCAGACCACAAGGCCAGTGAGCACGGAGCAGCCCAAGGAGATAAGCAGGATGCCCCACCAAGGGATCTTGTCAAATCCCAGCACTGAAGGACCGCCATGTGCCATGGATAGAATCAGACAAACACACACACGCAAAGAGAAAAGCAATTTTAAAAAACATGGCAGCAGGTGCTACCTTACAGAGTTCAGAAACTAAATTTTACTAATGTGCAGTTTAATAACACTATACAAATGTTGGGCTGATGTTTACGCGTGACTATGAAGCCTCTAATTAACATGAATGGCACAACTGAATGGAAATGAAGTAATTAATATAGTACAATGACACTGGACCAGGTGTGACATCTTTTGGCATTACATGATTGGCTGCTAGCATTGACTCTTTGTGCCACGTCCTAGTTAAATACGGAAAGTATGTGTACCCCTAGATTTGATGTTATGCAACACCCGATAGGTGAAAGAGCTAAAAAAAAGTCACAATGACCCCGAGCTGCCCCGCTAACAACTGCAGATGGACAATGAGTTCCAAAAAAGGCAACATCAGGGAGAAAAGGGGGAGAGAAAGGGGGAGTCATAAACCAGAGCCGTTTGCTATAGCAATAAAGGCACCTTCTTGCCAAGACTGCAGCAAAGCTGGAGTAGCAGAGGTAGAAGCAATGCAGCACATGTTGAGGGAAAGCAACTGTTGAAGAGGGACAGAGTCGTCTTTGTCATACAGAGAGTATACAAGTCAGCAGCATGGTTAGGAGAAAACAAAAACAGGAGCTCCTGAAAATTCCAGCAAGACCTCTGCTGAGGTGACCTTGGCCATGCATAACACAAAAGACAACATGTCTACTAGCATGGGACTATTTGGGAAGTTTAAGATAAACAAAAGGAAATGAGAGCCAAGGCTAAGCGATAAGTGTCTCGTCCACCATGTTCAGTTGAGGGCAGAGTCCACAGTGCATTCTCTCTACTGAGTCACGCTGCAGCATGAGACTGCGGAGCACCTAACTGTTGTTTATTTAGTTATGCAATAGCTCACTCCCTTCAGGGGAGGATAGGCATAGGAGGAAAAACTGGAAGGTGGATGCGTAACAGCTGAGTCCCCCGGCCTTCACTGGAGTGCATCAGCACACATGCAGGGAGACGGCCAGAGACAGGTGGTTTGGTCGAACAATACTGGTCGGTGCTATAAATCCCAAGGAGGACCAATATATGAAAAGGGCACAAAAGCCTGAAAATGACTAATAGACCCAACTGCAACTCTTTGTCACTGTGACTTGTTTGTGGGGAACTACTTACAAACTATAAAAGAAATCCAAAACCTAGGCGAGGTCTGATAAACACTCCCACACAAAGGGGTTGATTTATACCACAGCCATGCAGTGGGATGAATTGGTCTGCACAGGAAATGGAATTTCACCACGTTCCGCACCCCTCCCTGAAACCTCTGTATCCCATGGCCTACATTACGTAACATGTTGCCCCCCCCGTACTAATATGTGCAGCTTGCCACGGACCTCAATTACAGTGACAGCTAAAGTGACAGTTTATGACTCACTTGGCAGGGAGCCTCCAGCTATTTGTCTTGAACCTAGAGGAGCATTTACCTTAAATATTAAGATTAGTGTGTCAGCTGCACTAAATATTGGCTGAAAGGATCTGTAAGCTCTCTCCTAAAACTAAGTATTTTCTCAGGATCCCAAGTGGACAAAAGCAGCCTCTGGGGACGTCTACGATTCTGTTTCAGGGCCATGTCTCAGGTTAAACTGAAACGGCAAGTGAGTATTAGTTGCATTGCTGATTGTTTGGTGTCCCCAGGGCAACCAACACCATCGTGTGTGTGTTCTTTTAAAGAGTAACCCAGGCAGAAAATTTGTATCCAGCTAAACACATTGAAGTTTGTCAACACAGTGAATGGGTCAAACTGTACAGTCACCATGACATTCAGCCCTGTGAGACAAACACTGGTATGCAAAGACAGTGTATAGGCATGCTTATGCGTCTATGACACATCTCTGCGTGGGCAGATGTTTTAATAGTTCCTAGAATCTCAGAGATGACTAGAAGAGTGACTTGATACTGATTTAGGAAGCTGTAGATCTTCATATCCAGGTGACATTTTGAAGGGGCTCGCAACATTATCATAATTTGAATTCTGGGTAGATTTTCACTTTACAGTGACTGGGGCTGCAGCGGAGTGACAGCAGCTGAGTGTTTTATAAGGTGCGAATAACCCAGGTCACACTAAACCTCAACCGCATAGGGTCAACAGCTGACCCACAAATTCTTTGGCCCAATGCTGGCTTGAGGTCTCTGGCACTGGTGTATATATTGAGTATTGGAATGTGCTCTTGGACGCCTGGTGTCCAATCGCACCACTATGATAGGATGTGGACCAGAGAGAACACTGAGTCCTATCACGGGAAGCCAAACATACTGTTCTCGGTTAGCTGAAGATACTGCATAAGAGTGCATATATCAGCAATAGACAGCAACAAAGAGCTGTTGTTGTCCTAAGTATTAAAAACCAGGCCATGAAATAAACAGGGGCTGTCTGACTTTGACTTTTATATTTTAAAATTAAAATTGATTAAAAAAAAAAAAAGAAATTTGTGATGTGATGCTTTGTGATGTTAAATCATTATGAGACTGTTGGTGCAGCAATTGATGGGGCTTATGTTAAACTGCTTGTGGCCTTAACAATGAACATGGTGACAATTTGTCCTCATCTACAGGATATAGAATAAATGGATGTTATGATGTAAGAGACAATGGGTTTGTTAATGTGTCTAAAATGTGATCTCGCACCTCTTTTTTCTGTGAGGTACCTAGGTACAGGTCCTCGAGAACAGTATGTTGAGGTGTCAGGGACTTCACACAACTGTACAGAATGTGCCTCGCTAAGCCGGGTTAGGGGCTATGCTGGAACTGCAAGTGATCTCCTCTCTGGGTGCGCTGATGTGCGTGCACACATCAGCGCACCATATCTGGTCAAACTCTGGCCTGTAGCAGCCATTTACTGGCCCAGGCCAGCTAACATCTTGAACTGTTACTGTAGGTCCTGTAGAGAGAAAAACAAACAAAGGAGCAAAAGTTGCTCATTTAGAAAAAAATAGTTTCGGGAGGATGACAAATATTCAGAGCATTACTATGCTTATTCTGAGCAGCAGTACAACTACTGGCAGCAGATAACTAAGAACATTTCAAATACCCTCTTAACTCTTGACATCACTGTCTGTGCCCTTCAGAGATGGAGGAGGAAAAGAAGTAAAGTGAAATCTTATTTCCAGCTCCCTGTTGTGCTCTGCTCTAAAAACTTTATTGCAGCTATAACCCACATACAACCACAAGCAAGACAGTCCCAAAAAAACATGTTAAAATAAACACAGCTTCTGTGAAAATGGTCAACACAGCCTGGTTCGGTCTGGAATACGTGTGGGCATCCAGCTGTCTGAGGGAGCAGTTTATTTTAAGCTGTGACTGCGGGCAGGCATGCAGAGCAAAATGACTGAAACAATGATACTCACTCGGAGCTCCAGTGAACATGATGGAGAACACATTGATTCCCAGAGTCACGGCATAGAAGACAGGCAGGGCCTTCAGTCCATTGGGTACGGGGTCTTTCTAAAGAAACCAAGCAGAGCACAATGTCAGATATAAAAAACTATATATGAACAAAAATGCCATATTTTGTTTTTGTTAGGTTACAGAGAACGGCATCACAAGGGCATAGTATTTAAATAAAACCCCTAATATGAAGATAAGGAACTGCGTCACAGAACAAAAGCTTTATTTTTTTGCCTTGTAACAAACATTTCTCAATTTGATTTTGAGCAAAGTGTCATGTCGGTGTTGAAACTGACCAAAACATGTCACTCTGGAAGGTTCTCATTTCGCTCACACAAACACATATTATCTAGAAAGTGATGTGCTTACCTTGTGTAAGATGAACATGCGCACAAAGTAGAAGACAATGCCTGACATTAATCCAGACAAAAGGGGACTCAGGAACCATGAAGCGACTGCAAATCAAAAGTAGTACAGCAATTCAGTAAAATCATTGGTGGTATTCTAACTCTAAACTAAAACATTTCACAGAACTACTGAAACAGTTTAAAAATGTCCTTCTGAGAGTGATGTCATAACTTTTTGGGGAAATGACATACATAGGGAGCAGTTGTTTCAGGTGTGGTCTAAATAGGATATCTTTACTCAACTTTGTCATTTGCCCCTTTAAAGTAAACATCCTTTGACTATTTTGGCAATACAGCTACTGGACCCGAGGTCAGTCAAAGAGAGGCATTAAGACTTCATTCAAACAAACAATACAGTTTTTTCCTGTGAACTCAATGTAAATTTTCTCAGAAGTGAATGATGTTAGCACTATTTTGTGATCTTTCTAAAATGTCTAACAGCCCTGGTTAACATAAGACTCAGGAATATAGACCTGAAAAACACTGCATACCAAGAATCAAGTTGACATTAAATGCACATCTGTTTAGTGCCATTCACAAAGTTAAATGTAAACTTATCACATGCTCAGTGGCAGATGTCTCTTCCTCTCTGGATTTAGCTCTGAGCCAGCAACACCCATTCGTGTCGTCATTGAATTGTTGGCCTAGATATAAACATCTTGCATCTTTCCTTTAATAAAGCCTGTGATGCAATTCAACCTAACAATGAGTTTCGAATTTCTAGGTCAGGTGGTTGGCGTGTCACACTTACCGATACGGAGGAGTTCCAACCACTTTACTCCCTGCTGGCCTTTGGCAACCAGCGAATAGCCAATAGTAGCACCAACAATACAGTGTGTACCAGAGATGGGGAGCTTCAGGAAGGAGGCGGCCAGCTGCCACACAGCAGAACCTAATGAGAATGAGTAATTTGATCACATTAGACTTGACAGGCTGGCGTGATCTCAGCTTTTCCATAAACCTTTATAGACTTAAAAAGACACATTAATAAAAGAATGCTCACAGCAACATAATATAAACCAAACCGCTAAAGCGCAATAAAAAACTTCAAACATTTGCTGTGTATTGCAGATTCACATCATGTTTTTATTGACAGCTGGAATCTGTAATTTTGTATGTGAAGTACTTTTAGTATGAGACATATTCTCTACATTCTCTAGCTTCTACTAGGCCCTAGGTCCCACCCAGCTCTGCTTGCAAGGATCAGTGACGTTTAGCTGAAGATACTCACCAACCATGGCACTGACAGATCCAGCCATTAACTCATGCTCGGTGCCATTGTACATGTTCACATCGATGATGCCCTTCCGGATGGTTTCGCTCACTTTGGCCCCAAGGAGCACAGAGCCCAGGGTCTCGAACACTGTGGCCAGAATGCAAGCCTGTCGCAAGGTGACCACCCCAGAGCCAACAGCTGTGCCAAAGGAGTTGGCAACATCATTTGCACCCACGGAAAAGGCTAGGATGAAGGCGATGAGGAAGCCGACAATCAGCAGCCACATGTAGTCAGTCATAGGAGTGTGAGCTGCTACGGCTGCAGTGCTGGTCAGTATTATTGCAATTGCAGTTGTTGAAACCATGATTGCAGGCTAATAAAGAATCTATTCACAATCTTAAAGGGAATGAATGTCAAAAAATATTAATATAATGCTATTTCTAGACAGCAGCTAATAAAATAAAGAGGTACACGGTAAAAATAAATAATTAGCTTCTCTTTCGGCCACCCGTCTTACGTTGGGTTTTCTGAGATTTAGCAGTGCAAACTCGCAAAAGGTTTATCTGGGACTGGCCAGACAACAATTAAGGTAAACAGTTATGATGAGGGCGTATCGCTATCCGGTAATTGAACTGGATTTGTTGCTGTCCTTTGGGCTCCGGGCTATCAAGCAGAGTGACAAGACAGCCATTGTGCAACTGTAACTGCAGATGAGCAGGGGTGCATCCTGGGGAAACAAAAGACAGAGAAGACTTGCGTTAATAACAACTTCCTCCTCATTCCCTCTTTATGGGTAAGGCAGCAACGACGCAGGGATAATACAACGAGGGGGGTTGCTCGGCTTCTTCAAAGTAAGAAAACAACATGGTAGTAAAAAGGTAGTAAACGATTGGACCGGAAGGACGAGCTCTTTTAGCTGCCTTGTCTGGAAACGCTATTGGTGGCCATTTTTGATGTGTGTCGCAGGAAGCAACCGGCTTCTTGCAGGACACCAGAAGTCAGATCTAACGCAGACACTTCGCTAATACTTCAGCCGTCATCTTCCGGAGCAACGTTGACAACATAACACGTTATAAGATAAAGGCGTGTCTCATCTACTAGGGGGTATCCTCGGTTTCCTTACGTGCGCACGTGTCGTCATCCATTCATTGAACACAGCCCCGAGCACGAGCTCCATCTGTTCGCACGGTCTCACGCGACTCAACAGAGGGGAAAAAAACAACTCGCCCGGTTTAGATTCAAGGTTTTTTATCCTCACGATGCGATAATAACAAACATTACAGAAACTACTGCGCCTTTTTTCCGCAGATTTCCGAGAAAAAGGGGCCGTGACTCCAGACCGGATGTGACTCGCTGTAAGCAGCCAAGCCTCCACCGGACGGACTGACCGGACTCCGTCGAGTTGTCAAGCCAGTTCCACGGACCTGTCCAGTCGGTGCTGGACACACAATCGATACTGCTACCATTAGCTTTAACAGGAAATAAAATGTTTCTTTGCGCCATTACCCTTGGAGCGAATCAAATGTTGCCCAGACCTTGTTGTTAGTGGGAAGTTACAGATAAACCATTAACATCGACAAAACAAGATGTCTGACCTTTAAGTGTCCGCTTACATGTAATGTTACAACCTGGTAACTAGCTTGTTATCGTTGAGGACGTAGCGTTATTCTTGCTAACGGGGACATTAGCTTCGAATGACGACGTTCACCCCAATAACTTCGGCGAGTGAACCCGGAGGAGATGTTTATTTCTGCCGCTGACGGGAGAAGGTCGAGAGCTGAAACTCACCACACGTTGCAGTTGTCGGTCCCGGGAAGAATAGCTGGCGCTGGTCAGGAAGCTACTGAGAGCGCGGCACGCACCGTTACGGCTTTAGCGCGCGCGCGGGATAATGATCTAAATTGATTCTGAAAATTGGTCCCCCTCAAAAACAAAAGCTGCCTCGAGTTAAAAGACTAAAATCAAAAGAGTGTTTTCAGAGTCGATGTGAAATAAATCCGTGTTTTCAGGAGCGTCTCAGTTTGAATGGAGGCCTCGCTGCCGCATGTGGAGAACTCGCTGTTGCCAGTAAGAGCAGGGAGGTTCTACTTTATTGGACACACTCTTCAGATAACCGCGCCCCCTATACACCCCCCTCTTTCTCTCTCTGTCTCCCCCTCACGCTCCGTCTCTCTCCCTCTCTCTGACTCTCTCTTTTTATCTCCCTCTTTCTGTCTCTCTTTGTCTGTCTCTTTTTTCCCTCCTCTCTCTGTCTCTCTCTCTTTCTGTCTCTCTCTTTTTCTCCCACTTTTTGTCTCTCTCTCTCTCCTTTTCTCCCCCCTCTTTCTCTTTGTCTCTCTCTTTGACTCCCTCCCTCCCTCTCTTTCTCTCGCTCTCCCCCTTTCTCTCTCTCTCTATTTACTCATCATGCGCTCATTGCATGGGTGTCTTTTTTCTTTTTTTTTACAGCATTGTTTTTCTCTATATCTCTGCACTTTAGCTCAGTTTAAATAAACTGTGACGACAACAAAAGGATTTCTTCACCTCATGCCTTCTGTCAGTCTGTGTGCAATTTTTTCTGTTTATGTCTGAGAAGCATATATTTTTCCTGCTTTTATATCTGTGAAGCACTCTGTAAAGTTGTTTTTTGAACAGTTCGATATAAATATAGTTTAATATTAAACTTTACTCTCACACTTGATAATACAATATCCAGACATAACTGTATATTATCTGACTATATCTGTATAGATAACTATACTTTCAGAACAATTTTTTTACTCTTAATTTTGATATAACAACTGTCTTTAATGTATTATTATTACTATAATTGTTATTAATAGTAGTAGTGGTAGTAGGAGGTTTGTTTATATAGATATATATATTGCCAGTGCAGGACAACATGCAGTGTCATATTAGTGCATCTATCCAAGCTAGTGTTTTTGTCTGTACGCATTTTAATTGTCATGCGACCACATTTCAAACGTAGCCTCGTGGGTAAACAGACATAAGCTACAGATGGTCACAGTTTCCCATAGCAACCACTGGCTGCTTACAGGGAAACAATGCCACATCAAAACAGAATAACAGCCGGCAGCAGTGATGATGTTGACTGCGTTACAAGATCATTCATTCAAGAGCATTCAGCCGGAAATGAAAACATTCACTTTCCAACAAAAGTCTTTTTCTCTTGGGGGATTGTTCTTTTGTTGTGTTCATCAAGAGAGACACGGTGTACTGAATGAACGGGGTGCTTAAAATGACAAAATGTGTTTAGTTGATTCAAAGTTTAAACTGACCAAACATACTTCAGTTATTCAGTCACATGGGATTTTGCTGTAATAGCAGCCTGTATTATTATTCTATCAGGAGCTCACTTATGTCTCCCACATACTTGACGTCATGTTTTATGGACATCATGGAAAATTTCCTCTTCCCCTCAATCTGTTGGGAAATGTTGGTCAGGGTGTAGGCTGTGATACTTGTAGTTACAACTTTTGTCCGTGCACCTGGAGGCAGCATTCCACAAAGGAGGGAGTGGCTGCTTGTGGCCTGTCTCTTCATGGTCTCTTTTTTATGCATGTGTCTGTGGTCTCTTCCAGAACTCCTCAGTTTCCAGCAGTTTGCAGAGAGACCATTAACCTCCAAACATCTATGTCTTCTCCAAATGTCTCACACTAACAGCCGGACTCTTTGTTTACTCCCTTGTCAGGAACTGGAGGCCAGTTACAGAAACGTGACCTCAACTTAATCACAGATTAGATTATGGTGGGACTGTCAATGTCAAAGAAGGACTCAGAATCTATGGCTGGTCTTAATTTTGGGTTCAGCACTTTCTCTCAGTGTAGTATAGTCAATGTATGCAAATCTGCTACTCAAGCAGTCAAAAAACTGAAGATTGTGTTTGGATATTTGCTTTTGAGCTTAGTACACTCAGAGGCACATGCTGCATTTGCACAAGCTTCTTTAGAAACATCTTTGTCTCATGGTCTTGTGATCCTAAAACCTGTCATGAGCAGCAGGACAGAATATGACTTCAAAATAAAATGTGATGAAATGTGCATGAGAGCTGGAGAGTTGGATTAAATATTCTCCACAGCTGTTTGTAAGAATAAAACGTGTCAGAAGTTTTACTCCTGACCTATTTTATCTTTTTGACAAGTTATGCTACATAAGATAACTGAATGAGTGGCTGAATAAGTGACAGTGTTGGACAAAGGGAAATGTGATACATCTATAGGCAACTGCCTCCAATGATTCCTGTGGAGCCTCATGATACCAGGGATAAAATAAGATAATCCTTTATTAGTCCCACAATGGGAAGCCAAAAATAGGCATCAGTAAATAGTATTAAGTAACGTGCAATACTGTAAAGATAATAATACTATAACAAAATGTATTGTATTGCACTGACAGAATGGATATTGCACACTTAAGAGAGTTAAACCAGAGTTAAAGCATAGCTAGTACACTCACTGGAGTTTTGCAGACTCGCCCACAAGGGTCAATAGCGCCACCTGGTGTATATTACTTGGACATGTTGATTTTTAATAGTTTTTTTTCTGACTGTATTGATTCAACATAAAGGTTAGTATTTTTCTTAAATAGATTGGCTGCTCCCTCCAAGAGTTTCCCCATATTTTAATTGCAAGACTATGGAATAACTAAATTTACTTCTGCTACTTTCCCAATGACAAAACAGGTTTTGATTGTTTTTGTCAAATCAGTCAACAGCACACATGTTCCTAAATAAAGTTAAATAAATATAAAATTAAATCGGTTTGTTTGAACTCAGAAGTGAACATGATGTCCTGTGAAACAGCCTCGAACACGTGTTGTTGTGCTGCACCGACTCGGCGTGTAAGTACATCTGCAGCCGAGGACGACTTCCTCTCCCTGGTGTGGCTCCACACACTGATCCGGGATAAGATTTTAAACCCTCCATGTCCTCCAGCGTCTTAGCAGCCGCCGGACACGAAATCTGATCCCAAATCAGCGGAGAAACACGACAGAGGGGAGCTTTAGCTTTAGCAAAGCGACAGGCGCACATGCTGGCGTCCGTGCTGCTGCGCTTCAAAGACAGACTGTCGCCAGGACCAATCGCATTCACGTCCAGGCAGCGAACGTCCAATGATCGGCCGCTCCGGAAGCAGCGAGGCGGGCTTTCAGGGTGGGTGTGTGAGAGGCAGCAGGAAAAGGAGGTCAAACGTCCTGCAGGTTGAGGTGGAAAACGTGTGTCCGTCTCCAGCTGGGTCTCTCAGGTAGATCATCGTGTGTCCGGGGATCAGAACGTTTACACGAACACACCGGTGCTGCGGGGTCGGTGTGTGTTCGTCCGGGTCGCGCCAGCAGGTTGTTATCGGAGAGAACGTTAGCATTAGCTAACAGTGCACCTCGGGAACTAAAGTCAGAAACGGACTAAAAATACTCGATAACATAACTTTTTTTTTCAGCCCTTTTCTCAGGCAATGCATGTCCCAGCGGGGGTTTTAGCCTTGTAGCTAACTGTAGCTAATACGTGCGTTAGCGAGTCCGCTGTTTGTTTTGCCTTTGAGAACTTGAGTCACGGTCACAGCCGTCATGTTTCACTCCGTGCCCCGTCGTCCGATCTGCGAGATCGGCGTGAGCACCATGAGGCTCCGGAGCAGCAGCTCGTTCAGACGGAGCGTCGCTGAGGGAGGACGGCAGCTGGAGAAGGTGCCGTGGCTGAGCAGGAGCATGGGCCTGCTGCTGTCCTGGATCCAGAGGGCAGGTGCGGACGAGGCCGCCGCCGGGTCAGCCCAGAAGAGGAAGGGCTTGCTCTCCATATTCGCGGACCACTGCAGCTTTGTGACCGGGCAGAGGCTCCGACGCGCCTGTCAGATCGGCGAGCTGTACTCCAACCTGTACTCCGAGCGCACCAGGTGGAGCCTGGTGGGGTCAATATGGCGCAGACTTCAGAACAAGCATGCCCCCACTGGCAAACTCTTCGCCGCCCTGGCCGGTGTCTTCATGTGGGACAACGAGAAGATTCAAGAAGAGGAAATTCGCAGGTTGGAAATCTTTCTCCAAATGCACACAGGGATTGATTTGAATGCTCTGATGTACAGCTGGGTGACACGTGCAGGGATCACTAAATGGTTAGGGTATAATAATGCTGGGCTTTACATGCTTTAAATTCATCAGATCATCATAATTATCATTAAAACAGAGTAACTTTTGGAAGAAGGTTGTTAAAGCTCTCTAGACACGTGCAGAATCTATGCAAAGGACCATTGAAGTTGGTCTCTGTCTAAACTCTCTAATTTGTATGTGCAGTCCATGTATGTCCTATTGACTTGAACTGTGTAGCATTGTAAGCATAATCTCCTGACATTTGCATCCCTTCTGAAGGTGTGGGCTTGAGATCCTGGAGCTGGATGCTGCAAAACGCCACAATGCATCTTTGGGCCCTGTGACTGGACAGCAGGATTCATGCTGGGAAGTTGTGATTGAGAAGAAAGACTTTAGGGTGTGGAAGAGGCCCATTCCCAACAGTCACCTCTACGAATACAGAGGTCAGCCAACACACAATCTCCACATGTGCTCTCACTGGGTTTCTGAAACGCAGCCAAAGCACAAAATCAGATTTTGCTAAGGTTTTCCTTACAGAGAGTCAACTTCCTTTATTTGTGTTTCAATTGCAGTGTTTGGCTCCTACAATGATGTCACACCGAGACAGTTCTTCAATGTACAGGTACAGATTTTCCAGATCACATTGTGTGCTACCAGCAATATCAGTCTCAATCAATGTAGGAATCAACCTACTTATTACTGGTTTACTATAAGAAAACATTAATGAGTGGGGAAAAAGCTTCACCATTAATTCTGCAACTAATGAAATAAAACTAATTATGCAAGTATATACAACTGCTAATAAATGGTTGAATGTTTCATATTTATAGCAGTGGGACTTTCACATGTGATTATTTTATTACTATGGATTGTTTTTATGATAAATTTACAGCGACTTGTTTTGCAATTCCATTACCTAGCTGCTCTTGCACAACCTGCATGTTTGCACGGTACATGTGCAGCACAAAAGCAACTGCAACACAATATGCGCTATATTAAGCACTTTAACCTTCACTTGTGCTTTCCCCTTTGCCCCAGTTGGATACAGAGTACAGGAAGAAGTGGGATTCTCTGGTTATCAAGCTTGAGGTGGTGGACAGAGATGTCAGCACAGGCTCTGAAATTGTGCACTGGGCAACACACTTCCCTGTGAGTTTTTGTTAATTGCTATTTTGCATAAAGCTATTAGTGTGTTTGTTTACCAAATATGTGTACACACAACCCTTTTGTAGTTCAAGTCAAGTGTGAAGGACAAGAGTAAATAGTAGCCATGTTATATTCATAAGGTTGTGTTTCTGATAGTCACTTGTTAATCTTTTTTTAATCTCCCCTCACAGTATCCCATGTACTCAAGGGACTATGTCTACGTGCGTCGCTATGATGTTGATGTTGACAACAACCTGATGATCTTAGTATCCAGGTAGGACTTTATAAATTACAGAATTTTGTAGTGTTTGATACATTAATAAATGAACAAGTTTGATTTGTTTTTTTGTTAATTTGATTTTGTATAATTCTTTTGTGCAGAGCCGTGCAGCATCCCAGAGTCCCAGAGACTCAGGACTTTGTGCGAGTCCATTCGTACCAGTCAAAGATGGTCATTCGTCCTCACAAGTCATTTGATGAGGTTTGTGATCAATGTGTTGCCATAAGAATTAGTTTAAGTTGCACATGGTTTTGTCGTCACTGAGTGTTACTTTGTTTTTCTCCTCAGAATGGGTTTGATTACTTGCTGACCTACAGTGACGACCCTCAGACTGTCTTTCCCCGTTACTGTGTGAGCTGGATGGTGTCAAGTGGTGAGCTCCTTTCATAAGTTGCACATTGCTTGCTACAGTCTTTTTCTACTTAGAATATATTTCTTTGCTCACATACATTGCATGTTAGCCTGCAAAGTGTGTGTGTGTGTTCTCTCTGATAATGAGGTGTTATCTTTGCACCTGGCAGGTATGCCTGATTTTCTACAGAAGCTGCATACTGCTGCCTTGAGGGCCAAAAACTTGGAGGTTGGGATCCACGACTACGTAGGTGTCATTAAATCCAGCGACAACAACCGCCAGCCGAGCCAGGAGCGTCACGGTGGTTCTGGTCAGATCTACGCTTGAGATGGATATTTTGCAGATCAAGGGGGTATGTGGGTGGTGAAACCAAACCCTCCAACAACAACTACTTTGGTACATAGTGTAAACTGTGAACTTCAAATGGAAGTTGCAACCAACAGTGACGACATACACTGGAAGTCCATCCATAGACATGGTTATATTGGTTGTAGATGAGTTGTCACAGTTCTCTGGAGCAAATGTTGCCATGGAAATTGTCATCCAGACTGCCGCCCTTGGCCAACCAATGCCATGTGGCATTTTCTGCCTCTTTTAGTAATGATGTGTATCCTGCTACCATTGGTACAGTCGAGCCAAAATTGCCAATTGTAGAGATGCTGTTTGCAAAAGCAGTGTTTCTCTCAATTTAATGTTCTTTGTCTTGTCTTCCATTGCTCAACACGGTTTCCTTGAGGTTGTTCATACAGCCAGCAGCCACATCACTTTAGCAGCATCCCCATGGAAATGGTTGCATGGCAGTGGACATAGAATGGTAACTAGAACTAACTACTGGTTGGCATTTTCACTACAACATAAAAACATGGCCAAGATCTCTGCGCTGACAGATGAAGTCCTGCACTGAGGCCTCGACAGGAGATCCTTTCTAACATGTTCCCGCATTTCACGGATTTAAAGCAACTGATTTCCTGTTTGCTTGCAGCATGAGCATTTTGATTTTCACACAACTGGAAAAAACTCTTTAACCCAATGAAGCTGTTATTGGAACAGATGTCCACTGAGTTGAAAATGTCAAGTGTAGTGCTCTTTTGTGTTTGGGGGATGGCATTGGTTTGGTGTCAGCACAGTTGAGGTGTCACACTGTCCAGTGTTGACAAAACAGCCTTCTGAAGGTAAACCAGTCCTTTAGCATTTGGGGCATAGTGTCTTATTACAACCAAATAAATCCTCAGATACAATGGTACTAATGCACTTCCAGCAAGGCGACCCTACTGAGACACATTTTAATAAACCAGCTCCTCCTTAGAGAAACATTGAGCACTTGTGCCACATAATTATTCGCTTACATTTCACACCATTTATTCAGCTCAGAAAAAAAAGTGTTATTCCAGTGTCGACGTCAAGTGTCACATAAGTTTGCACTATTTGAATTATGGGTGTTTGTGTTTTCTGTGTTACAAAATTCATAAAACCATAACCTGTCAACTGGAACTCCCTGTTCTTATTTATAGAACAAGCTCTGTAACGTTTTTCTCCTGCATTGTGTTTATATGGTTTTTACGTCTTGGTCCTACTCAAACTCCATTAAATCCCTCCTTTCGTTAGTCCATAGACCGTTTGCAGGGGGTGTTTTTTTGAATGTACAAAAAGCACCACATGCTGTGGAATAAAAAAGGCCTAATAAAGTACACCGTTTACAGCATGACAATCTGGTGCAAGTATCTTTAAATACATCTGTGTTTAACACATCTTGCACGAGTCAGCAGCATGTAGGGTTCCACTTGAAGGAAGTCCCACATAAAGTATTAATATATCCCCACTGTTTTAAAAACAATGTCCAATTCTGTTCTGTAGTGAAGTATTTTACTGCTGTTTGATTTTTATAAATTGCAGTTAAACGTGTGCTTGATGTGCTCGAACATGTGAGGGAGGAAATGAAATGTTTTTGATATTTATCTTGTGTCTTGTCAAAAACAAACTGACAAATGAGATCTCACTGTCCCAATTGAACAATATTCAACACTTGTCTATGTTCAGCTTGAGAATGTAAAATTTTGATGATCTGTCAAACATCGACACCTGCGTGCCACCTGCATCAGTCTGTTATTGTGTGTTTCTTTCTTGTTTTTTATTTTCTTACTCTGTTTGTGGATTAATTTAGGAACTGTGTGGATAATTCTTTTAGCTGGAGCACTTGTAACCCTGTGATTTCAAACGAAATGGAAGCGCTACTAATCAGATCAAATAAACTGACCTTCATGTGTGTCCTACTGTTTATAGAGCACTCTTGCTTGTCAACCTGTCTGGGTAGAGGAAAAAAGATGATCAGCCTTGTGTTTGTGCAAAGCAGCCGCCGTAGAGCAATCTAATTGGATAATCTGTAAACCGTAGATACTCCCCGTCTGGACCTGAGGTCAGTGACGGGCTGCGTGGTTTTACTGGAAGCACTGTCTGCTCAGCTGATCAGCTCGATCTTACAAGATGAAGTATTGACATAAAACTGCAGCTGTTTCCCAAAACATCATGACAGACTATACGGGATAGGGTTTCTTCTAATGGTCTCCATGTTAAAAATTAGAAAGCAAAAATACCAAATTATTTAAATTTGAATGTTTATGCATGGAGGTTGATGTGCATGACATTGGTTTTCAGAGTTAGTTATATTTGAGAATAAAAAAACTACATTCAAACCGATGACATAAAAACATGAAAGGAAATGAAATCTTCATCATAGTTACTGCCAAATCCTTTTAAGTATATCACATCATAATGTCCACTGATCTTCTGTAGCTTGACAAGGCTTTTACTTAGTCACAGTATTCTTTTTTATAGATGAAACTTCATTCATAGGGTTTGTTCTCACAATATGGCGGCTCTGTAAATGTAGTTTCTGTGTCATTTCTTATTTCCAGGTGAAGTTTGTGCTCAGTCTAAGGTTATTGAAGGTTGAATTCTGTTTCGCTGCTTCAGAGTCACTGTCATGGTTTATTGAGACACCAGAATAGAACACATTTGTGTAATTACAGACGCCTGTCCTTTAGAAAACATTTTTATACTTAATACATTTGCTAAAGAAGAAATACAGAATTAAACATAATGACTGTATTAACATGGCAGCTGCAGCTGAAGTATAGCACACCACCTTATTCGTAGAGTGCAGTTTGACAAAATGAAGGTGAAACCAACAGCAACACTATCCATCATTTTAAGTTTAACGGGTAAGATTGTTTTTCCCAAACAGAGCAGGGTGCCTTTTTCAGGAAATATGTATTTTCCAGGATGGAGCCTATTGACTCATACAACACACCAAGTCTCTTGATGCACTTCATGACAGCAAAGGTCTTCGTGATAGTAATTCAAACCAAAAACTGCTGCAGCAACATTTTATATTTTGTTATATAAAGTAAAGTTGAGTCATGAAGAAACAAGTCTGGTTCAATCATTTCAAATTTATTAGTTTGATGCACTTGATTTGACTTTTTGAAAAACCACAGACTGAATTCAAAACAAGTATCCGAGCACTTCATGGAAACAGGAGCAATATAATTTTATCATCATTTTAAGAACTCTCGGTCTGAACCGCCACGGCTTGTCTGTCTCAGGAATTGCGCAATGTCTCACAGTTTGATTTACAGATGTGTGATGTGTCCGTAGTCTGAACACAGAGCTCATTGTTTTAATATATGACCTCCACCAGCTGGAATTATTAGCCTTAGTTAAAAGCCACTGAGCACTTAATGTAATTGATCGTTTCCACAAATCTACCATTTTGGAAGCAACCAGCTTGTAGAAAATGACAGGTTTATCTTTGTGAACGCTATAAACCCAGCGACACACACACACACATACACACACACACACAAATTGGCACCAGTAAAACACACAGGTTGTTTCGATATTATTTATTGGTCATACTCCTACATCTTATGGCATCATGAGATAATAAAAGAATAAAGAAGAAGAAGATCATAGACACATTAAAAATACCTCATGATTATTGGTCCCTCTGTATCATTTGCTCTAGAGTTGGTGCCTATGTTCTCTATAGTCTGAATTTTACAATATCGTAGTGTTAGTTTATTTCCTTAATATTTTTAAATATAGACAATGCACAAGTACATCAGTGACTTGAAAATGGAAATATGAATTTTCCTTTTAAGTTCACGACAGAAGGCAGCTTGTGCTCCGAAGCCTCCAAGGTGCTTGGCACAACCATGGACAGAAGATGCACTGCATGGTTAGATCAAGCACAATGGAGCCCTGGGCAAAGACGAAAAACCCAACACAGGATCCAGCTCAGTGTGAGGTATCCGAGACACTTGAAAGCTACGTTGAAGATGTCAAGTTAGGGGAAAATAAACAGCAAAACACAAAAAAATGTTTTTACTTTCTCGTCATTCTTGGTAAATGTTGTTCAATGTCAAAAGTTCTAAAAGAAATACAACAACAAAGTATTATCTAGGTTCTTACAGTTTAAGGACGGTCCAGTGGTCTGGTGGCGTCGGCAGTACAAGAGACGAAAATGTCCAAAGGTGTGAGGGCGGAGATCTGGACTCAAAGACTGATTGTCAAAAAATTTAAATGGCAACACCGGTTTACACAGTGATTACAAAAAAAAGAACACAGTCGCAGTTAAGAACATCTGCAGAATAAAAAAAAGAAGATTAGTCATAGGTCACACTCACTGCGGAAAGAAAGGGCTACACCCTTCCTGCGCACAAACTGCGTCAAACCCCTCCCTCCAGTTCTTCGTGCCCAACGCTACCAGATACGAAGAAAAAAATCTAAAAGAAATTCAATTCTTTGATACAAACGTAGATTTTTTTGTACATTTTTCGAGGAAAGATTTACAGCAGGCCTGCAGTCGGGCGGCTTAATCAAATCAGTTCTCCATCAGTCTGTTGGGTGTTCTTCAACTGATCAATGGAAACTAAGTTTGGGTAATTCATCAGTGAGCTGCAGCAGAGTCCAGTCACTCAAATTTAACTTGTAATTGACTAAAATAAAGAAGAGTCTTGGTGGCCAGTGACACAATGAACTCCAGAATGACAGTAACAGCTTTATCGCCGTTGTCCATCTGAGGACATTCACCGTCTCCTTGGAGTAAAGATGCGGCCACTCCTGACATTTTCTCCCTAACTGCGTTAACGGTCACTGAGCACAATGCTAAAGACTCAAGTCAAGCTGAGAGAGCGGTTTCTCCAAAAGCTTTGACAATCTCGTTACCTTCTCCTGCTGGTTTTGTCTCAGCTCCCCAGGGACGTCTTACTAAAATGAGAAAGCATGTTGCCATAATCAACTTAAACAGCTCAGGCAACTGAGGCACTTTGGGTGATGAAATTACACCATGATGCATATTTATGCGTCTTGAAGACAAAAAAACTGGAGTTTGTGGTGGCGACCAAATGGCGTGAAAATGGGAGCACTTTGGGCGAAGATGGTGGATGGTGGATGGTGGATGGTGGCGGAGGAACAGATTTTTTTTGTTTTTCACAACAATGAGGATGTTTTGAAGTGATGGCTGATGGGATGGTGCGATGGTTTTTAATGCGTGGATGATTGTGACACATTATGATGCTCTCTTACCTTGAGTTTGGTGTTTTTCCCTTCAAAAATAGACAAGTTTTGAGTTTCACTGTTGTGCATAAATCTCAGGATCTGATTTTAAATTTGACTGAAGAAAAGTTTAAATGTTTCCAATTAGTTATCAATAGAAATAAATGATTTAAAGCACAAAATTACACACCGATAAATGATCAAAATTTGAGACGTAGTCATACCTTACTGTGTTTTACTGACAACATCAAGCTGCTGTCTTTGGAAGGTCACGTCTATACATCTGGTCTTCCCATGAAACCCACCTTTCCATCCGCTGGCCCCAAAGTCGAAGATGTAGCTGCGGCTGGTTGAGGGGAGTTGAAGGCAGTCGGGAGCTGAGCTGTCTTTGGGAGGGTCCTCCAGCTTGCTCTACTTGAGACAGACTGTCCAGACTGCGTCCTCAGCACCCTTCAAGTCCCCGATTCCTGCCCCTCCTTCAAGCTAGGAGGGGTTGGTGATGTTCTCTTGGGATAGGTGCAATGGCAAGGAGGACTTGGTCAGGCTAGGATTGGACGTGGGTTGGGGAGTTTGGGGGGGCCACCGGGTTCCGCATTTCATAAATATTAATACAAAGTCCTCCCTCTCCAAATGGGTAGATTCTTTAATTTTGTTAGAGGGGGAAGTGCTTTATTCACTTAATGGCTTTTATTAGTGCCCGGTCTTCAACTCTTTCATTAGCTAAAGTGCTGCTATAATTTACAGGGTAAAAGGGGGTGGGGAAGAGGCGGTGTCTGAGGAGGGTTGATCCTGCTGTTGCTGCTGCTTTGACAGCCATGCATTACCCTCCACCACTGCAGCTTTCCCTAAAAAAGTATCTTTTCTCTCAGTAAGAACTGTGTAACATCAGATACACTCTCAATAGCAGCCTCATTGAAGCATAAAGTCTTGTGGTAGGTGTGAGCACATTGTCTCTGTTGTACTTCTTCATATATCCAGTCACTGGAAAAGAAATCCTGTTGCACTTAAAACATTAATATTATTTAAATTAATGTCTTGTTCGTCATCCACATTGTTCAGAATAAGACACTGTGTGACCACAAAATAACCAAGTGCATTGGTGGCTGCTTTTTGTACAAACTGTACACAAGACTACACATTTCATGGTTTTGTGGATTGGATTGATTGGCGATCAGGATTTGAGATATTTTTTCCTTCGCCATTATGTTTTATTTTAGTTAATGCATAGATGCAAAATTGGAAAGGTTTCATTTTTATATATAAGATATTCTGTATTGCTCTCAAGAAGATGTCTACTTTAGCCAGTTTTTATATATTTTGTGTAGAATTTTTAATTAAAGACAAGTTTATTTCACCTGACACATCTGCTACCGCATCTTTGCACTATATCAAATATTCTGTAAAACAATCACACACGCATTTGGAAAATCTCAGCTCAATAGTCTTTGCTCAGTTCATTGGAGTCTCGTCTTCAAATTTCCACTCTAACGATATGGTACTATGTACTCTGCTTTGCTCTGGCGCCATCCACTGCAGTCACTGGCTACTGTCAGGTGCTCAGACACAAAATGGCTGCTACACTTCATATAGGTTGCAACATATTGACATTAGATAATGCTCGCCTCCAGCAGTGCTCCTAGATCTGATGAAATGCTCTGGATTCTTACTCTGTGGAGTCTTGTTAGTTGTGAACAGCTGGCGGATGATGTCCCCAGACTGCGTCTGAGTGAATGAACTGATTAACCTGAGTGGCCGTCCTTACCAGAGAGGGGGGGTGGGCCAACAGCCTGAATAACTGCCTTCATCATCAATGTCACATAAATCACTTCGCTGGACAGGGCTTTCAAATGAGACCTTTTTTCCTTTCCTCTCTCGAAGCGGACTGAAGTGGTCGTGGTAGCGCTGCTGCTCAGTACTGCTGTGATTCTGAGAACGCTGTCGAACTGTGAGCACATTCAATGATGCAACGCTTCTGTGGTGCTTAAGCAGCAGTTTGCATGTAGAACATTAAATCTCATCAATTTAAGTAGAGTAAAGAAGTGTGTCTGGTTATAGTTCTTATTCAATACACGCTACATTCATATGTTATTAGTAAACCTAGTTTAAGATGGGTTCATAAAAAAAAAAGTCAATATAAAGCATCGTTCCTTGTTTCTTTTTATTGTACAGATTTCTTCAGATTTTAATGCAAGTCTTAAACCAATATTCAATATGAACTATTCATGGTGGTAAGTACTGTAGGTTCTTTTAAAGGTGACACTCACATTCATTTCATTGCTTTTAAATGACAGCAGAGAAACCGGGAACCACACAACACAGTGGGTCTGATGGATATGTTTGTCGATTTACCGAGCAACTGTACAGAACACTTTGTGATACGCAGGCCATGCAGTGAAACTGAGACTCCTTTTCACTTCTTCACCAGCTGGATAACGTCTTCATCATCCATAACGTGGTCCTTGCCCACCTTTTGAGGGTTGTGTTTCACAGACGCTCCCCACACAAGAGCACTGAAAGAGGAAGATTTTAAAAATGATTAAGCGAAGAATGCATTCATTTTACACCATTTTAAAGAGAAGTAAAAGATGACCACGCTCCTCCGATAGTCGTCCTGTTTAGTAAATAAATCATATGTATTATTAGAGATTTATTTATCCTTTCTTTGCTGCAGGAACACTGGATCTGCAGCTATAGAGTAACCTCCAGAGTACAATGACATCCTTTAGTTACAAAGGCTCTCTAATCGCATATGTGACCTGTTCACTCCCTGGAGGATGGCTAATGCTTAGTAGCACTAACATATTGACTGATTGACGATCTTGGCTCCCCCCATTTGAAGATGGTGGTGCAACACATCATCTGAGATTCTAATCCAAACTCTCCAATTAAAGCTTATCTGGCGTATCTCACCATTTAGAAGGCAATGGCTGGGATTAAAGCGACTGTGTAGTTTCAATAACCACGAGTCATTTTGTTATAACGTGGTTCAAACAATGACTGTTCTTAAAAAACCTTGAAGGAACAAGCAAATTAATAAAACGAAAAGCAGAATAAATCCCACAACACATCAATATGTTAAGACTGCTCTAAAATGTATCTTTTCAAAAAATGTATTATTTTCAACAATCTTTATAGATTCTTTAACATTGAAACCACCTTGAGCTGCTTCTTATGATATGAATAGTGCTATATAAATTGGATGAGAATATTTACACGTTTGTAAAACAATCACGATCTAACGAATCTGGTTTTCAACATGTTTTCACAATGCTTTCATTTTTCAAAGTGGATGTTTTAACTGGCATTTCTTCTGACAGGGTCAACCGTTCCAACAATAAGAAAATCTATGCTGCTGCTCAGAGATGAAGAATGGTACTCACTATTTTAACTCTTTGATGAGGTTTTTGTGAATCTTTAAGCAGAAATCCTCGACTGCAGTCCGACCGTCAGGGAGGACAACAGGAGACGTGTAATCAGGAAGCTGGCCTTTGGGTTTGGTGTAGCTGCAAATTTAAAAAATCATCTCAGTCAAATGGTCTGCATTTATAAAGCATCAGATTCACACACATTCATCCAGCACTTCTATATCACTCATCTCTTTTTCCAATGAAATGAAACAAATGAAAATATCCTTATTCTGCAGCTACTGTCTTTCCCCTCCATTCACCCCCTCGTGAAAACTGGATTAACAACTCTTACATGCGCACAAGTCTTAAGTAATCCCACATCCTCTCCAGCAGATCATCGAAGTTCCAGCGGTGGTGGGCCGAGATGGGGACAGTGTGGGGCACCTTGTAGATGACGTCCAGCTCCTCAATGGAGATCTGATCGATTTTGTTGAGCACATATATGCACGGGATGTAGACCCTGTCGTGATGAGAGACTGTAAGTGGCTGCTGACCATTGAATTACTGCACAACCACCAACTATCAGTGTTCAGCAGACAGAAATGAATTCCCACCTCTGTGTTTTACAAACACTCACATCATCCATGTACTAGATTTGAATGCATTGTTATATTAAAGGTTGCTAGGTATGTAATGATAATGCTTAATTAAAGAATACACATATATCTAATAAAAGTGGAAACACAAGTGTGGTTGGAGCCCCGCATGGCACATATAACACATTTTCTAATGTATCTGCATTGGTGTAGTGGGAACAGATATAAGATTTTTAAGGCTCCGCAGGCCACACCCACTGGGGATGACTAAGGCGGGCCCATTCTGGCACTTCAGCAGCTTACCGATTTCCCTCCACCACGTCAATGAGGTCATCAGCTGTGGAGTCGCTGCGCAGAGTGATGTCGGCGTTGTGGATCTTGTACTCAGCCAGGATAGTCTTCACCGTTTCAGAATCCAGCTCAGTTTGTGCACACTGAGGAGGGAGAGAGGGGGAGAGAGAGGGAGGAAGGGTATGATGTCTATTAACACGAGAGATAGAGGATACATATTCAACATGTTAAATAAAACCCTTTTTTTTGGGAAAGGTATATTATATACATTATATACATATACATATATACATTCAGTGCTGTTTGGGCTCTAATATTGTGAACCGACAGTATTGAGTATTTTCACATTGTACAACATCACACTTCAAGTACACTCTAATTAAAATACATAACTAAAATCATGTTAAATCAACGATAATTGTTTTTCAGATATAAAACAAATTGCAGACATTGCACAAATTAAGTGTAATCTCATGCACGTCCACGAGACCACAGCACCGGACTGTTTTCAGGGTTTGGTACCAGGGTGAAATCACATTTATTTCTGCAGATCGGTTCAAACTTTAAACAACTTATCTGTTCCCAGTGCTGAGCAAACGGACTCCACACATTTATTCAAATTAATCGGGTGTCAGAAAAAATCCCATCCTCAAAATACACCGACAGTCGACTGCAGACACCTGACAACTGAAGAAGTGGCAGCATCACCCCACGCTCTGGTAGTCTCCTCACTTTTCCAGCCCATCAGTTGGTTGAAGTGAGCAATCAGCGTTTTATAACAATGTCACAAATCTCACCGCTGAAATCGAGTGGGAACTCAGACCTGCAGTACTTTATTCATTTCAGTGACATTTTCAGACGTGAAACTTTAAATTGCTGTTGTGCTTTGTGAGAATTACTGTAGCTGTGAAGTTGATGCCTCCTTTGTCCTTCCTTTTGAAACCGATGTTGGGTGGTTGTTTGTTCAGTCGGATGCCAAAGCCCTCCAGCTCGTGTTCTATTAGTCTCTTATGAAGAAGAGGCTTCAACACATCGAGCACGATGAGGATTAGGTTGCAGGTTCGAGCCACTGAAACAGAAAGTAACTACATGTAAAGACAGCACTCTCCACCACCATGAGTTAAGAACGGTGTTTCATTCCTCCGGTAGAGCCAAAGACTTTTGAATAAATGCCAAGGTACGTTGAAGGTGTTAGAAAGGCTCACGGTGGCACAACAAATAACTAAGACACTTTGTCACCCATTTGTATTTTGCAAATAAAAAATCTTTATCAGTCTTACAAATCTTCACAGATCATATCTTTACCTGCGATGACCTGTCTGCCTCTGCCCTTGCCATCCTTGGCACCCTCAATGATTCCTGGGAGATCGAGGAGCTGGAAAGAAAGAAGGCAAGAAAACAAAATAAGAAACTTGAAAGACCCTAAACAAACAAAAGAGTATCAAACAGAGGAATTCCTGTACCTGAATTTTGGCGCCTTTGTAGCGAATGACTCCAGGTACTGTGGTGAGAGTGGTGAACTCATAGGCGGCAACCTCGGAGTACACGCCTGCAAGGTTACTTAGCAGTGTAGACTTTCCTACAGAAGGAAATCCAACGAAGCCAACACGAGCATCGCCAGTTTTTGCTACATCGAAACCTAAAACACAAAATATAATCATCAAACTTTCACCAAATACCCTCTATGATGTTAAAGACCTGTTTAGAAAATAACTACTTAGGAACAGTACAGTGGTAAAAAAAGTATACAAACCATTCAAAATTACATAATTTACCAAAGACTCTAGGTGAACTAAATCAGGATGCTCCCTCCACTGTACTTGACCGTCTGGATGATAACTTCATGTTGGTGTACAGAGCCCTTTTTACATCATATCTAGTGTTGCGTGTTCAATTCAACAATCTATAAACCATTTCTTAGTGGTAAAGAGAGTAAAAATAGAACCATAGTTTCCTCTGTGATGTACCGTGGCCATCATATGACAGAATCGAGAACAGACACGTTAACCAGCTCCAAAGCTTTTTGTAACAAATACAGGTCATCCTTAACGGATCACTTTTATTTCCATTGTAAGTAGACTGAACATTTAGAAATGATTTTACCTTCTCCTGTTCCACCACCGGTGCCTCCTTTTGGTGTGATGAGTTCCCTCCTCAGTTTGGCGAGACGTGCTTTGAGCAGACCCAAGTGGTGAGCTGTGGCCTTGTTCCTCTGCGTCCTGGCCATCTACAATGAACAAGATGAGGTTTCAAACCTGTTCTTTGCTCAACAGTTTTTAAATAACCAGTGAGCCGCACAGAAAAGACACATTTTTTTTTACCCATGACCCATAATGAAACTTTTTGATGGAAAATTACAAATCGTTTTCTTAACGGCCTCAAGAGGAGATGTGACATGATGTGTACTGGACATTAAAATGGATCTGAGAATAACAGAACAGATGAGTGTTGTATAACAAAGAAAGCTGGTACAAGGATCTGTTGGTTTCAACAACAGCTAATTGTAACTGGACTAAAGTTGTCTTGTTATTACCATTTATGACTGGCTCATGCTTAGTTACCTGATCTATTTCTGCTCAAATTATTAAGATAATCAAAGTAAGACTACTTCTCTCCCTCTTCTATTTTCAATAATACCATATTTTCTCCTCGCGCTTCTTCTTTCTGGTGCTGCTGTGTCATTTAGTGAACTTCCTCTAAGGAGGATAAATAAAAGATCTCACCTTATTTAACATTAACAACGTATTTCCACTTTCAACCCTTACACATTACATGACTATAAACTCACCCAGGTTCAACTCTTTCAACTGTGCAACACTCATCTCAAGTGAAATCCTGTCACACTGTGTGTGTATATTCTGATCACACTAAATTTCTATTCTATTCGTTTATTTCATTGAGTTCAGCTCTCATGTTCACTTGTTTCTTTCTTTAACTCATGTCTATCCTCCTCTTTGCTGCTGCAACACAGTATGGGACTCACATTACTTTAGCTGTCAGCCGGTTAAATCTAATCTAAGCTAGCAACTCGAATGTTAGCAACAACCTTCAACCTGTTTTATTATAATAAGAACACAGCTACAAGTTAAATGGGTCCATTCGGATAAACGCTGTAACGTGTTAGTGAACTGAATACCAGAGAAATGAAAGATGTGAGGCCCAGCTGCGGGAGCTAGCAACATCGTTAGCTAGCAGCTAGCGGTTAGCTGAAACGTGACCGATTCACGGGGCTTCTTCTCTCTCCGCTTCTAAAACTCACCTCGCTCTCGATCTCCGCTATTTTGGCGAGTATACTCATGGTGGCGGTGATTCCTGTTCACAACCAACGCTGCCGAGAGAAGCTGGAGCGGGTTCACATGAGGAGTTAGCAAAGTTAGGTTGTGTTCGGGGAGCACACGTTGAGCCGCCGTGTGCGGGATGCCGGGAAATCTCGCGAGAACACGTGGCTATGCCGTGCCCAGTGCGAGGACTCACAGGAGGAAAAACTATAGTCAGACAAGGAATGCGGTAAAACATCTGCCTTAAATCTAAAAATTACATTTAAAAAATAAATTTAGTTTGGATGGATTTTACTGAACTGGACTGATAGTTGTCTTAAAAATGTGTTTATAAAATGAAACAGATGAAACAGAATGGTTTTAGTTTGTTTGCATTGTGCAAGGGAATGATATTTCACAGCTTCAATAAATTCAAAAAGCAAAATAATGAGTTGATTAACATCTGTATGCAGAATGAGATCAAATGTTTAAGATCTCTTCAGATGGACGGTCGACACGGCGGCCCCCTGCTGTTCACATTTCGTAATAGCAACAATTCTACCTTGTACAAAACGGAGCCATAATAATACAAGCTTACATTTAATATAGTAAGAGGACAGTGAACCTTGATGAAAAACAATCATAAATAATCAGACATTTAATAAACACCATAATAAATTTTGCCAGGTGTTTAATAAATGCCCATCAAATGCCAGTGGGGCTCAAGCTGCTCTACTGAATTGCATATGAAATTTAAAAAATAAAGTTTTACCTTTAACATCGCTAAAGGTATATCATGCTACATCAAGTTAGAATGAATTTGGACCACACGTTATACATATTATAATATGATGTAAATACCGTTGGTAACTTACCACCAAACATATTTTCCTATTTGAAACAAATTCTCACCCAATTTTAAAGAAAGGATACAGGCCTGTCAAATTGTATATTTTTATTGTTTAAGTCGCATACAGTGTAATCTTTCCTTGGTTTCTATATTTGCAGAAGTTTGTGGACTGAACATCGTACATTTTCTTGACCATCTAATTTGCTTATTGGTGCGTGGGCTGGTTGAACCGGATCAGTGCTGCTGATTTGGTGAGTGACCACCAGGTCTTCTTTGACCCGATTTATATGCTCTGTGAAGAGGTTACATCAACAACTATATGTTCATATGGTGGTTACTGATGTCCAGGGGCTTTATTTGGCCACATCAGGGCTTTCCACACAGTTGATATGGAGATAGATGTAATTTTTGACAGTAAAACCTTTCAATCTAAAATACGCCAGCCACTATAGATAAGATTTACCTGTTCTACTCTTGAATACTGCTCATCCACCTCAGTCCAGAGCATCTTCTAAAGCTTATGTAAAAAAATAAATGAAAACTGAAGAATAATCTAATTTAAGATATGAATAATTCAGGAAAGAACCAAATCAGCAATTATATGTATGCATCTTATCTCCAGTCCAGGAAATATGAAACCAAATGCTAGATATGCTGCATCTGTCACTTCTCACATCTCTGTTGTTGTCTGCTTTGTTGTAGGAGGTGTGCTTGTCCTCATCAAAATATATAAAAATAGGCATTTTCTTTTTAAAAGGTAGATACGGTGTCTGCGGGTTGTTGTTCAGCATTTGTTGTCGCCCGGCTGGGATGACAGCGAGCATAAATAGCACAGGGAGGAACTACGGAGGAACAGGAGGTGAGACACAGCAAGACAAGGGGTAATTACAGATTATGTGATCACTCAATACATTTCTTCAGACTTCTGCAGGTCTAAGTTGATGCTTTTTAGTAATAAAAAACAAACAACCGAAAAGGGCTTTGACTTGATTCATCAACGTTATAGCCACGACTTGAGAACTGACAGTAATAAACCCATGCCCAAACATCTCAAATGTTCTTCTTTTTAATGAGCAACGCATCTTTATATCATATGTCAGTCAGCATTGAAGTGCATTGATTAAAAAGTAAGTGCAAGTACAGATTTTAATGCATTCATTTCGACTAGAGGATTAAATTATTTGCAATTGCGCCCCAAAAATAGTCATTCTACAGGGGCACTCTGCAAAAAGAAAACCACTATAGTTGATGCTGTTTCTAACCTAAAAGATATATGCTTTTTCCCCCCTTCATTTCAAGCTTTTTAAGTTATCTCTGAGTGACAGTGTGCAGGAGCGATTTTCATCTTCTCCTGCTATCAGTTCACTCCAGACCGTCAAACACAGCACATTTCCTCAACATCATCATTCTCCCTGACTGATTTCTCATTGGTTTGCTTTGAGGAGCAGAGAAACTGAATCAAGCCCGCAGAAGCACAAAGTCTGTGAGAAGCACTATTTTAGTGCAATAGTTTCACACTTGTTAAACCTTGCCACCTAAAACTGGCTACCTCTGCATAGAGATGGAGTAGAGTCCTTATCGTAGCCCCATCGATAGGCCTTTTAGTTTTTACTGAGGGAAGCGCCATTATTTGAGGTCTTGTCACCAGAGCAAGGATAACAACATCTTTTGAGGTAATAAAAAACAAATAACAGCATGAAGTTATCCATTAAAATCCATCTGTCCCCAGTATCTTGGATTCTGTCATCAGAATTTTGGATAATACGTATTGAAACCATAAGGCTTTACGATAAATGCAACTTGGCCATATGATGGCAAAAGTCTTCAGTGGAGGCATTCTCCTTGGACTCTAGCTGCTCTCGGAGGAGGTGGGCGGTGCAGTGGAGGACGACCTCCGTCGGGACACTGACTGTGAGCGCTCAGGGCTGTGTTTGTCATAAGGCTGGAGCTGCACCTCCAGGAAGTCCCTGTGCTGCTGGCTGATGACCTGGCTGATGAGTCCTGGCAGAGCCTGCAAGTTACTCAATAGAGTCTCCAGCTTTGTCTCCAGCAAGGCAATCCTCTTCTCCATGTCCTCGCCTCGCTCGTTCAAGTCCGATATCATGTCATACATGATGTTCTGAGTCTGGAACGAGGGAGAGGAGACACACTTAGCATCAGCATTTCCCAATTTGCTGTAATGTTTGATGGACAACCTGAAAATACTGGGTGTATTATTAACAAACAGATTAAAGATTAAAAACACAAGCTTCTTCAATTCTTCAGTAAATGTACAGATAGTGCTCAGCGTTATCAGAACATTCTGAAAAGAGGATGAGAGAAGGTTCACATTTAAAACACATCCTGTTCAGACTGCAGAGAAATGTTAAGATGAAGATAAATGTGTTTAGAGCAACTGACAAATAATAAAGGATGCATTCATGTTTTTTTCAGGTTTGTCTCAAGACAATACTCACATGTTCAGGCCTAACAGAGATCAATGTCTGAAACAATTTCAGTGAGTGATGGGGGACAACATCCACAGTCTTCATATTGTGTAAGATGCATTTAAAAGTTAAGATAAAAAAGTATTTACTTCCTACACCAGGACAAAATGTAACACAAATAGAATTTGTCCATCATCCAGTGTACTCAGGTCAAAAAAAAAGGTTTGTGAGGTCACAGTGATCTTGATTTTGTATCAAAATTCTGATCAGGTCATCTTTGAGTCCGACCAAAGTTTAGTTCAAGATTTGAATAAAGTCCCTTGAGGTGTTCTTGAGATATTGTGTTCACAAGAATACCTTAAAGGATGGATGGAAGACCCTGAAAACAAAAAATGCCACCAACCTCTGCTGTCTGTGGCCTGGAAAAGGGAATTTTGCAGTGAACAAGCTTTTGAAGATATCCACAATATTTGATTACACACAGTCCTCATCAAGTTTGAGGAAACTCTTAATTGCATTTTTGCAGGAGTGTGGTTCATGTGCATCCACTCACTTAACAAATCCTCACACTCCTTATAATCTTTCTTGTTTTTGCACTGTATATATTAGTTTTTATTCCATTCGTATTTTCTACATTTCCTCACACTTAAGTACTGCATGTTACTTATTACTTACTGATGCCTATTTGTGACTCTTGCTGCTGTAATATTGCAAATTTCCCCATTGTGGGACTAATAAAGTCATTGAATCTTTGTTATCTGTTTCCCAGTGACTGTCATTTGTCATCCACTTCTGGATGAAAGCAAAAAAAGTTGGTTAGAGGTTTCAAAAGGTACGGAGGACCATCGGGATACGTTTTTATTTTTTATTTTAGGATGAGAACCAGCACATTTTCTGTTTGCTAATAATTGAACATGTCACAAGAGTTCATGTTTCTATGACGCAGGCCTGGCGCAGACGGCCAAGGTGCCTGCTGACGTTGCAGGACACTATTTTACTGTTTTGATTCATGAACCATCTGCTCACAGTCCTTTAACAAACACACCGTAGCTGCAGTTTTGTAACTTCCAAAGCTCAGCTTTCCAAAATAGCCAACATCACACAGAAATCTATGTCACATACAGGATGAGGAGTGTTGCGGTTGAGGGGCGGTCTCTTAGGTATTATTCAGTGGAGGACTAATATACCCTCACGGCGCAGAGGCGACGCTGTAATCCATCACTTACCTTGTCCTGCTCTGATTTAAGGTGTGAATAATGGGATGGGTTGTTTATGTGAATCAGTGAGTGCTAAAGTTGCACCGACGCAGCTCAACCTGACAGTTAATCTAATCCTTTGTTTCTGTGAAGATTGTTCGGTGGATTAGAAATGGAATTCAGCATTTAAAGCGGCCATGTATGAACAAATAATACATGATTATATGGATGTTTTATTCTTACTATGAGCAGTGATCAGTTCTGGTAGTAGATTTCCTATTCATTTTCTCCAATAAGCTGTCAGAAAAAGAGTTTTAGGCAAGAACCAGAACGACCAGCTACGAGATATATAAAACGACCATGATCATAAAAAGGAGCGAAGGAAAAAAGAGTGAAAGAACTATGCATCCATAAATCTATGTGAATGATCACTTTCCAACAACATCCAGTGCTTCATCTTGAATTTCACCTTGTTGTAGTGTTACAATATACTGTCGTTTGTTTTTTTATGTATGTATATAACATTTCATATAATGTATAGTATAGTAACCTAGTGTAATACTGATAGTAGCCGACATTTCTATGCTAACAGCGAGCTCCACGAGCATTTTTGCCTTGACATTGCAAATAAAACATGTTTTTCTGAGAATACAGTTGTTATCATACAGGTTCCTGGCTTCTACAGGAGCAGATAACATTGTGTCACAATAGTCTACCTCAGATGGTAACAACAGTATGGCTGGTCATCAAAAATATTTATGGTATTTTTATTTCTTATGAGCTCTATAGAAACCAGGCAAAGGTCTACATGTAGCACTGGGATAAATCAAACCAAGGCCTCATCTGTAAATCATGAATCTAAACAATATAGAACATGAAAAAAGATCCTGTACACTGAGGAAACAAACAGAGGATACAACTGATGGAGCAAGAATATATGATGATCCACTTCAACCCTCCAATAAAACCAATGATAGACATTATCAACCTATAAGGAGGAGGGGAAAGAGGAAAGGAGAGTGGAGGAGACTGTTTCAATTTTAGGACATGAAGTTTATCCCGAAAGGTGAAAGAGAAGAAAAATCTGTGGAGAGAAACAACATTCAACCAAATCCTGCACCACTGAACTTACACGAGTGACCAGGGGAGAAATATGGCGGGAAACTAAACGGAATGTAACGTTGTCCTTTTTTTCACTAAAATCTAACTTGGATCATTTTTGAATTAGCTGCTTCTCCTGTCATTGTTAATAACGGATTCATATTGTGGGGTGGGGCATGAGGTTTTCTTCCAGCCTCCGAAAGGCGGGGGCCACGCCAGAACATTTTTACATTGCACTGCAGTGGCGGTGCAGCTGCCAGTGATATGTTCGACTCCATTTAGCTCCATCTTCCCAGTGAGAGCAGGAGGTGACTGAGGCTACACTGCCCTCTCATGGCTTCAGACTCTCACAACAGCGATTACAGAGCCAGCTGAGTGGCACTGGGCCGCACGCCACCTCATCTAATGTCACATCCTCTGCCTCTCGCCACTGTTTTACAGCACAAGGCGACTGGGCAATATTAACTAATACCTTTCATGACACGCTGGCCTGAATCCAGTTTGGATGTGGTGTACTTGTGAATGTCAAAGCCCCCTGCCCGTCTCCCCTCTCCTCCTTTCTCTCCTTCTTTCTCTGCCTGTAATTCTGGCTGAATCATCACATCACAGTGTGTCTCCCTTCCCAGGTTACTGTTTCTGCTGTGTCAGGCTGGCGCACTGCCTGGTCTTTCCCTAAGGTTTGTCAACTTCTGTTTAGTGCATCTGGAGACAAATATCGGAGAATGTATTAAGAGGAAAAACTGCACTGGGTCTTTTTTTTCTCTCGCAAACAAAAGATTTTCTTCTCATTTGGTAATTTTCAGGGCAACATGTCCTGGGGATAGTAATTTTAACTGTAGAATAAAAATGATGTTGTTATTTCACACCAAAAGGATCCAAAGCTGAGGTGAGTGCAGTGCAACCACAGAATCATCACACAGATTTATTTCTAACACCTTTTGGAAAGCCTGTCTGTTTATTTGACACCTGTAGACTTTGATTATAGTAGAAAGCACAGCTAGTTAAGCGGGTGAACCAGCATGCATTGAACACACACAGGAAAGAAGCTTGTCAGGATAGTTTGTCTGTCCTCGTGCACAGTGCAGCAGTAGACTGATGGTTAGTCTAGCTTACCTTAGCAAGGTCCACTAGAGAGTTTGCTTGGTCATTCAGCTTGCGTTGCTCCATTTTAACACTTCTCAATCTGAACACAAGACCATTCAGAACCCAATGAATTAACGCTATCAGAGGTTTTATTTTACACTTTGCTTTTTTGAAAGAATTTGTGCACACACAAAGGCATACACATGGAGGACACTCCCAGGACATGCACAAGATGTGTGTATAGAGAATGCAGGGATTGCAGGGGTCAGTCTGATTGGTTGAGCTGCATGCAAGTGGAAAGGAGACCACGGAGGAGGAGAAGGAGCAGGGGGAGCTGCCACTGGAGGGAGAATGAGCTCTACATCTTACTCAACGTATACATAACCTAAAGGAATGAGGAGAAGTCATATCAGCTCACCTATCTACTGTAAATTGCATTTATGAAGCGCAATAGCTGCATGTCCGATTATAAAACACCCAAAAAAGGCTTGAGCATCTGTAAAGTACTCAGAGTGGTTAAATCAACTTTTCACCTTTTTCTAAAGTTAATGAATATTTTATCAACAGATATCAAACACTTTTTAATGAACCATTTTCTCTCTGAGACTTTCCAGTACAAACATTAAACAAATGTGACGTCAGTGAGAAAAATCACAAGGTCACTTATCCCTTTAATCAAAGCTTGTTTAATAAAGAGTCATAAAGGACGTAATTTTTCTAAGTAGCTGTTCAGGTGTGAGATAAAATGATAATATGCAATACACCCCCTCCTCACTTATTATTTTTCATCAGCCAAAAATCCTACTCCTAACTTTTGCATAAAATAGTCCATACAACATGTTTAAATAATTAACATCTGTTTAATTAGGCTTCTAAAGCCTGTTTCACTTATTCTCTCGGGGGCTAAAAAACAGCAACTGTGCATATTGTGTAGAGCATCAACCACAAATGGTTTCAAAAGAGTAGAGATTTTTTTCCCTCCTTGAATCACCCACACATTACAATAAATGACATTGGGCACAAAATAAAAAATATCAGCATGGTGGCAGGGTTGCAAATATTTCAGATTTTTAGAAAACACTAAAACTAATAATAAAACTCCATGACTAACTGAGCCAGTAATGCAGTGTGGGGTGATCATTAGGTCGTGTTACAGTAATGATGAGCACGGGGGGGATTCGAGGGGCCCCTGGGTGGGTCGGCTGATTGCCGAGATTCACCCATTCTCATGCAATGCAGGATCATTTCTCAGTCTCCTGATGACAGGCAGATGTGGAGCGAAGATGACGGGTTAGACCAACAGAGGGTGCCACAGGAGGCGCTAACAGAAAACTACAGGCAAGGGAACATGTCCTGACAACTGAGGTCCGAGATGCTTCATACAGAGCCGACTCTGGAGACAAGTGCAGAATGCTATAGCAAAATATCAATTAATCAGTTGAATGACAGAAAAAAAGGAGGAGGCACTCGATCTAAAATGATGGGAGATTATAGATATTCAGTGTAAAATGGTTTTTGGAGTTGATGTGAGACCTGTTAGAATTATACATTTCACAGTTGGATGACCGATAGCTGTCGAATGGGGTCAAAGCAGAGGGCAGCTGGAGGTCAGACGGAGAAAGGCCCATCATGCTCTGTCTTTTATGTTCTGTGAGTCTCAGTCCCTCGGTCAATCACTCCTCGTGGGCAGTTGTGCTTTTGAATAGACGCTCTAAATCTGCTCGCTATTCATCAGGGGAAAAACAGCAACGCTAAGCTTTTCACTACCTCACTAAATCTGTTATGGCAATCTCAGTTAGTGCTGTGCCATATTTACTACCCCCACGTCTTGCTTTCTTTGTCATGACCTCCTTTTACCTCACCAGGGAAGGAAATGCTAATTCTTCCTCAGTGTTATGGACAGGGTGAACATTCTGCATCCCCCCTTGTCCCCGCTGTGACAGCTTCACGCTGTTGGTTACAGTCGCAGCCTCTCGGGCACAAGCGGGATTGCTCGGAGGCTTTACGCTGACCTTCCTCTCAGGTCACTTTCCTGTTTCAATCCACTGATCTCGGCGCTAACAAGCACTCACTCTCCTGCTTCTTCCCTGTTATTCCCCACTTTAACCTTGTGGATGGGAAGGGACAGCACTCCCAAGGGGCAGAGGATAGTTAAACTCTACTCACTGAGTCGCTTGACTTAACGGCTGTCATGGCCTAAAACACACTGCAACGTCTCGCCTGTGGTGTGGTAAATTGCACCATCCAGATAACCTCAGGAGTGCTTCAGCTGTATCTGTCACTAATTCTGCAAAATTCCTCTTAGCGCAGAGATGCATGACAGCTCCATGTCCTTCATTATTATGCTGTTTACAAGCTGTGATAACACCGGATCAGCGTCTTCGCTACTGTGTCATCCAACAGAGAAATGGAGGAAATGCGGCTGCAAATGTAGTAAACAGGCGTAACAATGGTTCCACACGCCGAAAGACGACCCTGAGCCCTTATCTGCATGAGCATGACCGCTAAAGTTGTAGAACATGACTTGAGGGATAGTTGTAAATCATGTACTTGTGCTATACTGCAGGTCTGTCTCCTGTAGAGCTCTAGTCGTCATCCTTCGGTACGTGAAAGCACAGTTGGTTGGAGTTTAATCAGTGGCTTTCTGATTAAAGATCAAATTCTCATCACATCCATGCAGAAATGGAAAGAAAAACACCCTCCATCACCGATAATTGAAATTCACTTAATATGCATCTGTGGGCGTGTTTGAAAAGCGAGGCATTGGTCTACTCAATAAAAAGGCGTGAGAGGTGTTGGTGCTGGTTATTTAAAGTTGTTTGATTGCAGCATGTATGAGAGTGAATGTGAGATTCTAGTGTTTTTATCAGATTAACATGTTACTCGTCGTCTCATAAAAAAAAACTTTGTTGCATCTTAAATGAATTAATCTGGAAACATCATGATTGCGTCGTATCATTGCAGAATACTACTTTTTTAAGTGGCATGAATTTCACTTATCAAATGAGGGAGTGTAATTTTTGGTCACATTATTGGGTTCAAGGACAAGCTCTCGTTGGCATGCACACAACAGGTCTATATCTATACATGTGAGGCGAAGACTTACTTTCGAGCTCTATTGCATTGTGTAGACACAAACAGGAAAAAAAAGGAAACATGAAGTAGACAAATGAATTATTACAACATCAGATCACATATTCAGATGGTAGAAATCTCTTCAAGCTCAAGTCTGGCTGCTGTGACCCTCGTCTCTAACGCTGTCCCCTCACCTCTGAACGCCAGCAACAATTTTTCCTGGAGTTCTTCCTGCGACCGGCCCATTATCTCCCTGTGTTTGTGCTTCTCGTGGCTGCAGCTAAGCTCACTAAGTCATATTACTTTGTCTCACCCACACAAGTGCTGGTTATCACAGTGCAACCTTCTCATAAACATGTGTAAACATCCGTCTACACACACAGAGCCTCACATCACCTATTTACATTCTTCACTTCACATCTTTTGACTGTCTTGCCGCTTTGACCATAAGAAACGTGTCAGAATATAATCTGATTTGATGTTTGCTATTGCCTCATGATGGGTCAAGGAGAGCCGTAGGCCTCATCTGACCATCCACTTGCTGCTCGCAACTTCCTGTCCTGTCCAGGGTTTTATAACACAGGCTGCACACAAGACCTACATCTATCAGATAAGCCCTATGAAGCACAATTCCTCACAAGCAAAAGAAAAATCCGTGTCACATAGGGCTGTGACAGGAGCATGTGGGCACCATGCAGAGTCGTCGTCCTTGCACACAGAACAGGACGTGCCTTTTTTTCATCAAATCTAGTTCTTCATAGATTTAACTTGAGCTCAGAGGGATTTCCATTTCTAGGCTGTCCTAGAGAACAGGAGGTGGACATGACGCGCTGTCACCACCGCTGCAAATCGCCAAAATGCGGCAGCAAGGACAAAATGACACGACAAAGCAACCATGACAAAAGGCATTTAAACGACACAAATTTGGATGCAGCAGACAGTTTGTGTGCTTCTCTTAATCGTAAGCTAACATCTTAATGTCTGTAAAACATAAATGTCTGTTCAAAAGATTCATGAGCAAATCAAAGTTGTACACTAGAGACCACATATATATGTACAACCCATATATGTACAGAAAACCACAAAACCAAACAAACATACAAAAATGGGGACATTTTCTTTTGGTTTAATAACAAAGTCACTGTGCATCTAGAGCTTTACTGCAGGAAACCTGCCACAGATTAGACGTGCATGTGAGCCCTGTAGGTTGAAGGAAAACAAGCGTGAGGTGAGACTAAAATCAATACTGTTTTGGAGTTAGGTAGCACTCAGGGGGTCATTGGGGACCTGCTAAAAGACTGGCTGACAGGTAAGTGTCCGACCAACAGCTAGAAAAGTAGAAACCCAGATGTATCGGCCCTGAGGTCAGCCTGACATCTGACTCACAGCGAAAGAGACACGCAAGAGCTGATCTGACAGCAAAAGGTGAGAGAGAGGGAGAAGGAGAGAAAGATCAATATCATACTGCTGTGAATGTCGTAACTTGAGATAGATTAAATTGGTTTTTCTTTTCAGTACTTCTGTAAAACTGAAGCTGCTGGGAGACAGTAACCCTCATTCAAAGAAAAAGCCATTTTACACACGTTAAGCATGTCTCCATACTGAGGAAAGAAGAGAATCACAAGAATTTCTAGTGTATCAGTGATTAATATTAACATGGATTTAGCTCCTCGCATATTTTAGCATTCCCTATGATGCTGAATAAAGAGGCCAACTCTTTACCACATCTGCAAATTCAAAGTTAGTCACGTCAGCTCAAACATGGTCATGATGCAACAACATCTTTCAACAGTATAAGCACATATTTTTTGCTACAGGTGTCAAACAATTCAGATTTCAGCTTTGTGCTGCATTGGTGAGTCATACAAACACACTGCAGGGGAAGAAGGTTTGAAACCAGCGCGAGTGGCGGAGGTCGGTTAATAGCCGGGGGGAGGGTACCTACTGGTGAATGGCTTGGAGAAATTTCCTCTGGTGCTTCCTGACTCTGGCGTGGTCCATCTTCCTCACCAGTTTAGTGTTCTTGTAGATGAGCCACGTCTCCCTGAGAACATTCGCAGCTGTGTTTTTCACCTAAGGTAACAGAAGAAGAGACTTGGGTCAAGAACGCAGCCGTGGGACACATCTGTGATGTCTGAGATTACCGAGCATGGAGTGTTCACCTACTCTTTTTGTTAGCTGGGTATCCATCATAAAATTGTGGACGTGTTTTTCAGCTTTGGTTAATTCCAGTTTCTTTGCCACCACAGCGACCACCAGAGCAGTGCAGCCAGCACCCTGTGAAGTAACAAGAATTGACCCGAGCAAATGTACAACGTGGATTTTCACTCATTTCATTTTCCATTTGTCAGCAATTTTTCACGTCTTCAAACATTAACAACACATTAGTCACAAAGGTGATCAAGCCTCCTGTCAGTCTGTCAGCAAAAAGAAAAATTCAAACCCTGAAGCACTCAGTCTGAGTTTCTCACCATGATGCCAGTCAGGAGGCAGACTCCTTTCCCACAGTATGTGTTTGGGACCATATCCCCATATCCAATGGTAAGAAACGTGATTGAGATCAACCACATGGCTCCTAGAAAGTTGCTGGTTATGTCCTGGTTGTCATGGTACCTGTAATAAATAATAAATGCAATAGGTTGGCCAACATACATGTACCTGCAGAAACGGATGCACTCCAGCTTCTCCTATACTTCTTACATTAAAAAAGTTTGAATAAAGATTGAATCCAATGTGCATAAGACATAAAAAGACATAAAACAATGGGGCTTTAATCTTTTCCTGCAGCATGTGTAAACCTTTTTATCTTAATGCTCAGACATAGAAAGAATTCAGGAGTGTGTACATCATCTATTTTTATGCCTTATCTATGTTTCATGCCGAGCAGCACAGCATAACGTGAGAAACAGATCCAGGCACCTCTCGCAAGCTCTGACAGTCCATGCAGCAATGATCCACAGCGAGATGGTGAAGACCAGCAGCACAGTGCCAGGACAGATGGTCATGAGGGTCTTCATCACGAAGCGTGTGTTAAAGTTAATCTTGTTGAGTGCACCGATGCTGCGGGATGAAGCGTCCGTGAAGAGCTTGCTGTGCAGCAGCATGACACGGGCGATGAGGTACAGCCGCAGGAACATGGGTATGGACAAGATGATGTCCACGTCCGCATCAGTCTTGGATGGCACGTAGGAGTAGGCCAGGCGTGCGGTCCAGGTGAAGGTGTAGTTCCCTGGGATAGGGTGGATGGCGCACACCAGGATCTCCAGGCAGATGAAGAAGATGCGCTCATACGTCATGGCTATCCTCCAGTCATCAGCTGCGTTGTCCACCATAAATAACTGCAAGGAAAGGGCACTGTGAGGCTGATGGAGGGTAGAAGCAGGCTAACATTTTCATCATGGTGACACAGCACGCTACAGAAAATCATTAAACCCATTAAACAATAAGTCACAAATCGCCTGGAGTCATTAACTCACATTCTTGAGTCACATTTTTATAAAGACCTTCGCCACATATATAATAAATAACTGATATGATAAGGGCAGGACAAACGCTTTTTCAAGGCCAAAAATGACCGATGATGTATAGTGTTGAAGGTTATCTGATGAAGGTTATAAGACTGAAATATCACACCGGTGTTTTTATGGAATAAATTCTCCAAAGAATATCACTGTATTTTATAAGAGTTCAGATGGTTTTCCTACCTAGAGGGACCAGTAACTCCTATGTTTTCATAGTAAGAGTACGAAAGTAAAAAGTAATTCAAACTTGAGCTGGCTTATTGAAATTTCACTATATAGATTAAACGATGAATTTGTTATTTAAAACAATTAAAAATCCTAAAATCATACAGTTACTGGCAATTATTATTGTAGGTTAAATTCATATGTTCCTTTCCAACCAGTTATTTTAATAATTTTGTGAAATTGATGGAGCACAAGGATTTGAATCGATAAATTAATTCCTAGTTAATCATCATAAGAATAAAATATTTTAAAAGAAAAAATTGTAAAAACAGGAGGATTTGCCGCTTGTCTTTATAGAAGGCAATTTTCATTTGACAAAACAACCCTTATGAAGATGTCATCTTGGGCTATGAGGAGTTGTTTTGATACATATTTTCACTTTTTACTATCAAACTAAATAGACTTTATAATAATGGAGTCTAATTCAAAATAGCTGAAAATTTATCTAATTAATATCAAAAATGAATCTTGACTAAATAGTCTTGTTTCACATTCACAAATTTCCCCCTCACTCTGTTTCTCTAACTACATTCACACCACCTGAATTAAAAAAGTCTCAGCACTCAGAAGCATTTTTAACTTCAAAGTGTCGTAAAGACGAACATCTGCCGCCTCCACATTTGCATTAGCTTCCAATCACCTGGCCATCCTGACCAGAAGGTAACTCATCTCACGGGGGATTTCAGCGCGGGTGGATTTCAACACCCCCTCATCACTCTTCTGCACCGTGTCCTCTGTCATACACAGTAGCTTCCTCACATAGTCACCTCTGCTGCTGCTCCCTCTCGCTCTTCCCCTCCCTCCTCTTCATCACTTTCAATCCAATACACAGTCATCTTCAGCCAGAAGATTCACTGCTGGGTGTATTCACCCTGAACTAACGGGCTGAGGCCACGACCACCATCAGCAGCTCATTCTCACTGATCCCTGATCACTGCTCATGGCTGAATCTCAATCTAACGCTCTATATTTACCAGTTGCAGATTAAATACTATCAAACTGTATTAGCTTCCCCCTGCATTTGTCAAATATTTCCTCTCTCTGACATCCCACCACTGATTTCCCTCCACAGCTGCTCCTGTTCTCTCCACTCAATCACCTCGAGGTCCTCTGCCTGTGTACAGACCATCACCACTGGCAGTAGATATTTCACAAAATGTTGCTGTCAGCAAATTCAAGCGAGGTTTCCTGGTGGCTGCTTTTTTTTTTTCTTCTTCTTTTTGCCGTGAGAGCAGAAGTCTCTCTAACGGAGAGGAAAGAAACGCTGCACCTGATTACATTTAGCCACAAAACCTCCCTCATACGCTTGGTAAAGAATTATATGATGTCCTGTGAAGAAAATCTGCACGCATGATGTTTTCAAGCCTCCTTGTGAACAACACCGGGCTCAGGTTTGTCCATTTGTCCAATGCAGGCAGGTATATGTGTATATCTGCACATATACCTGCCTGCATTGCATTGCATGAGAGAGACTTCAATATGCATTTAAAGTTGGACAGAAGTTTCTAGGGGCTAGGAGTGGATAGGAAATGGGATTGAGTTATGTATTTGTTCTCTTTGAGTAAAGTATTGAGAGCAAAAGGGCGTCTTTAAATTTTTGATGCCCAAGATTTATATCTTTCTTTCTTGTCTTGCAGGATTTACTGAAGGAGCAGACTTGCCACATGGAGCAAACAACCAGCCTCTGTATTGCTTTATATTTTGGACCAACATGTATATTTCGACAAACTTTAGATTGAACATTATCTCTGTAAAGATTGTGAAATTTTTCCATTAACCAGCAGTTGCCGTCACTATATTCTGCACCACGTGGCGAAGTTACATATTATTAACCTACAACATACTAATGCAGTTTCAGCACCACCCACCCTGCTTTACTAATGGATGAAGCAAAGAATATTATGGACCTGAAGCTGCTCACCTTTGCCCCTTTGACTTATTTAGTAACGGTGGCAATATCCATTTGTGTAGCTCCTGGTTCAAAAATAGAGAGCAGCTGGAATACATGGTAAAAAAGAGCCATCATTTATTTATTATGTTTTTATTAATTTTGAAAATTGGGATTCAAAGTCTAACTTAATTTGGGTCTGTATAAAATGAACGTTCCATTAAGATATTAAGCTTAAATTGAGGTTTTAATGGAGAAAGTTGTTTTCTGTGAGGCAGAATTCAAACCAAATATTAATAACCCAGGACTTAAAAAAAGGCAAATATAAATTTTAAGCCACATCCATCCATCCTTCTTTGAGGGTCACGCTGACATTGGCCGAGAAGCGTGGTATGCGCTGGACAGATCACCAGAGTATTGCAGGGACAACAAATAGAGACAAACAAGCATTCACAATGACAATTATTTGGATTTGGGATTCGAACCAGGAACCTTTTTGCTGTGAAGCGGATCACTGCACCACCCTTTACCTCCTCTTCACCCAAATAAAGACCCTCAGCCTTCTAAATCTAAATATGCTGCATATGTTGATTTATCAGTCAAAGAGCAGTTTTGATTTCATGAGAAATAAAATGCTGGAGGCGCACATCACGACTCGGCATCTTGCCAACTATTCTCCATTTACTTTTATTTGAGATTTCTCATCATAGCAGTAAAAAAAAAAAAACATCCCAATCCTGGAGGGCTAATGGGATCTGTGACCCAGATTGTAAATTTAGCCTCGATATGTTACATAAAAATGGAAAAGTCATATTTCTCGCATTGAAGAGAAACATGTCCAAATCAAGGACAAAGTCAGCGGCAGAAAAAAAAAAATCAATAACGCTGTGCTGCCACTTTTCTCACATACATGAACGCTCCACATGCTACAGTCCGACAGCTCTAACTTCACTGGACACACAACAGCAAACACTGTGCGCTCATTAGAGCTTCTGAGCCAATTATATGCCCAACAGCTACTGCACAAGAAACATCAACTCTCAACAAGCTGGCACTTAGCAGCAGCAGCAACAACAGTGAACACATGTCCCCGAACAAACAGCACCCCTGCCCCACAAAAGCCTCATTTATATTCATTCAAAAGCCACAATCAGTTTCCCCCAAACACCGAAAGACACATGAATTAAAATTTCAGGGGCAGTTGTTCATATCAAATGAGCGACACCGAGCTCCTTTAACACACTGACATCTGTCAGAGAAGTGTGTAACTCTAACCACAGCTCGTCTTGTTCAGCTTTCCAACAGAGTGTAATGTAGACATGGAAACGCAAGCTGGGGCTGCACTCTGCTGCGGTTTCTTACTTACAGAGTTGGGCCTCTGAACGCGACTAAATCTATTGTTTGCACACAGCACAATTGGCGTTTTATCTTACATTTTAAACAACAAACGCGTCCTGTCAAAAGCAGTTACAAAGTTTGTTACCTCAAAACAATGTAATTAAACATTTAAGCGTCTGGGTTGCATAAGGAAAGCCTACTTGGTGGGTAAAAGCAATTATGGTAATGGATGACCTGAAATACAATACTCAAGGGCCCTTTACCTCAGAGCATCAAATATTCCATGCTAGCAGCAGAAGCAGCAGTTATGACGGAGAGGTGGAGGAGAGAGCGTCTCTGGTGGAAAAACATTAAACTGTGCGGTTTAGACCGTGTCAGAGACAGACACTGCAGAGTCAGGAAATTAAAACAGACAGCTGACGAGCCAGGAAACTTTTAAATTAGTTACAGGAGGCTGACGAATAATTTAAACACTGCAAGTAAAAGCTTTTTTTTTTTTTTAATCGAGCCAAATTACTGACAGCTTAACACACGTTTAACAACGATTGAAGTCTTTGATATCTGAGATTCTTTTTATATCGACACAAAACAGTAGAGTAACATAATCAGAAACAGGCTTATGTGATACTCTGTTAAATTATAATTCTGCTTTATTCTAGTTTAGTAAATCAATAAATCATGTTCAGGGGGTTGGGTCAAACATATAAGGCAGATTTTTCAAACTATATATAAATAACCTAGAAACTGTAGATAAATAATAAAGACAGGTAAAAAAAAAACAGACAAAGTAAGAGGATGATTTTAGAAAATCTCATCTTTAATTAACCAGTGTCAAGCAAATTATGAAGAAAATAATGATTACAGTATAATGGGAGCTGTCCATTAAAGGGTCAGTTCATCTAAATTGCAACAAACATAAATGTCACAGCAGATTTCACTATATGCAGCTAAAGTATGAGGGGATCTGAGCTTGATCCTCTGGGGAACATGAATATCTTTACATTTCATGGGAACTCGTCCAAGAGCTGTAATATTCCTGAAGCCACAAGAGCCAGAGAGCAAGAATATTCGGTATTGTGTTTTTTTCCCAGACATAGATGTCCTTGTGCAGAACTCAGGAAAAGCTAAAGAACAAAAGCTGAGGTGAGCAACACCAAACTTATGTGTAATCGCACATAGTTGAGCACATACTGCCACCCAGGCCCATTAGTCCCCGTAAATTCAATCAAGCTGAACCAAATTAAACACTCTGATTAGTATCAGTCCTCTAAACGTGCCTTTTTTCAATCAAGATCCATTAATTATTCCCTGGGAATTAAACAAAATGCACCTCGCAATGTTAGAGAAAGTGAAAAAGAACATCCTGGACATGTCCCAGATACAGAACCCCACCAAAATGTAATAGGTTCCTCCTTGACCCATATCACATCCTTCCATCAAGTTTAGTAGTGTTGGAGTAATTCTGCTCTCTAATAGACAATAAACTAACAGATTTGTCTCCGATATTTCTGCTGTAGCCTGAGTGGAGTTTCATCTGAGGGGTCAACCTAACAGTAGCGCTACAGAGGAAACGTCAGGGGATCAGCAAAGAGAGCCTCATCCTCTTGGGAACATGAATTTCTTTATAGTTCATGCTAAATCACCCGAGAGCTGTGATGTAACTATTATCCTAAATAATCCTATTATCATAATCCTAAAGCCACACAACCACATTTCACATTTGAAACGTTCAGCTACAGGCATATTGTGTCTTTCCAGAGCCCTTGTGCTCTGGAAAAGTTAAAACAAAAAACAGAGGTGGTTAAAACCAAACTGAGGTAAAATAAATCAAAACTTATCTGCCTGATCAGGTACAGATAAAGGAAATTGAGAACTAATAGTATATTATTTTACCCTTGAAGTTCTTTTTTCCTTTATGCTTCTCATGTGGCCTTTTATAACCCATGATTTATTACGTGGCCATGCTCAGACATATTTGTGACTCAGCACACATGGGGACATGTCCTCACCTCACCCCTAAAACTTAACCATTTAAACAGTCCAGAAACTAGAAACAGTTCTCCTCTGTATCCACGCAGTGACAACATCAGAACATGAGCACACACAATAAACTCCTGCACCGTGCAACACATCTCAGAGAGCAAACATCCTGGTAATCACTTCTAAATGAGGACAAATCCACTTGTCACAGTCTTTGGCATCCAGCTTATTTTTTGATGTATATACAGTCTTATCAGCAGGAGCGCACGACATTTGCTCATCATGTGAAAGTTTCGCTCACGTCAGGGTGAGAGATAACGCGGCTGAATCTCTCCTGAGGTCTTCCCCCCCGCCCGCCGCCGTCCCACATCTATACCGTACGGCCTCCGAGGAGCTCACCTGCGACGTTAGCAGGGTTGGTTACTGGTTTCACCATGCTCAATATAACTAATGGAGTCCAGCTCAATATTTAATCTGTGTAATGTGGAGATGGGAGCATATATCTTGTCACTGAGAATGAAATCGCTCAATCTCATTAGTGAAATAGGTTGAGAGGTTCAACGCAATTAGACATTAATGCAATGCTTTATTTATGATATCAAAGTGAGCCTGTAAGAGGCCACTTTGCTGAGTAAATCTGAAGCTGTTGCAGATTTTGTCTGCTTTTGTTTGTGAAATTGCATTTCACTTTGCTTGAATAGTTTCTTCTCTTCAGGCAGAGTGAAACCTCTCCGAGCCAAAGAAAAGCCTCGTATAAATCTTTCTTTTGACCATTGCTATTGCTGCCAAGACGCACAAGGTAATAAACTAAAGTCATCTGCATGTTTAAAGCCACGCGCCGAGCACAATTTACTAAATGCCATCAATAAATAATCTTTAAGATTCTCAGCTCTTGGGGAGGCTGAGTGTGTCTGCCCTTGAAAGCCTGCATGTTCAGTGAAAACGCTGAGGTCACCAGCCAGTGGTGGTTATCTGACTCCAATCTGGAGTCTCGGGTAGAGGACAGATTTCACTGTGAGGAATGCAGAGTGTCTCCTGCAGTTACACCATATCTCTGACACAAACACACCACCCAGGGGCGGTCTGATGCGCACCGCCAAGTTTGGCTTTGGCAGGATTCACTGGCACACTTTGGAGCAGTGTGTTGTTATTTTATCTTTTCTGCAGATTGTTAAATGTAATACTGTGCAAGTGTGAAACCTCAGCGATGATTTTATCACAAAAGTACACATCAAAGACAGAGTAGCGCCCAAAGCATTTTGCATTAGTCTGAGGAATCTCTGCAGAACGGTCGTCACAACGCACAGCAACAGAGTCATGGCCTGAACACAAATGCCCCCCCAAGCAAAACAACCTTTGATGTGAGAAGAGGAGAAAACTTTGAAAATGTCAGTTTCCGTCGAAAAAAAAAGGTGAACTCATCAACCATCTAAGCAGTGAGAGCAGAAAGATGCTTCCAGCTCAAAGCTCCTCTCAGACTCTAACAATGAGAAAACAAGGTCAGGAAGGAGCGCCTGACTCTAACCTCTCAGTTTCCACTCAAAAGTTCCTGCCTGCCAACGCAGCGAACTCTACCAAATCTAAAAAGTCTGAAAACTCCTTGGCCGGATCGCCAGCTGTCAACAGACGACATTACAGGGACTAGAGCAGTCTGATAACATTTCAAGACGCATAAAGAGAAATGTGCCTCAGACCTCTGAACAAATCTGAAGGAGGATTAAACATTAAAGTGGCTGAAGCGTACTGCAATGCTGGGAGGCGGGGCTAAGACACTGACATCTCTCCCCCATTAAAACACAAAGACATCATAAACACACGCATACAAAAACCAATTAGCTCGATTGAGTGAAGTTATCTAGATCGTCTGGATCCGGTATCAGCACACACTTTCGTGACCGAAATTAAGTGAAGGCTTCCGATAAAGACTACATTTGAACAACTGGCACAGGAGGCCGGTGGTTCAAATGGTGTGTGTGTGTGTGTGTGTGTGTGTGTGTGTGTGAGTGTGAAGACAGCCGGGGGCAGGGGAGGATGGGGGACATCTCTGCAGACTGGACGATGTGGTGGTTTTGGGGTTTCAACATAGATTTGAGATTCCCACCCATGAGCGGTCACTGGTGGCAGGGCATCACCAACCTTTGATAAGAGGGTGTTCGGTGTAAAGTATCGCTTTAATTAGTGTCTTGATTGTGGATGTTGATACTCATTTAAGGACATTTTAGGAAATCATGAAAGCGCTGTCTGTCTGTGTTGACGCATTTGTCTCTGGGTCACCCATCACTGCCATCGTGGCACAAAAGATCCCTTAACAATTCAAACGACAGCTTGTGTCTGACATCTATCGCGTCTGACCTGACCTTTGGAGTCTTCAGTCACTCTGAGGAGAAAAACGTTCTGTTGTTATAGCCCAGAAAAATGAGAGGGCAGACTTTAGTGAGTTTGACAAGTAAATCAGTTGTAAGGGGCCCGGAGTGCTGGGGAAATATTTCATCATCTTGACTCATGCCTCGACAGTGCATCTGACAGGCATCTGTGAGTACACATGGATGTGCATGCATAATCTATTTCACTGCAGGGGCAAAACTTCCCACATGGAGGAGAGCACTTTGGAAACAACTCTTAAGTGCCTTAAAAAAAACATAGTGGGGGGTTCACAAACAAGCTACTTTATACTGAATAACTCAGAGGATGGTGCAACGGTGCATCCAGGTGATAAGATAAAATATGGAGTCATTGGATTCGTGTTTAGTGAAGTGAAATTCAATGTAAAAAAAAAAAAAATCAGTGGAGGAATATATCAATCAATCAAAATGTATTTGTATTGCCCATATTCACAAATCACAATTTACCTCAGGGGTTTACAGTCTGTACAAGGTGTGATATCCTCCTTCTTAAACCCTCGACTAGAGAGGAAAAAATCCTCCAAACAGCATCTACCTACAAGTATTTAAATGTTTAAGAGGTGTATCATCTAATAAAAATTCAGTAAAAGAACTCCACTTTACTTAAGTTTATATTTCATGTTCAACCATTTGATATTTCTATTTCATGACTTGTGAGGAGTCAGTTATTAGAAAATTAATCTGCAACTTGTCTGATAATGGATTAAATCTGAGGTTTTAAGTTGTCACTTTGAGCTCTGGGCAATTATAATGTGCATTTCTCAGCATTTACTCACAACATTTACTTAAACAAAATATTTTTCTTTGGATTGATTGGATTGAAAATAACCAGTAGATTAATCCCCAATGAAAACATATTGATGTTTGAGGCTCTTTAGTTAAAAACAGCTTCAATTACTCATCAGCTGACATCACTCGGACTCATGACGGATGTTATGAACTGAGGGGCATGCAGCTTGAAACAGTGTTTACCAGACAGGAAGGGTTTAACGAAGAGAAAAGATTAAACAACTTGTCCATTAATTGATTAGTCAATCAACAGAAAATGAATTGACAACTATTCTTTTGATTGTTTAATATAAAACTCTTACTTGTTTAAGCTCCTCTGAGGATTTAGTTAGTTTGAATTTGCTTCTTTTCTCTGTTTTTTATGGCAGTGACTTGAATTTGGGTTATAAATCAAATTACCTGCAGGTTATAGTATATTTTAAGTTTTGAAGCGATGTTCTGGTCTTTAAATTTACCACATCAGCCTTCAAAGTCAAATGAAATGTGTGTCGAATCACATTTTCACGTCATGTCACATCACATTTTTCAAACATTCTGGATCAGTTTAAAGTCTGAGTTCAGCAGCAAGAAGCAGAAGCACAGAACCTGCGAGGGACATCACCTCAGCACCTTTGTGTGTGCATGTGTGGGTCATTAGCCAGTGTGCTTGTGTGGTTGTGTGTGTGTGTGTGTGTGTGCATATGTCAGTCTGTAAGAACCAAGTAATGACAGATTAGCAACAACAGGCTCAAAAGCCCCTGAGGCAGGGAAAGCGAAGGAGCAGCTGGTGCTGGAAGTTGAAATATAAACACAAAGAAGGGAAGTTAAATAGTGAGACAGAGTCAGTTTCCAGGAACTGGCCGATAGTTTGTTCTAAACGACTTAGTGAATTGGAAGAAGGACTTTATAATCAACTTTAGAGAGATGCAGCAGGAAGTGAGTGAGGCTGTGGTGACGTGATGATGTTTTCTGATTCATTCAAGTGTTCAAGCTTTCCACATTTGAATAAATTGTGGATAAATTATTGTGGAGAGAATGAAAAGCCTATTGTGGTAATCAACTCTGAGGCAAACAATGGCTTTAAATTAAGTTTTCTAGGTCAGCAGAGGAGGAAATGTCTTTATTGTGAGGAGGGAGCTATCTCGGATGAAAAAATGTTTTGGATATTGACGTGACTGTCAGAGGAGTGTGGATCAAAGCGGTTTGAACAGCTTCCTGTGGTAAATCTGCAGCAACTGACAATGCAAGGAACAGAAAGAAAGGAAGCTCATTCTAGAGCTGAAATTTGCATTTCACCTCACCTGTGATGAAGGAGAGGAGGCGGCTTCACAGACATTTTGAATGTGTAAAAAAAAAGATGATCTGAGCTTTTTAAAAGTGAATATATTCACCTGTGTTTCAGTGTCACAATATAAGAATGTACTGTTGTAGTGGCCATTAGTGTGTAGCACAATCAAGCATTCCAGTGGTTTATTGTGGACATAAATATGTGGCTGAATTCAACACAATCTCTTATAAAAGTCATTAAATAAAAAAACCCCACTCTGATTAGAAAAATGCTCCTTTCCCATCTATTAGTCACAACTAAAATCATTCCATTATTTAGCGTCAAGGAAAGTTTGTACAAGCAAGAGGTATAAAAAAAGCTGAGTTTATGAACTGAATAATTTACATGGGATTAGAGGAAAAGGTGCGGAGGCCGAGGGAGGCAAGAAAGAATATGATACTCTCATGCAAACTTACAGTATACGCTCTCTAATTTATAAACGGCTACTGGGAGCTGACTGCAAGCAAAATGGAAACACTTTTGTTATGCATTGAAATATGGTAATGATGCCTGTGCATTTCTATCATTCCTCATAAAAGAAAGGTTTACAATGAGACATCTGAAGGGGGCAACACATTTTACTGTTGGGCTATTTTGATGATTGATGCTCTCTGAGACGTGCAAATCCTAAAAATACCAACAAGGCAATATACTGTAGCTGAGGCCACCTTTTAATTTTTTATTCAAATTTGATGTTTTTTCTGCTTCACAAAAACTTCTTCTACATCTTGAGTGAAGAATTAAGATGAAAACAGGATAAACTCAGTGAATTCAGCTCACAAAGCATCATGTTGTTTAAAAGTGAGAAAATACATTATCATGATGAAGCTGATTTGATTAAAAAAGGGTAACATATATCCACCTTGCAGAAAGTGGTGCAATTAATAGTGTGTCCAACAAAGACACGAGGCCTGAGGAGCAGAAAGAACTGTAAGTATTGCAACAATGCTCTGAGGCAGGATCGTAAAACTGTCCGAGAGTTGAACATCTCAGGGGGAGGCTGACAATCCATATTCATCCTCTAAACACAGTGAGGAGTTTCTAAATCTTATCAAAAATGCAAAAGAAGGCATTAATGTGGCTATAAATCAAAAGATGATCAGACTACAGAGCACAACCCCCACTGCCATTTCATTTAGACTGGAACAAACACAAGACATTCAATCTTAAGAGCAATGAAAATGAAAATAAGACTGTGTTCCTGCTAGATAGATTCATTGAACAATTACACTGTCCCATGCTGCGGAGAATCTGCAATTCAACACTTCACTTTCTTACATTGGCAAATCAATATCTGTTTGTTTTTTTTTGCACTTTAATAGCTATGTAGAAATATGAGTGTTTATTAAATGTTATGAGTCGTAGAGACGGAGGAATGGATGAGAGTGGTGCTTCATTACCTGTATCTCTCTGGCGTGGTAAATGATAATCAGCCCCAGGAGGATGATTGTAGAAAGGCTTATCAGGCATTTTAGAGCTAATGAATACAGGGACTCCTGGAAAAGAGCAATAACACTAAAGCCAAACAAAACACAGCATCATGACATCTACAAAATATGGACTCACATGAAGAGAATACATGAAAAGTGGTTAAGAAATTTAGCTTCTGCAAGAAATCCTGACATAACATCTTCTATTGTGGGGTTCCCACTCACAGTTGGACAGCAGAGGGCCTTTTGGCCTGCATGTGACAGGCAGTGTGACTACATGTAGTTTAGTGACAGCCTGCTTTTCTTTAACACTTTGAGTCAGAAGTTGTTATGTGCTCCCTCAGTCACATGCCACTAAATTAACTCTGGACTGCACAGCATGAGCTCCGAGAAAATACGCACCTTTCCATAGGCTCCCCATGAGAGTTCAGTCTCTATAACCATAACAACGATCCCAAACATCCCAAAGATTAAAGCATAGTCGCTGAGACGCTTCCTCTTCTCGAACAGGGCCCTCCGGTGCCCGAGCTTCTCCCCAATGTTCTGGTTCTTCTTCTTCCCCGATTTGCCGCCGCTGTGGCCGCAGCCTCCCCCCGCGTCCCCCGATGCGTAAGGCATCAGGGTGGTGGAATTGTTCTCCGGCTTGGACGACAGAGGGTCCGATGCATCCGCGGCTGAGATGGGCTGCAGAGGCTGGGACTCGGAATCAAACTCGTGTATGTTTCTGCGGGACGAGCTCAAGTTGCTCAGCGGACGCATGACGCCGCCGTTGTATCTGCAGCTGCTCATGGCTATTTCATTGTAGGAGTTACTGTCTTTGTGGCCGCTGCCCAGGCTGCCCCGACCGCGGCACTGCTGCTGCTGCTGCTGATGGTGAGGAGGAGGAGGAGGAGGAGGCGGAGGATGGTGTCTGGATGAACTACCATGACTAGAAGGTGTGAACTCGCACACGCTGTACTGGCAACCTTGCCTGGAAGACGTCTCCGAAGGTGTCCTCAAAGTTCCCACAGTGATCGGCGACGTCCCGCGAAAGACGAGGCTTTTCCGCGCGTCACAGGTGCAGCTACTGCAGGTGCAGCATCGGTCGTGCGGCTGCTTGCCGAGCCGATCCTCCCGCCCGCAGTAGTGCTGGTACTTACAATGCTGGAACTGCTGCTGCTCTGGGAAGAAATCGTTGTGCAGGTGCAGAGGGGTTTCCATGTCAGTGCTGCCGTTTAAAGCAGCAGCAGTCGGGCACCACACGGCACCCGACGAAGGGCGTTATGGTGCTTACGGGAGGACGGAGCCGCCGCTGCACGAACAGACCCATTTCGGCTCCGGTAGAATGTGAGAGGAGCCTCCGATTGGGCAGAGAGGACCAAAACAACTGGCTCGACGTCATGAAAAGGTTGCAACCACGGGACGTGAAGCCCAGCCTCGTTCCATCAGGATCAACAAAAACTACACAATCATTGCTTTTTGAATAAATTGATCTCTACCTGTACTTTTACACCTGATAGAGCTGATGTGTCCAATAAAAACACGAATAAAAGTAATAAGTCAAAAACTTACTCCAGGTGTCATTTCACCACCTCTGCACATTGAGGCTCCCTTCTCCCACATGTAAATCAACTTTATCAGCCAACCCTATTCATAAATCCCTGACCGATTCCCAATGTATTGAATTCACATGAAACACACAGTACACGGGTGCATCCACTGATTTACAGGGTTGCACCTTTGGCCGTGCACCATGTGACCGCGCATGCATGCAGGCCCCGTCGCATGAACCTATATGACTCCCTGCAGCCGGAGATTGATGTGACCGCTGGTGGCTGCGTTATTAACGGACCACAAGAGTTATATCACCCCGAGGAAATCCAGCCAACTGCCCGGGATTGAGCAGCTGCGGGGGCATAAAGCAAAGCCTGGGACCCAATCATCCACACGTCCCGGCGTTACAGCAGCAACAAATTCAGTCTTGGGGCTGTTAGGGGCCATATCTGGGTTGTGTTTTTGTATTTTGCGGGTAATAGTCAGAGCTGCGCTGGAGTAGTAAAGTTGTGTCCCTCCTTGAAGTGGAGTTCATTGAGAAACGCAGGATCTCAGGATGTCAACAGGATCGTGTGTTTTTGTTTGTGGTGATGGAAGCGGAGCTGTCCCCGGTGCTGAAGGGCAGTCCATCATGAAGTAACTTTCAGCACCGCGGACAGCTCCACTCTCCCATTGATCACCAGCGAGCCTTTAATAAAACAATCCTCCTGCACAGGATCGCAATGCGCACTTACTCCTCATTGGCTGGAGTCAAGGACCACGTGACACATACCCCCACCAACCCTCTCCAGTCGGAAGCCCTCTCTTCTTTTTTTCTGTGTGTGTGTGTGGAGTCTGGTGAATGAATGCCAGCCTCATAAATTCAAGGCACATATCGCCCACAGGATGGACACGGTATCCAATCCGGTCAGAGGGAAAGCGAGGAGACACCAGGGGAGAGCTGTTCATTTTAAGCTGAATGGTGATCGTACTATATTGTATTAGCTGGAAGCATGAGATCCTTCCAGTGCAGATATTGGTAAATCTTGATCCACACACACACACACACACACACACACACACACACACACACACACACACACACACACACACACACACACACACACACACACACACACACACACACACACACACACACACACACACACACACACACACACACACACACACACACGTCTGCATTTCCCCCCTGATTTATCTAAGAGCTTCTCCTTGTCTTGACTGTGCTGGTAATTCACCCAGATGCTCCTTAATCACCACCTTTGTAATCATATGCACACATCATGAATTGGAATGAATGAATCTTAATGTTTTAATGAATAAAACAGTGACACGATTACAGTATTCCAATTCACAATACACTGATAGACCTAATTCTGATTATTATATTATGCAATTATTTCAAAAAGGAGGATTTGTGACGAGCTTCTCTGGTGAGGATACATCTTTCTTTTTTTCAGCTGCAGACTTTTGATCCAAGCACTATAATTAGTACAAGTGCATGTGTTTATATTTATCATATACATATTCATTTATACCCTGTGAGTGGACCTGGTTATTGCTCCTCCTAGTGGTGGAAACGATAATGAAGACAACCCAGTGCAGCTGAAAGAGAAGAGGAAAAACATTTTACTGAGGTTCTGTGAATGCATAAAAGGCAAACATGATGATTTGATTTTTAATTCCCTATTCTACAAACTGATGATTTGCATTTCTCAGGATGATACATTTCAGACAAGTGACATGTATATACAGTAGGACTGGTTTCAATTGAGCTAAAGATAGAAAAATCTAATCTCACTGAAACAAATACCTTTAAAGGTAAATGTAAGAATATAAATGTACAATATCTGAATCATTGACATTAGGATATACAAACATTAAAATGCAAATAAAACATTTTGTTATACGTTTACCGTTTGCTGATTTCTCTTATAGCTCATGTTGATTTATGGATTAGTGCAGTCTTCTGGTCATAAATGGCATCATCTGTACAAATGTGTTTATAGAAGGTTCTAAATATTCAGGTGAAGTGAGGTGTTTATCCTTCAGAAGGTAACATACATCAAAATGTTGATTTTGTGGTTCCTGGATAAAATGACTGCATCAGAGTTGAGCCCATGAAGCTCGGTTCCCCATGTGCTGTGCCTTGAAAGAGGAACATAAAAGCCCCTCATCACAATCACAGAGGCAGCATCACCTTTCTTCACTGATGTATGTGTTCACCTCCTGGACCGTGTTTTCATTACACTGACACAATGAAGCAGAAAAACATGGAGGTAATCAAGAGGCAAAGTGAGCAAGCTGCTTAGGTCTGCACTTTACTCTAGGGACCAGGCCATTAAAGAACATCCTCGACCTTAATAGTTTCTCGCAGGAATTGTGACCTCTCGGACAGTCTTTCACACATAAGCACAATTTTCCTTCCAGTATGAGAATAGGAATATAACACTTAACACAATATCATGACTGGTTATCCATCCATCCTTTATATCACTTATGGGTTTGCAGGGGGAGCCCATAGAACAAATCACAGTGAACGTTGGGCATCAGACAACCAATCAGACTCACATGGTCTATTTACAGTCTCCAGTTAACCTAACTCCAATGTGGATGTCTTCGGATTGTGGGAAAACACCAGCAAACCTGGAGAAATCTCACACAGACACGGGGAGAAAATGCAAACTGCACTCAGAAAGGATCCTCACTGAAAGCCGATTCAAACCAAGAACCTTGTTGCTGTGAGGTGACGGTGCTAAACACCTGTTGTCCTCGGGTTATCCGAATATAGGTTTGTATAAAAAAATTAATTGTGTCGGCACATCTGATTCAGTGCAACGTTTCAGTCACTTCCAACTGACATCATACAGCCCTTATATTGTCCACGGTATTGAGATGTCTCTGTTCCTTTGCAACCTATTGAACGCAGTCCCACACGTACTGTAGCTCAGGAAATTATCAGTATCTCTCTCTACCAATGCCGCCACAATAAATTCCTTTACATTTATTATTAGAAGAAACTTTGAGTTGTTTGAAGAACACCGATTGCTTGTGAATTCCCATGTTCCCCATGAAGGTGTGAAATTGCTTTTGTTATATTGTGATACACAGAGGTCTCATTTTGTTCAAGTACTTTTTAATAACTTAAAAGCCTCTGGTGACCGACGGTACAGATGAGACTCCACGTGAGCAGATCAAAACAATGAATGAGATCAAAAACCTAAATGCTAAGTGACCTGGAATGACTGCTGCAGAAGGTTTTCATGTTATTCATGCTTCAGCACTTCATACAATATGCATTTATGAGTCCACTGAGATCAATATATTTCACAGGTTCTTTGACACTGAAAAGATTGTTGAGAAATTAATTCACCCTCAAAACAAAGAAACAGACAGCAACAACGAATTTTCAAAAAGAATAAAATATCCCCCCACACAATATTACCTAATTCTAATTGTCAGTATAACTGAAATTGCATTTCAAAATCCATGATCTCCTCCAGGTTTCACCAAAAAACAAGGTCACCTGTGTCCATTGTGCTGGAAATAAACTGAGCATGATTGATCTGAGTCATACAGACAGAGGATACCTGACTTCAGTTTGGAACTCGCCCTCCAGCATAAATCTGTGACTGTTTTTTTAACTCCAATTCCTCCTCTTATGTTGCTGATACCTGAATCCAGGAGGCTTTTAGGCAGCGTCTCACCTGACAGAGGAGCCATTTGTGTTGAGCTGGAGATTTACTGGCAATCTGGTTTAAGTGCCACGCTCAAGGGCATGATGGCACGATATACAATGTGGGATTTTGACTCTCACGTCTCAAATTTCCACAGGCGGAGTGATAGACTTCTGCTGTAAATCTGTCATTTGTAATACAAAGCAGGTGCAACACGCTGGCGTGCACGGGCAGGAATTCACAGCGTAATTGGTCTGTCTCCCCATCTTGTTAGCTTATATCTAAGTTAGTCTCAGACTCTGAATGAACTAAGTCAGGAGTGAGTTTTCAAATTGGTGTCACTTTGCAAAGTCCAGAATAGCTGGTTATTTAAAAAATCCTCTTTGCTCACAAACTTCTTAAATAAACTTGTTTTGTTTTTAGGTGCACCAGTCTGATTCCTGCAACTGGGGATAAGAACACGTATCCTTGGTGACTGGCACTTTGATGAGCTCTGCATGTTTCATCTCTGAATGTCGTGTGTTCGTCTGACAAAGAGAACTTGAACCCAGGTGTCTTTGACATTCTAGATAAGCACAAATCACTAAATATAGCATTGCTCTGGATCTGTACTGCCTTGAGTGCAGCTACACATAAGACGGTTTATCCCCCCGTGTGACACCAGCTGCATCACTCACCTCAGCTTCTGTTTGATGTCTTGCAGCTGGATGCAGTTTGGTGAAGTCAGAGCATTCCACCAACATCTGTCACAAGAGACAGACACAAGAAAGAATGTTAAATTAAGCTCTGCCAGGTGACTGAGCTTAACAGTAAGATAACAAGACTTCAGCTGAACAGACATGGCTTGTTGCTCTGTGTGGCTGAAATGGTGAAGTCAGCATGTAAATATGCTCACACGCTATAGAACCATCAGCATACACAATGCACTTACTGTGTAATGTTTGCAATGTTGACCATATTTTAACATTTTAGCTTGTTCACATTAGTTAATAATCAAGAGGTAGAGCTGATGGGAATGTTGTTAGTTATTGTAAGTTGATCATGAAACGAAGCACAGAGTAGAATTGTCCAGAGGGTGCAAAATTAAAAGAAAAGGGATCATCGTTTTCTCTCTGTGACCTCAGGTGATACTCAATTCACAACACTCAAAATAAACTGAAACCAGAGACGGCTGAAGCACAACACACAGATTTAATTTACAATGCATGAAATAAGACTTTCATTGAGGTAGATGGCAGCATGAGGAGCCATAAACACAGACCACAATACGGGAGGGAGGGAGGGGGAGCAAGTTAAACATACACAAAATCTAAATATATATCAAATGAACAACCCCTGAAAAAAATTAACTGCGTGGGAACAGACAGCACCATCAGGAAGGCTGGGGTAGAGGCATAAGACAGCTTTTACAACAGAAACACACACAAAACAATTAGATTAAAACTGTTCTGCAACACTGATATTTTCTTGTTCACAGCAAGCTAGTGTAACTTAAAGCACACACTACAACACACACGCAAGATGGCTGCTCTACAACTCAGTTCACCACACACACACACACACACACACACACACACACACACACACACACACACACACACACACACACACACACACACACACTTCACATTGATATACAAAAGAAAACATTTTACATTTTACAGAAAAACACATGCTATGTGAATATAAATACACCTTGCTAAACACTTGGAAACATGCAGGTGACTATGACCTATATTTATAAAAAAGCCATGTTAGTATTATGTTAAAGGGTCTAAAATCAATTGAAAAGCATTTCCTTGTGGCTGACAGGCCGAAGCATTTACTTCAAGTCTCAGTGCCGAACCGAACTTAAAGAATTTAACAGAACACATTTCAATCATTCTTTAATAAATCTCTGATTTTATACAAGATGTATTTCTTGTTCCACAGTTTCAGTATCAGAGTCATGCTTTAAAAACACATAAGAAGAATCCTACCAAATCATTCACCAAACAAAAGCTGGCCTCATGCTCTCTCTCAGGTGGGACTCAATGCAGGAAGTAAGGCAGAGGTGAGCTCCCCACCCCCCTTTATAGACTCCGCCCCTTTACCTGAACTTCCTGTTCCCTTTCCCTCCAAATCCAGCTTTGCCATTTGATATTGAATCCCCCCCCCCCCGTTTCTTATTGCTAAACTAAGCTAAAGAGCAGCTTGCTAAAACTTTGTATTTAGGAAGAGAGTCTAACTTTCAAACATTTCTGGAGCTCCAGAGCAAAGTTGATCCGTTTGAATGTAAGTGCTCATTTTATTTCAGGCCTGTACAGTCGATCGTGCTCAGTTCTCCTGGTGGAAAAACATAAAATACACAGTTTAAATCTGATATAGTTAAAAGTGGCATTTCTGGATTTGGAAGAGACACAATTTCTCCAAAAATGTAGCTTCACCTGCATTTCAAACGTCTTGAGCATGCAGGGGAGCTCATATTGTCTTTCTGGACACAATCATTAGAAGACTCATCAGTTGCTGCCGGACTCACACTCACATTCACAAAATGAGATTGTAGTGAGTATGTGTCTGAGCCCGAAATGCTCCTTGTAAAGTGAACCTGTCAGCCATTCATTATTCATAGTGTTAAAGCGTTACCATGACTCTCTGTCTGCTTGGGAGGACCTTAGGAGTTTGGCTCGAGTCCTTAAGTGTCTGTTTCTGCCGCCAAGTGTTTGATGGCCTGTAACTGAGAGTCCAGACTCAGAGGTACATGCAACGTTTGTTAGAGGATACATGCAACTGTGTAACTGCCGCCTCATGGCAAATTTAAAGTTAATGCAAGAGAGCGACAGAGAGACGATGTTGCATGGTCAATTATTTGATTAAATGATTTCTCACAGCTCAATTTTGGGGGTTCTTCATGCAGAACTTCATCATAGTTCACAGAGTAGTTACTGTATATGTTCAGTGTGTAAGATTTCGGTGAAAGGAATCTATTGGCAGAAATTGAATATAAAATAATCCTAGTGATGTTTTCACTGTTGTGTTTCATCTAAACTGTACGAATTGTTGTTTTCTTTAACCTAGAATGGAGCCTTTATATTTAAATACTTTACATAGGGAGCAGGTCCTCTCTACAGAGGCCAACATGTTTTTTACAGTAGCCCAGACTGGACAAACTAAACGCTTGATGACAACACAACAAGTAATTTATTCAAATATCAAATACATAAAGATGATTTGAATGGCAAGTTTCCAAGGTGCTGTTAACTTTTACAAAATGTTATTAAATTGTGTTGGATATGAACACTGCTGTGGATAAAATACTTTTTAAATGCCAATGTGATAAAAACAAATTGAATTGGTTTCATTCCTTAGTGGACTGTATTTTACATAATGCTTTTCCACTTTCATTAAACCCTCAGAGTGCTTTACAGTTCAAGTCACATTCACCCATTCACACGATATCTTGCTTAAGGACACTTCTGGAGGAGCTGGGGATTGAACCACTGACTTTCTAATTAGTGGACAACCCTCTCTAACCCCTGAGCCACAGCCACTCATCAAGTTTGCAACAGATTAGTCAAAACAACAAACTTTAGGTTGTGAAGCTCAGGAGAAGATTTTAATGTGAATAAAAATGATTGTGATTGTTATTTCAGTGGTAGAAGTAGTAATTATCATAACAATAAGTATTAGTATTTCAGTCTAAAGCAAAACTGCTTGACCAACTGACGAAAGTCAACATGCTAACATTGTCAAAGTGGGAATATTAAATTTAGCAGGTAAAATGTACCATAGTTACTATATTTGGCACAAAATGCAAAGTTACTCATGACTCAGCTGTATTCTACTGTATAGTAAATGTGTAACAGCAGCACAAGTAGAGCATTAAACTTAATTTGTGACTCAGTGATGTCAGGCCTTGCTCATAATTCACAGGTTACTGTTAATGCATGGTAATGCTAAGTATGAACAAGGTTCATGCTCAAAGCCTTTTACTCTTTTTATGTGAAAAGTATTGGTTGTGTACTTTAAATCCAGTGATTTCACAGCTCTCAGTGTCGTCCACACAGCGCCGCTTGTTTTGTGGCTGAAGCTGCAATCACTGCTCCACACAGAGCTTTGAAGAGAGGAGCACACATGTCTCACAGTGTGCAGTCTGACAAATAGACTCGCAGCTGCTCAAAATAACTTCTATCCAGCAATAAAGTCCTCGACGTTCAGCTGGTTTTCTGTTAAACAGCTGGTGTGTTTTGGTTTTGCTGAAGAGACCCGGACCTTTGTAACATGTGCAGTGAGAGACGCTCGATACCAGAGCTGTGATTTCGTCCCGCAATCAGCAAGGTTTTATACACTTCAGTAGATAAAGGATTTAGTTTGCCTCATTTCTGATCACATTTCAGGCTTTTCCATCTCCTCTCTGATCTCAGAGGCGGTAAACCAGTCACCCTGCTCCTCTGCCTTTGTCAGGTTCAATGTACCCACCGGTTCCCATTCATAATACAGTATCTGGTGCACAATGAGGTGCATCTCTATCGCATTGCCCCAATTTTCTCTTTTCCTCCTCTGTTGTTTTCTCTGGAGGGACAGGGTGACACTCGTTCTCCAGGATGTCTTCAACACAGTGAATTCATGTCAGACTGATCGTCTCCTCAGGAATAAACTGTTAGCTTTGTCATGTTTTCATCCTAAATTATTATAATTGTTCGTCTGGTGATTATTGTGTTTTATTTGACCTTTAATCACTCAGAATATATAACTTAACAATATTTTCACAATATAACAATATGATTTTGATTTATAACGATATCATTTTGATTTCTTGTCAGTTGACGTCAACAGTGATGTCTTTGTGGATACATCAGTGATTATACTCCATGGACTTTATATGGAGATGGACGATGTGACAGTCATCAAATTAAAATTTCTCAAACATCTTTTCTGTCATTTTGTTTGTTTGTTGTTTAACACTCATGTATAAATTTTTCTTAAATGTAATTGGTTGTTGATATGCGTTGAAACTTCATGATTGACGGCTGAGACTGACTTGTGATTGGTCGAGCACGTGCATCAGCAGGACCTTGCTGCCTCGGCGCCACATCCTGGTCACTACTGCGCAGATTCTGACTCGAACGACGTCTTCGCTGTGAGATGGCAGGTTTGCATCATGTATTTTGGCTTCATCTCTGGATGATGAGAAAGTGGAGACATCTTTATATACAATCTGATTCATTCAACAACACCGGGCACTTATATTTGTGCAGCATCTGTTTATTTGAGTATACAGTAGGTTGCTCTTTTGTACACACCGATACAGATGACAGAATAAATGCTTCTGTAGTTACATCGACAGTCGTTCCTGCTTGTGTAGCTCTGTAAATAGAGCCCCTCTGGCACCTGCAAGGACTTTCATCTCCTGCAGGAAAACATCCCCCTGCCGGCTTTTTAGATCTTTCCCTTTCTCAGTGTCTCAGTATCTGGGGCGTGTTGTCATTTAAAGCCACCACCTCCCGCAGACGATGCAGGACAGCCGTCACCAGCTCCTTCCTGGAGGTCAGCTCTGTGACGTGTGGCAGGGTGCAGGCTGCTCGATGCAGAAATAAACTGCAGCAAGTTTCTGTTTTTAGTTCAGTGAAGCTCTCTTTAGAATCAGGGTTGTGTCAACTTGGTACAAGGACAAAATCCAACAAAGGTTTTGTGCTAATGGTGACATGTGCAAGGTTATCAGGAGAATTCATGAATATTAATGGAGCAGGTTGACATTTTGTATAACAGATGTAGCTTATAATAGACATTGAATGATTGGATCCATTGACTCCTTAATTCCTGTTGTGATCTACGTAAACTGACAAACTCCTGATTCTCACGATCTGTATATCTAGAGATTAGTTAACTTGTCGTGGGAATTAGATTTTTCAGGAGGCTGAAGTTAGTGTTTTGTTGGTTTCCCAAACTTTTAAATAGATTGCATGACAATAAATAACTTTTTTTAGTTCAGCTGGTCCAAAGTCTCTCATTATCATTTGGCGAAATTCCTCAGCAGACAGATCCACAGACACACAGACACGTTCCTGCACTTCTATCTTTATGAGGACACTCAGTGACATCATATACTCTCTAGCCCCTCAATCAAATGTTAACCATTCAAACTTTCTAAATGCCAAACCCTGACCCTATACCTAAAGTCTAACAAACAGTCAAACTGCTCCTGAAATCTAATCTTAATCCTCAAAAAAGCAGCATCCACCTATATGGTGGCATGAGTCAGCACATGGTGGATGAGAAAGTTAATAATTCCTGTGCAGAGTTCGAGTGTCTGTCACAGCCGTTTAAAGTGTGAATGATTTGAAAAGACTCCAAAGATGACAACGACCAGACTCCAGCTATGTCACAATACTTATCGCTCCTGGTAAGTCGCCGTTAAAATCGTTTTATGTCTCCACATTGCATCTGTTTACGGTGTGAAAGCTCAGGTTTGGAGAAAGCTTCATTATGTAGACAAATAGCAGGGAATACACTTAATTAAAATTAAATGCTCTGAGTGATTGCTGTAGTGCAGCTTGCAGAATCAACAATGAATAATTTAACACCAGCGCTGACGAGTGTAAGCTTTGGGCAATGTGTTAATAGGAAGGTAGAATTTGTTGTTTTACATCAAACAAGAATGTTGGAAGCTTTGTCATTACTGAACATACATGCTCCATTTCTGCAGCTTGACTGCCCTGTGGTGATCGCTGCCATTTTTATCGCTGGCATTGGAGGGACGTTTCAGTATGGATTCAGTGTATCTGTGTTGACCTCCCCCTCTGTTGTAAGTAGAACTATTATTTTTAAAGATCACAATATAATGTAATATAAATTAAGAGACATGCAAGAAGTTATTTTGTCAAAAGGTTTTAAAGGTTCAGTGTGCAGAATTTAGTGACATCTAGTGGTGAGAGTGAAAGTGAACCTTTGGTAGCATTCAGTTGTCATAATACTCAAAAGATGTTTAGTTTGTCCAGTTTGTACTTCCGCAAAAAACATGGCGGCCTCCGTAGAGAGGATGGGCTCCCGATGTAAAAATAAAGTATCTAATTACAGCCCACTAAGCACACTAGTGAAAACGTCACTGAGATTATTTTATATTCAATTTCTGCCAATAGTTCCCTTTCACCTAAATCTTACAAACTGGACCTTTAAACACAACTGCATGACACCTCTAAGGAAAAAACATGATGAATGCTGCTTTTAAAGAAAAGTGATATTATAATATATATTTAATGCACTTGTGGTTTGTTCAGTTTATAAAGGAGCTGGTGAACAACACGTGTCAGCAGAGATATGGGCTTTCGCTGGAGCAGTGGCAGGTGTCTCTCATCTGGTCCTTCACTGTCTCCATTTTCTGCATTGGGGGGTTACTGGGGTCAATGGTGGTCGGCCCATTGATGTCCAAATACGGCAGGTTAGTGGAGACAAACAGAGAAGACACAACTTGTACTAACGTCACATCGAAGAAGAAACAACATTTTTAGCTTTGTTTTCCTGATTATAATCTGTCTCTGTCTCCTTATCCATCAGAAAACAATGTCTCCTGTTAAACAATTTTGTGGCTATTTTTGGAGCCCTGTTGATGCTCTTCAGCCAGAAAGCCACGTCCTTTGAGATGATCATGGCGGGAAGATTCCTCTACGGCATCAATGCAGGTAAATCTACCCTGTGTGGAAAGCTATTACATCTCTTTCTTTCTTTCTCTTTCCATCACTCTCAAACAATCAATTTCTATTTATACCTGCGACTATTATATTTCTAAGTTCTCTCAGCCATTTGTCAACCAGTCATTGATCAGTATTGACTCCCCTGAAAATGTATGATTCCCTCATGGACGCCTCCAGGAGTCAGTCTTTCCGCTCACACCATGTACCTTGTTGAATGCGCCCCCAAGAGGCTGCGAGGGATGGTGGGAGTGACCATCTCCACCTTCATCTCCTTGGGCAAGTTCTGTGGTCAGCTGCTAGGGATCAGGTGAGGTGTCTCACAGTTACTGCGTAGAGTCGATCACTACGGGAGCAGGTGGTGGTCAGTTCAAATGACAGCTCAGGGGTCTTAATGAAGGGATGTGTTAAGGGAGATATGAATTTTCCTCTAGCACCACCATGAGGCTGACATTTCAGGTTTTTGTGAAATATTATAACATCTATTAATAAAAATAAGAATAATTACAATAATAATAACAACAACAAAAATAATGATAATAACAATAATTATTATTATTTGTTTGTATTGCATATATAAAATAAAAGCATGTTAAAATATAATTCACACTCAAAGCCTGCTTTGCCTTACCTGTAGCCTCGCTCCTGAGCTGATGTCTCTCTTGCAGTGAGCTACTTGGAACAGAGCAGAGGTGGCCCTGGCTCCTCGGTTTCAATGGTTTCACTGCGTTGCTTCAGCTCTCCACCCTGCCCTTCCTGCCGGAGTCACCCAGCTTCCTGCTCCTGAACAGAGGCGACCGCGAGGCCTGCGACAAAGGTGTGAGAAAGCATTTTTTTAACCTCAGGGGACCCTTTCCATAAATAAGAACTTTTTTCACATTTGTCGTGATAGTGTTATCAGTTATCACTGACTAAATCTTTGTTGTGCGCCCTCAGCTTTAAAGAGGCTATGGGGCGATAAGGACTACACCCGGGAGGTGGAGGAGATGATGAAGGAGAAAGCAGCCATGCAGAACGTCCGCAACCACACAGTGATGGAGCTGATTCAGAACCAAAATGTCCGCTGGCAGCTGATCACCATCCTCATTACCTTCACTGGACTGCAGCTCTGTGGCATCAATGCTGTGGGTAACACAGAATATACAGGGCGATTTTGAAGTTCAAATATACAGAGCAGACTGAACTGGAAAGATTTTTCATATATTAATAAATGACCATCATCAGTGTCAGAGCTTTGAGCAAGGAGGATTACTGATTAACCTTCAAAAATAGAAAATCTGAAGAAAAATCCTTCCTTGCTAAAACCAAACACAGACCGTGTGCACGTCTGAATTCTTAAACATCTTCTCTTTCTGGGCTTTATTCTCCAGGTCTACTTTTATTCTTTTGATGTGTTTCGTGCAGCAGGAATTCAAGAAGGGCAGTTACGTTACGCTGCGTTGGGAACGGGGCTGTGTGAGGTGTCCACCTCTATCGGCTGTGTGAGTCTCATTTCTCTGATGTCACGTCATGTCCCACATCAGTTTTTATGGTCTATGAAATATCCGTTACACATCCTGACAGGAATGTTTCAGTGATTTAGGGGAATTATTATAAGAAAAGGCCTGTTCCTGATCCCTCAGTGTTCTCCTGTAATGAGACTCTTCAGTGAAAACCCTAATGTGCACTTACAGCTTCCTCGTGTGGTCGGCTGGTGAAATTGTGTTTGATGTTGCAGTTCATGATTATTGAGAACATGGGGAAAAAAGTGCTGCTGTTCAGAGGATACATGGGGATGTCAGTGACGCTGGTTCTCCTCACCATCACTCTGTTCCTGAAAGTGAGTCGCCTCTAAATCAGCCGCTGTTTGCAACTTATCTCTGCAGAGGTTGATGACGACTGACAGCCACTGACATTACTCACGAATGTCTTTCTTTCCTCCTCAGACTCACATCTCCTGGATGCCGTACTGCAGCATGGTCCTTATTTTCATGTTCATCTTTTGTTTTGCCTGTGGACCATGTACGTTAAACCACTGGAGAGCTCAGCTGTTTATCAAGGGTTTCATTTTTAAGTATTTCCTCTTTGAATCAACAATGAGCTGCATAAATCTCCCTCATGTTCTTGTCCTTCAGCCGGAATAATAGCTCCTCTTCCAGGGGAAATCTTCACCCAGTCATTTAAATCAGCTGCATACACCCTTGCCTGCACTCTCAACTGGACAGGCCTGTTTGTGCTGGGGATGCTCTTCCCTGTCTTAGTGGTAGGCACGTTCTTTTCCTGGTAGAAATGTGTGTGTTTTTTAACTGGAAGAGGTGAATTGAGATCAAATGCTTCACTCACAAATGTCTTTTCAACATCTTTCCTCTCCAGGAGAATCTGGGTTACTTTTGCTTCCTCATCTTCCTGTTCTTCTGCACCGTCTGTGGCCTGCATGTGAGGTTCAATGTCCCTGAGACCAAGCACAAGTCAGCGCTGGAGATCGCTGCAGACTTCGACAGGATGCATCGCAAATCTGGGGAATCAAAGAAACAATCCACTGAGCAGGGCCTCAATGGAGTCAAAACATGCGAGACCAGATTCTGATCATTTTCGCCAAACATCAACAGTTTCAATTGCGTTCTTGTGTTTTTACATGTGTGTGTGAGAGAGTGTGTGTTATTATTTTTGTGGTAAAATCCTTTTATTGAACTTTGAAAAGAGGATTGGTGCAAGTGTAGAGACTTTTCATCTTTGTCCTTGTGTGTGTGTATGTGTGTATGTGTGTGTGATCAGGCATCAGACCATCTAGTGACCAGTTGCTGCAGAGGGTGGGGAGGCCACTTTTGCATTGTCTGTGTTTATCTACAAGAAACATGTGTGGTGGGCATTCACTTTTTTTGAGGTACTTTATCTGATGTTTCTTCTCCACTAGATTTCTGAAACAAATATTGTTCTTTTTGCGTCAGTACATTACTTGAACAACTGTACCCTAATCTTATAAAAATACAATAAAAGAAAGTATATACAGTACGATGAAGTAGTTAAAATGGCATCTGCATCAATGAACTGCTGTTCAATTAATCTACTGTGATCTATATTTAACTTTGACACAAGGGCTTCTGCCTTTGTATAACTGACACTAACAAACACAACTTCACATTAACAATATTTCATTGCATCATATATGAGCAGACTCAACAACCTAAATAACAAACCAGACAAATGAATATTATATGGAAAAAAGTTTACGGCCCCACATGATAATAAGTCTAATAAATAAATACAATAATATAATAATAACACTCTATAAAATGTCACCTTTGCTGTTCTTTTGACCTAAATTTACATTAAGAATTTAAGAAAAGGAAAAGAACAAGAAAATAACCAGCTTTTATGGTTTTTAAACAAAAATATATAATTCTGGACTAAAAAGTGAAGCCTCTAAATCAGCTTATAATGAGCACATAGACGTTTTATTAAATTTAACTTTAAACAATGACTCATTCTCTTCAAATAGACCATTAATCCTGCCTCTATAAAGTAAGGGAGGTGTTGTGCTCTGAGTTTCTTCTTATCTTCACGTACATGGTTCGTGTTTGAGGTGAAATTAAACCTTGAAATGTGTGAGATCTTCTTGTTTTGGTGAACTTGGCAGAGCTGCGGGTCACAGTAGGACTGGTGCACCTCCGGGAAACTCCTTGCAATCACGCAGTCGCGCAGCCGCGGCACATGTGCGCGCCTCTGATAAGACAATCTGCTCTGCAAAGCTGAAAGTTGCAGGCGAACATGGGACAAATGCGCAGAGTCGGGGGCTGGCTGCGTGTGTCACGCAGGCTCTGACATCACTGAGGAGTTAAAAAGTCACAGGGAGGAGTTCCAGCATCAAAACAAAAAGGTCCACTCCTCCAAAAAACATGCAAGTTGGTTCATTTAAAGGTCTCCTCCAATGATGCGTAGGGTTTAGAGAGAACATCCCTCCACTGCAGCAGGAGCAGTTCACAATGGACGCAAAGGAGACTGATCCCAGCAGCTCCCCTGATGAAGCCAGGGTGAAGAGAGGCTTTGACCAAAAGTGAGTTCATTTCTTTTTGGCTTAATATCACACATGCACCTTGCAGAGAGGAACTGAACATCCTATCAGGTGAAAGAGGTGTGTTCATGTCTCCACGTTCAAAAAATTGCTTATTCCTACATTATTAAACACATTACTCACGCAGTATTTTATCTGATGCAACAATTACAACTTGCACAACATCAATAATCTCCATCACTCCCTCCTCACCTGCTCTTATCCTCTGCAGGTTTAAACCCTATCAAATGAATATTTAAACCCGTACATACTAAAGCCCATCTCCCTCCTCGCAGCCTCAGCTTCACTCACACTCCTCGCCAGCTTTTATTTGCTAGATTGATCTCAGGAGGAAGATTCTAGATGCTCAGCAGCGACGCGCTTACAAAAACAAGAGCTCGCAGGTAAATTATTTACAGCAACCCTATATGGATGAACTGTCAGGGAGTGTTGAGATGGGGCCCTGGACGTGCTGCAGATATAGGCCTCTCTGTCCCTGTCAGGGTGTCACTGATAAAGAGGAGCATCACGAGAGTGGGTGACACAGGAAACCATGTTCTGTTGCATCACCGAACACAACGTGAGTCAAAAACATATCACACAGCTTTTGTTTTTTTGATACTCGGCCTGTTGTTGGTGGCAGAGATAGTGGAGGCCCATGATAAGATCTCAGGCCTCCACCCTGCTCCACTCCCTATAACAAGGTAACTGTTAAATGTTGACGTGTGGAAGTTCCTTCATTTCTGTGACAGAAATGAAACAACAAAAAACTCTATTTGCTTCATATCAAAGCACATTCACACAAATCCACCTCAGACAATCTGGATGGATTGTCCACTGAACCCAAACATGCACACGTCTGAAGTCTCCTCTTCTCCTCAGGCCACACGTGTTCTCCTGGTCGTGTGTCCGCAGACTTCAGCTGTGCTTCTTGTGTTGTTTGATCACAGGGTGTTCGTCAACAGAAGTCTGACGCTGGAAAACATCAAATGCTATGGCTTTGACATGGATTACACGCTGGCAGGTACATGAGCTTCAGAGTTGCTGTGTCACAGTCTTAGACTGACCTCTTACGTCTCTCCTGAGCAGGCCACTCAAGATTTTTATGGATTTGTGTAAACGTTGACACTCTGTGTTTGTGCGTTTGTATTTATTTTAAGTTTACAAGTCCCCGGACTACGAGAGCCTGGGCTTTGAGCTGATACGAGACAGAATGGTGTCTATTGGATATCCTCATGAGCTCCTACGTTACACATATGACCCCAGCTTCCCCACACGGTCAGTTCTTAACGCCTCCTCTGTAACTGAAGCTTTGAATCACAGTTAAGTCCTGTATTTATCTCACTGTACAATGGAACTGATGCTCAGTGGAGTAACAGGATATTTTATAGGTTTTGTGTTTATACCTTATCTTTCCTGTTGCCTTTATTTGTTGCCTAGGGAACACAATCTGTGAAAGGCGTGTTATTATTTTTTACTAGTGGTGTAATCAAAAAATACAACAATTGTTTCTAAATTCAAGGATGAACCCACTGAAAACCTGTTTTCTATTGAGGATAGTAGACAAAGACGTCAATAAATAAAACTAAAAAGTTACTCGTTCTCCTCCTCCCCCTTTTCTCCCTCCATCTTTAGCGGTTTAGTGATCGACACCACATATGGGAACCTCCTGAAGGTGGACTCCAACGGGAATATTTTAGTCTGCAGTCACGGCTTCTGCTTCCTCAAAGGGTAAAGTTAAACTTTTTTAGTCAGTAAAGTTAAATATATAAACTAATGTATACGTTTGTAGACTTCTAGAAGTGAAACAAAAATGTATTCTGAGAAAGTAGCTTGGAATTAACTTTAACAAAGTGGTATTTATATAATTTGATTAAAAAAATGATGCAACCTCAGTTTAATTGAAATCTGACTCAGCCAGTTAGTTATTTAATGAGAAGGGAAACACAAACAGCTGCAGGCAGCGTGACGGTCAGCTGAGAGGACACACACACACACACACACACACACACACACACACACACACACACACACACACATACACACACACACACACACATACACACACACCACTGATATCAGCTGCAGATAACAATGTTTCTCATTTATGTATTTAATAGATAATCCCAAGATTTTAAAAATAAATATTTAGAGCTCTTACATTTAAATTGATACACATTTATTTTCAGCCATGTGAGTGTGTTGGATTGTGTGTGTGTGCAGATGTCACATTGCATAATGTGTGTTTGTTCAACAGAGAAGAAATCCACAAGTACTACCCCAACAAATTCATTCAGAGAGGTGACACCGATCGCTTTTACACCCTCAACACACTCTTCAATCTGTCAGGTAGAACATGTTTCTCTTTGTTTATTAAGTGTATATTTTGACTTTCATCAGAAATGTTTATTTTTCAGTGTAATTCTGTTATTTTTGTCTTTACTCTTCAGAATTATTTTTCCATTTTTGAATTAATATTTTGTTTGCTAGAATTTTGAACTAACTGAAAAAATAAAAGTAAATAAACCTGAATACGTCATGTGATTGGCCGGTGTTTTCTTTTTGCACCTGCAGAGACGTATCTCTACTCCTGCTTTGTGGACTTCTTCACCAGATGCACAAGATACACAAAGTGAGTTTTATCGCCCCCATGAGCTTGTTAGCTGTCTTCCTTCTTCTGTTCCCTCTCAGCTTTGGACTATAGTAAATCAGCTGATGAACGAATAATTATTCAACCTCTCTTTCTCTGCTGTTAAATCTGCTGCAGCCTCCTGAAAGGTTACCAGCACGGAGACTTGTTTATGTCCTACAGAAGCATGTTCCAGGACGTTCGAGATGCCATGGACTTCATTCACGATACGGTGAATCAACACAACACGTCATGTAAGAAGTACAGCAGATGTGTGTCATAGTTTATCCATATACTAAATGTAAAATCCATGTGCTGTATAGGGAATTCTGAAAGAACGAACTATCAAGAATTTGGAGAAGTACGTAATGAAAGATGTGAGTAAACTGCCAACGTTAAGCACCACAATGTATTTTATTTTGAAAACAAATGGCTGAAATTTTAAATTCATATTTTTTTTTCAGCCAAATATTTCTGTTCTCTTGACTCGGATTAAAGAAGTAGCCAAGATTTTTCTTGCCACCAACAGTGACTTCAGCTACACTGAGGTGAGGAATACAAAAACTGACAATTTAAAGGAAATTAAAGGAAAATAGAGACTTTTAAAGTTATTCTCACCTCTTTTTTTGTCTTTCTCTTCAAGGCCATTATGAAATACCTGCTTGAAAGTAATATTAAGGTAAGGCAATCTTAATTTAGTTTTGAATTCTTTGGAAAATATAATGTTTATGTGAATTTAACATAATTTTTCAATCTAGACTGCAAATCCAAAAAAGTCCTGGCGCTCCTTCTTTGACCTCGTGGTCGTGGACACCAGAAAACCTCTATTCTTTGCTGAGGGGACGGTGCTAAGACAAGTGGACACGGTACCAAAGAATCTCTCACGCTGCAGATTTACAATGATAACAGTGGCCGACGGCAGCTCCTGATAATGTGTTGTATTTCTAACACAGGACACAGGAAAGCTTCGGATCGGGACGTACACAGGCGACCTCCAGCATGGGACCGTCTACTCTGGAGGTGAGATTCAGAGTTTAGATGTTTATTTTCAGAGGATTAGAAGCAGCAACAAATAAACGCTTACTTCATCTTTACTTGCTCCGGCAGTTTTAAGTATTTAAGCCTTATTGGTAAATTCAATTTGGCCTTTTTGATCACCAGGCAGAAACTAAACTACTAGAGAAGGTTTGACTCCTACAGGCATATTATTGAGATTATTCTTTATCAAACACTTAAAAGCACAAGCTTACTCTTCACAAGACTAGATAACTGATGGAATGAACAGAAAGGCCTTACAGGACCCCTGTGTTTCTCGGCTGCAGGATCCTCGGACATTGTGTGTGATCTGCTGGACGTCAAAGGTAAAGACATTCTCTACGTCGGAGACCACATCTTTGGCGACATCCTCAAATCTAAGAAGCGTCAGGGCTGGAAGACCTTCCTGGTTGTGCCAGAGCTCTCAAAGGAGCTGCACGTGTGGGAGGAGAAGAAAAGTGAGAATAAACATGATATTGTATCATCGTGATCTCTTTAGTGGGTTTCAGAGATTTGACGTTTGCCGGGGTTGTTTTTATTTGTTTTTCAGATCTGTTTGAGGAGCTGAAATGTCTCGACATCTTCTTAGCAGAACTTTACAAGTGGGTTTATGTCCTTCTCTTCATTTATCTCATATTTTTAAATGTTGATAAGCCCTTAGTAAACAGTCAATGATGAACTAATAACAAATTCAAATACAATACATTGATATATGAATGATCTAAAAGCCTCCCTGATTTATCTGCTACTATTTTGGATCACATACAATTGTTTAACAAATAACATATCCATCATCAGTAGCTGATGTCTAAATTGTCAGTAAATCAATCAATTGTGCCTCTTCAGTATTTGTTAGGATGGTAAAAATCGTTCAAATATTTATTCATAATTCGCAGCTCCTATTTCAAGGTAACGAGATATATTCGCTGCCACTAGATGTCGCACTAGCACCAGCGTCTCCGGCTTAGTGGGTTCTCAGCAAGCTGTGTGAAGGCCCAGTGAGCGTGGCCCCTAAACAGTGCAAATAAATGAAGTGCACTTGGATACACGAGAGCCACTGGTGAACAGGGGCCTCAGATTGAACATTTTATATATACACTGTTGTGCTTCACAAACCAGCAAGTTGTTAATATTCCCTGTGTTTGTGGTTTGAAGGCATCTGGACAGCGGCAGTCGAGAGTGTCCAGACATCAGTGCCATTCAGACACGAATGAAGGTGAGCTCCATTACACTAGATAGAGTAAGTACTACAGTGTTTTTATTTGAACTACTATTGGCAAGAGGAAACACGTCACCATGTTTCTTTCTTATTAAAGGAACATCTGCCAAAAAATAAAAGTTCTCTGTAGATTAATTCCACACATTTGCTGTGACGATATGATGGTACCATGGTTTTCTGTCCTGCCCTCGTTTCTGATGTCTCTGATGTTTCTTTGTGCTCTCAGGTGTTGACCTACAGGATGGACATGTCCTACGGTCAGATGGGCAGCCTCCTGCGCAGCGGCTCCAGACAGACACTGTTCGCCAGCCAGCTGATGCGTTACGCAGATCTTTACTCATCCTCCTGCATCAACCTGCTAAACTACCCTTTCAATTACCTCTTCATGGCTCCTCCTGTCCTGGTCAGTTACCTCCCTGCTGCACAAACACCTGCACAGTTAATAAATCTACAGCTCTCCGTGGTCATGGTCGTTCTTCATGCCTCACTCTCATTGTTTCAGATGCCCCACGAGGTAGCAACTGAAATCGTGGCCGACTTTGCTTCATCAGACCTCTCTGCCGTCTCCAAATACCTCATCAAAAACTGAGGTAATTATTGTTATGATGCAGAATTAGCATTTTACCTCTTCTTTACTGTCTTTTGTTTGCAGTTAACACCACAAGGATTCATTATTAACATGTTCCTTTCTTGTAGGACTGAGATGAGACAGAGGAGGAACGTTCTACAGAAATCTTCAAATGACCTTCTACATGTTACAGTCCCCATCTTTGCAGGTGGGGTTCGTTGCAGCTACGATGCCTCTCCTTCAACAAACAGCTAACCTACTGCTCCACCCACTGGACATGAAATACATTCCTGTGCAACATTTACCAGACACATCGATAGAGGAAGCTGTGATGAGATTTTATAATTCAAAGAAAGAACAGGGTTATTGTATATAAGAGTGACAACTTCTTTTTTCTGCATTTTTGATGTGATGTTTAAGAAGTAATGTATTTGTTGTTTGAGCAACGTCTGTTAAATTATTCCAATAATTTGTCATTAAAGGAACATAACTTTTTCTAATGTTGTTAGAGGATCTCAGCTGATATTGAAGGTTCAGTGTGTATGATATAGGTAAATGGGATCTTTTTGGGATGTTTTTACTTGTGTGTTTCATCTAAATTGTACAAATAGTTGTTTTTTTTAACCCTACAATAAGCCTTTATATTTAAATACTTCATATTTACATCTGGAGCGGGTCCTCTCTACAGAGGCTGTTTTTTAAAGTAGTCCAGACTGGAAAAACTGAACCTTTTGAGTTTTTATGACAACCACAGGACAAGCTGGAGTCACTCCCAGCTGACACTGGGTGAGAGACGGGGTGTGGTCACAGGCTCGATGTGCGGAGACAAAGAATAACTGACATTCACACCTACAGACAATCAACCTCATGCCTTTCTGTATGTATCTGGAGAAAACCCACACAGACACAGGGAACTACATGCAAACTCCACACAGAAAGACCCCCGCCCAACCGATACTCAAACCACAAACCCTCTTGCTGCAAGGCAAATGCTGACCACTGCCCCACCGTGCCGCTCCATCGTTTGTTCATTACTTTGAGTCACCGAATAGTTTCTGGAAAACATTTATTGCTGTTCTTAGTTCTCTCTGTGCTGAAAACTAAAATCCACACCTCTCATACCTGGGTTCATAAAATCAGAGGAACAAGAACTGGAAGGTGCCAGAGGACAGTTGGAGAATGTGTTTCTGTTCTTTTGTGTGAACTATGCCTTTAAGGTTTCCGTTGCCATTACACCTGTTGTCCACTGGATGGCAGCGAACCACCCCTGCATCCAAGTGTGTGAAATGACTAAAAGAGTCAAGAATATTTTTATTCACTGCAAAAAGGTTCAAATCTCCCACGAATCACCATGGAAACAGTCAAACACCATAAATGCAGCAGCTCATCTCTGACAGGATTTACACCACTGTATGTTTTTGTATTTCTCTAAATCTAATTTTGCTCTTTGTAGCATCTTCAGGTATCAGGATTCTAAACTAGTGTCTCCACACATCAACAAAAGCAGTGAAATAACCCAGATGTGATGTTTGTGCTGCTTCTAACACGTGAACCCTGGTATGCACTCGCACACACACACGGAAACACACACAAACCTGTGAATTGTTGTAGTTCACACACTGTGTATTTGCCCCTTGTTCTGTCTGTGGTTCAAACAATCCTGCTCCCACAAGAGCTGAGGCTTTATTAAGAGATAGCTCAGAGGAATGTGTTCTCTCTCTCTCTCTTCACCATACACACACACACACACACACACACACACACACACACACACACACACACACACACACACACACACACACATATGATATCAGCACTCACATGCGTTTATCTATAAGTTGTATTTTTCTTTGTGTAGCAAACACACATAGTCCTTTCAGGGCTGAGGTGTCACGAGAATCACACTTTTCCATCACATGTATTTTTCATGAAGAAGAGGAGGAGGAGATGAAGAGGAGAACTTCAGGGATCAGGAAGAAGTTGACAAAGAGTTTGAAGTTTGGCTTAAAGAAAGAAGAAGCATCATTTTATCCATGTGGAATCTGACATATGTGCGTTTACTGAGATGCTTCCAACAACTGCATTTAAAAACAACTTTTCAAAGACAAAGGACGTGTTTATTTGATTCATGCAAATGTTGAAGAATTAATTAATCGTTCAACCTTAATTATTTTCTTTCAGTTTGGATTTTAAGACATTTGCTTCTGCAAGGTTTTGCTCCTTCATATATAGCTTCAGAGGAAGTCCAAATTAGGAAATCCCCACTACATGTTAGTGGTGCCTCCTCCTCCTTGTACACACACACACACACACACACATACACACATACACACACACATGCGTTTCCCAGATGATTTCATTTCCTGAATGAGAGCTATTTCTGTTTATTTGGATTGCTCTTGTCATTGTCTGCCTGTCACCTGTATTCATTGTTTTTTTCTTTTCTACTCATTTAATTGTGTTTTAATTTCTCACCTGAACAAATTGTCAGTGTTAAACTGTCCTGGCTGCTTTTTAATCCACTTTTCAAACCACTGATTCAATATGTTTTGTCCTTGTGCACATAAACTAACCTCACCAACCATCAGCATTTTTACACAATGTTCTTGACATAAACTTTCATTTGTTTCGTGTTATTAATTCATGTTAATGTGAGCGATTTTAAAATGAAGCCAGTTCTTCAATTCTCCTGTCATGTGGTCGACTCTGCAGATGAACACACTTGATTTAAAAAGCTGGCTGATGAGTGTGACCCCAGACTGCTCTGTATGCATGACATGTATTATCTGGATTTATTATATTAACAGAATAAATGGTTGTGGCAAACTGTAAGAAATGATGTTAAATATATATCTCACACTCCTGCATGTGCAGTTAATTGTGCTTAACAAATCTCTAACTCTGACTGAAAATAAAACCTCAGCCCTCAGTAGAAAAACTGTTTGTTTCTTCGTTCTATTTGGTCTTTGTCTCCAGTGGGGGTTAAATCATAGCTCACATCCTTGTCCAGACAAACACACACATACACACCTTGTCACATTTGCTCTGTGACACCCTCCACCCATCCACGCAACACAATGTACACTGCACCGTGACACGAGAGCTGGCTCCTCATCCACTAACGCACCTGTACAGCCGAGGTGTGAGAAGTATCAGTTTCTCTGTGCTGCTGTTTCGAGTTTCACCCTCATGACACTGCAGAAATATCTGTTTATCTTAAAATAACAAAATAGGCTAATGATACCTTTAATAATCATGTGAACATCAGAGACAATCAGACACAATCAAAGGTTCAAAACTATTACATCAGTTATCTGTGCAGTTTTGTATCTTATTTAATGTGTTTGCTGAGGCCTTCAACACCAAATTTTGGTTTTCAACCTTGTTTGAAATTAATTTAGTTATTTACAGTTTGCTATTTAAATTTGAAACCTTTTTCACACAACAATCTTTAACCAACTCAATTAGTAAATTCCCCTTTGTATTGTAAGTTTCAGCTTTTACCACTAAATTAAACATTCAAACTCTTTATTTATGTCAGCTAACATAACAGGACGATCTCAGCATGTTTATTTTACATTTAAATTGTGTTTAAACCAGCTTTAACTTCACACTGTGTAGTTAAAGCTGGTTTAAAAACTTGAAATGATTGAGGTTAAATATAGACATTTATTAAGCACCATCAGTTTTTTACCAAGTGAAAACTGTTATCATTAAATTATTAAAAACTCACCAACAAGTCGTATTCACACTGTGGTTATTTATTTTTACCATTTTTTCATTAGCAAGCAAACGGGACCGTTACCAGGCCTGAGGTTTCAGAAAAGATTCATTAACATTTTATTGAGGGATTTTTCTTGATTATTTATTGTTGTTAATCAGATGTCAGAGTGGCTGATCTGAAGTCTGCAATCCCATCTGAGAACCTCTTAGATGATTTATTTTAAACATTTAATTTGGCTTTTCAAATTAATTTTTTTCAAGAAAACGCAGCAACTCAAAACATGAATTGAATCATCTTTATTCAGAGAGGTGACAGAGACAAATAACACAAGTGACTGAAACAGATAATTAAAAACAAAATTACACACTCACATTTCTTTCCAATAAAGGATTTTATAGTGATTTAAATTATGTTGAATAAATGAATTTGCTGCAGTGTGATGAAAACCACTCCTGAACAGCAGACTCAAACAAAGGGGAGAAGAAAATAAACATTAGTTTTACACCAGGCGGTTTGAGTAGGTTGTTTTTTATGTGTGTGGTGAAAAGCAGATGTCATTATCTCATTTGCTTCTCTTTAAATACGGTGCAGTTAAATCTGCACTGTGGCTTCTCTCATTTACATTCAAAGCTGCTCTGACATGTTGGGTTTCATTGCAGGATACTTGCTGCCTCTATGCAGTCAGATAACTGCAGAAGCACCACCGTCCCCCATTCCACACATTCCAGGATTTCCCAGCAAGCATTGCAAGCAAGCCTAAACAAGTCACGTTCTTTACTCCCAGAGAATTTCACACAGTCAAGTGACTGAGGTCTCCTTTTGCTTTCCTTTCACAGGGCAAACCACTAAACACACTTTCACACCTGAGCCACTTCTTTGCAGAATCCCAAAGTTTCTTTTTGACATTACAAACTGGTTTTCATACACGGTCTGGACAATCTGATTTTAAACACTGCAGCGTGTAATCTGTGCCCTGGACGTGTGCTTCCTCTCTGCTTTTTAACAATTACTCGTGTCCTTCTGCAGCAGCTTGTAACAGCAACTGGACTGTGGTTAAACATTTCCACCCGGTGAGGTCTGCCGACAGTCATCAAAACAAACAAACCTCTTTACTCTCTTACTTCAGGGTTCAAACACGAGGCGCACACACACACACACACACACACACATATACACACACACACAGGAGCAGTGACACCTAATCTCAACACAGAAAGAAAGGAGAAAAAACGAGAGGGGTGGAGGGGGGGAGAAAGAGAGAGAAAGAGAGGGCCTTGCTCCCTACATTCCTCCCTCCCAAACCTCCCCTCCCCCATCGACCTGCTACCACCGAGGATGCTCAAAAACACACATCAACCCCCCACCTCACCCACCCTTCTTTCCTCCCCCCATCTGCTTATTTAACCATCACTGATACACACGGTCGCAGTGTTTGGTGTGACAACAACACAACATACAGGTGAAGACAAACACACAAGAGTCAACTTTATGGAAAAAGAAACATGAATTTAACAGAGAAATGTGTTCAGCGTAGAAAATTAAGAAATACTAAAAAGTCAGATTGAGATAAAGGACAGATTTCATTAGAGGCATCAGTTTTATAATTGTTAATATGTTTACCATTTAAATTTCACTTATTGGCTTTTATGTTCACTTTATTTATAATATTCATGCATGAGCTGTGACATAAACTAAAACTTGGGTAAATGACGACTTCCAATCCATGTCCTATCACATAATGAGGGGGAATTCACATTTAAGCTTTGGAAACAACTTGATATATTTTATTTCCTTCATAATATCTTATTCTTCAACATTAATCAGTTTACTGCTAATTACACATGTTTACGTCTCATGTGCTTATTTCATTTTACATTTGAGTTTAAACAGTTGAAGAGATTTTTCCCTGCACCACCACCTGCTATCGTTCATCACTTCTTTTTACACATATTCATTTGAAACAGGCTCTTTAGCACCAGTTTAGTGTGAACTGAGGCCAAATGCTATGACAATACTATTGCACTGCTAGAATGGATGGTACAGTAGTGCAACATTGTCAAAGCAGCTGACCTCAGCATGTGTCAGCACGTGGGGACAGCCATTCTTCACTGCCAAACTCCTATTTCATTTAAATAAGCAACAATGCTGTTTGTCTGGACGGATGTTCTTTATAAAGATAAAATAAAACGACATAATAATTATGCTGAAATGTTCAGATTGTGCTGAAATTTGAATTTAGATGGTTTGTTTTGTGTTAAAGTGATAATGGCTGTTAAATGTGGACAAATGATGAGACATTCTGCTTCTTTACACCTTCAAAATCAAGCACAGGGAGAGATTTGTTTTTTTGTTTTTTTTGGACATGAAGAATTTTAGTTTCTCAAACACACACAATCACATGTAGAGCTGCATGTGTAGGTTTAGAGTTAAGGCAGTAAAGGGAGGTGTGGGTCTGTGTTTCATCAGCCAATGCCCTTTTAATATTGCACTGCTCATTTCAATGTCCAGTAGTGCAACAGAAAAAGGGCAGTGGACAACAACATGGACACCAGCAGCATCCACTGCACATACTGACTCAACTGTCCACCTTTTATCTCATTGAAAAAGAAAAAACCCTTTAAATCTTACCATGAATACATTAAACCCAGATTTTAAAAAGAAGTTCAGCTGCATCACAAAATAATTCAAATCAGGAAAAGGGTTTCAAACTGCTGACATTTCTTCTCTGGAGTTTCGTCTCTGCACAGAAATCACACATTATGAGGAGAAATACTTTTGGTTCAGTATAATTACAGGAGTTCACAGTTTTAACAATGCAACTTTTTTTCAGTGTAATGAGTCAAAACGAGCTTCCTAAATTAAACAGCATTGGTTTCTCTCACCCTGGGAGAAGGGGAATTTCCCAGCATGTGGGCCCATACTTTTCTCTCCTGTGAATGACATGCATTCTAATTTTGGGGGAGAAATGGGAGGTTGGAGACAAGAGAAAGGGGGGAGACACACTCCTACAGCTCCCTTTCAACTACAGGCGTCACCCCTCTTTAAATATAACTATCAAATACATTTCCTTTAAATAATTCCAGTTTTAACTCTGCATGGGTGCAGATGGTCGCTGAGAATAATCGCAAGATAAGAAACGAACTGGCCTCTTCTTCAAGGAAAACCATAAAAAAACTTTAGGGAAAAGTTGCTTTAGTCGGTTTAGGGAGAAATTACGAAGGAATGAAACGCAGCAGCCGCAGAAAAACACGCAGAGTCGGTTCCTGCAACTTAGCACACACAACGCGTGGTTACACAACGTATAGAAACTATAGCATGAGAGGGGGGAGAGGACGCTGGAAGCCTCGAGGACACCGTGTAGCTTCCTCATGCTCGATCACACCGACCATTAAACCACATGAAGGTGTCCCTCGTCGTTGTATTTACCTGTTCGTGTAAAAAAGCTCTTCGGTTCCTCCGCCATGCACACAAGTGAGCGGCCTGTACGCCTCCTTCGCGTCTGAAGCGGTGGATCCGCTCTGCCAGCTCACAAGCCCCCTCCGGTACAACACTGACGACTTTTTAGATTGCACAACCGCCTATAGGCTGCACCCGCACGGGGGGGAAAACGTCGGGAGAGCCCGTTTACACTACACGACGGCAACGCGACGAGGCGCAGGACGCGTTTTTTATTCTGCGTCCTGGGTTAAGTTTTTGGAGCGAGCGTCCAGATGCGCAGCAGCGCGCAGGATTCAATCAGCTCTCACCACCGCCGCTGCTGCTGCTGCGTGGTTTTTTCTTTCCTCTCGTTCCCCTCAAGTGTCGTAAATAAACGCACAATCCTCACACCTCGACCTTTGCAACTCCCAAGTTTGCACTGAGCTTCCTGACAATTTGCGCAAAAGAAGAAATGGAGAGAAAACGAGAAAAAACAAGAAATCGGCTACAACTCACAGTGGACACCCCCCCTCCTCCTCCTCCTCTTCCACCACCTCCTTCTCCTCCTCCTTCACCCCCTCCTTCAAAATCATGAATAGTATCTGGCCAAGGGAGGGACAATCCGTTATAGGCAAAGAGAGAGAGAGAGAGAAGGAGAAAAAAAAGTTGTCCATAAAACAAAGAAAAGCAACCCTCTCCACAAACCGCACTTCACGTTCCGCTGCGTCGAGGAGTCGCGGCGTCGTCCCTGAGCAAAAAGCTGCGGGCGAGGGGCGACCGAATGCGCGGGGCTGCGGGAGTCGGAAAAATCGCCAAGTCTTCCACGCACAAGCACACGGCCTCGCAGATCCGGACTCCATCTTTGACTACTTGACATTCAGAGCCTGCCGGAGCAAATTCCTCGTTTGCATGCCTCCCACTGATTGGCCTCTTCCTGCGCTAGTCTTTGCTATATGATGAGCCATTGGTTTGGTTTCGGCGTGTTCGACATTCCCAGCGCGCGCAGGATTGGCTGGACGCTGGGGAGCGTCACAGCGCGCAACGAATACCTGATGATTTGACTCCCATTCACAAATTTCTCACCGTCTCCGCGCACTGTATCTGGATACTGGATCACTAATTATTGTATTTACTTTTTGAGCGCAAAAAAGCCTTTGTGCGGCAACAAAGGAAGTTATAATGAGCCTTTAATTGGCCTCTGGAGGGAGAGTAATGCTGTTCATTAGTTCAAATATGGACTAAGCCCGGCTTATCGTCTCACACAGGCAGCAGGGATCAGGCCCACAATATTGATCGATTTAAAATAATGGATTTCGATATGAATATGGACAAAAAGACCTAAATTTGAGCCTTTGATTGTAACATCAAAGACTCAAATTGTATTTAAAACACAAATAAAGTTAATTAATGAAGATAAACGACTGTAAGAGCTGCCGGTGTGAGTGAATAAGTAGAATATGTTGTATTGTATGTTATAGTTTGTGAGGGATCGGACTCACACGGTGCTGGAGGCGGACCCATGTGGGCGCCACGGCCCCTTGCGACGCTTTGATTGACGCACAGAGAGGAGTAGCGGGCTGTGAAATTTGGCATTCCTGGCCAGAGGAGCTGAAATAATGGCATTATCCAGTGGGAGAGGGCCCACTTTTTACTCCCCACACACCCACCCGGCTCCAGCCCACTCAGAAGGGATCTGATTGTGCAGCCAGTCGGCAAAAAATGTTTGATGTAAGGCGGGGCAGGCATGATGGATCCGGTGCAGGTCTGCAGCAGCAGGGATGAACCCTCTGCTTCTGGTCTCCCCTCAAACCCAGGACTCACTGCGTCCTGTCACAGTTCACCAACCAAAACCAAAGGTCACCCCTGACACTGAACACTGGACATTTTGTTATTGATCAAATCATATCATTTAAATAATGATTGAATAACTTGCTGCTAATACTTTGACACACTTTCATATTCTAGACATTCATACCTAAAAGCCTGAAAGATATAGTTATTTAATTAGTCTGAAAATACAAATCATAAACATGCAAAGACACTGATCATGATTATTAATGTGGAAAAGCAGAATGAGATGTTAATACAGTGTGAAAATAAAAAGCTGCAGCTGTTTGTCACATTAGATGAGATTCATTTCTGAGATAAAACAAGAGCTTTAAATAAATCAAATGATTCAGAGAGGAAGTTGGATTTATTTAATGATCTTAAATCTGGTTTCATGTAGTGAAAACAATCACAATTTGCTGGAATTAACTTTTATAAATGTTTTAGTGGAGATTGAAAGTATTTAAAAGTTTTTACAGATCTATAATTTCTGTGCTCACTTTTCCCTTCTCGATCACACGTATGGTAAAATCATTCTACTTCAGACAGAACACATTAGACAACATAACTAATGTTTGATGTGAATAATTGATTTGTAGAAACGTTTGTTTGTTCATATTTTGTTTTTGTGGATTTAAAACAAAAGAAACTCAGTGAAAGTTCATCCACAGATGGTAGTTCTTTAACTTTGTCAAAGTAAAACTTAGGATCAAAATAAAGATTCTGTAAGATTTCAGTCCAGATTTATACCAACTAAATATCTATTAACCATTTAAATCAAACATCATCCAGACACATGAGACTTAAATGTCTTTTATTCATTTACCAGTTTTTATTTCTTCAAATTACAAAATAGGAAAATCCTCCAACAGTTTTTGTTGAACCTTGATACGTTAAACCCTGACAGTCAGTTACATTTAATCAAAATGCTTTTTGTTTTTTAAGTTTTTCAAATAAAGAAAACTCTGCCACTGAATAACAAGAAATGTGTGGATTTCAAAACAATGAAAATTAATGATGATGAATTTTTGAAATGTGCTTTTTGTGGGAGGACAAAAACAATTTCAGACGTTTTTTTCAAACACGTGTTTTTAGATTTTCACGTCACATTTGGTTTATTTTAACAAGGTTTCTGAAAGAAAAACATACGTCACAACTTTAACAATTTAATAATTAACATTTAGTGAATAAAATCATTTCAAAGATGCAGTGAATATATTTTACTGTTGTTGAAAACTTCCTCTGAAAACAGGCCTAATGTCAGAATAACCTAATTCATTTAAGTTGTTATACGATTCTTTACATAGGCTGATTGCTAAATAAATGTTGACCTAGTACATTTTATATTTATTCCAAAAGCACAAAGAACTAATGTGATCTCACCAAATGTAGAAATTAAAAACAAATGTATAAAAACTGAACTTAAGATATTTAACAATGATTTTTTCTTCATGAAAAAAAATTCCTGTTTGGTTGCATTTTTAAAAAGCTTTTATGAAAGATCTTGTAAAAAAAAAAGAAAGAAATTCAGTAACTTAACTTTAATTTAAGGGTTTCATTTAAAAGAAAATGCAGAGGGTGGGAAATTTTAATGAAAGCGAGTTCTCAGAGAAAAGAAAGAAAAGAAAAGGGAACAAACAGAGACAAAAAAACGAGCTTCATGTGTTGGAAAATGTTTCTTCTTAAAATGGGCCTGAGGGGAAAGAGCCTCAAACCACCACTCCCTGCTGAACGGCCTGACTTCAAACTGCTGCCTGTGTGAGGTATCATGGGGGCTGAGAAAAGCCTTTTAAACATGGGAGTTATTGTTCCCTCTTTTTTTCCGACCTCCCATCCTCCGAAAATGTACCTCCTTTCTTCCTCTGCCCTTTAACCTCTCCCAACCCCCATCCCTCCATCTCACGTCTCTCTCTCTCTCTCCACATTTCCCCCTTTCCTCTCATCGGCCCAAGACCAAACAACTTTGATGGATTGTCATTGATAATTTCCCACCTCCCCTCCCCCCCCAAAAAAGAGTGAAGAGAAGAAAAGAAAAAAAAAATGTTAATGGAGAAGTTATTTGGGTGGAGGGTGGGAAGTGGCTTTTTCTGCTTCATCTTTTTCATGAAGCCGTGGCAGCAGAGCTAGCAGAGACCCCACCTCGAGCTCCGAGCCCCTGTGCACCCTGTCTCTTCCAAAGAGGGTTCCCCTTCCCCACCACTCCTCCCCCTCTGCCTCCCTCTTGAAACAGACTCTATAGACTGCATGCATGACATTCCAGCTGTGTGGGTGGCACAGCCTTTTACAGCGTCTCCAACAGTACACAGGGCTCCTAAAGCACAGCAGCAGAGGAACCTCGACCCATGATCCATCCCCAGATACACTTGGCTCCGGAGCTCGGGTGTCCTCGCCTCTCTCCCTGATCTCACCTGGGAGAGTCCATTGAGAAATGTTGATGGTTTGCTAGTAGAAGGCTCAGAGGTTCCTGTCCAGCAGAATGTTTAAAACAACAAGTCTTTGCCCTTTTTGTCTTAAACCCTCCAACAATCTGTTTCTTTAGACTCCAGAAGAACAGCTCAAAGACATTCTAACCTTTTCAATACCTTGTCTCCTAACAAAAGAAGCCCTGGGATCCTTAAAGGAAGCAAGAACAATTAAATAATAAGTTCTGCATACATTCAGATTTTCATTTAAGTTAAAATCCAGTTTTATCATCAAAAAAATACTTAAAACACAGAGGTGCCAATTTCACACTTTCCATCAGTGGATATTTTATCATCAGGATGTTAGTGTTGATTCTCTTAAATTAAAACAGGATCGTATGTTTGGAATTTTTAAATTACTACTATGCTGTTGTGTAGTTTAACCTATAAAACTTCATCGTGCCTTCTTGTTTATCACAATAACCTGGATCTGAAAAGTAAATGCTAAATCCAACTGTCAAATAAATGTGAGGAAGTAGTAAGTTGTATATGTTTAAATTTCAAGTTCCTCAAAATGGTTAATGTGTTTAAATTGCAAAGAAGCTTTACTTCTGCTATAAAACACGTTTAAGTACAGTGGATCTTCATGTTCCATGTGTGTGATTGGTGAATACACATTGGGATTCTTGGTTTGACAACAGTTTGTTCATTCGAGGTGAAACAGGGAATCAAACCTCTGGTACTTCACATCACAGAGTTGATTTTTTTCTCTGAATAACAAACAAAAAGATTTTTTCAATTCTTCATCCGAAGCAGATACATTTTATGACACGAGAGACGTGTCTGTAAATGTATTATTTTAAAAGTACAGCAGTGACACATCATTTCTTGGATCGTTGAGGTGTGTCCTCGTTTAGTTGTGGAATAGATTTACATACGTTTATTCTTCAAACTGTCAAATAGAAAACTTTCTGCACTTTACTATCTGTTAGTCAAATGTGTTTAATACTTGTTTAGGTTGGTCCTGCCCCCACACATTTGCATGAATGAATGAAATTTCAACCTGTAGCACATACCACACACTTGGTCCTCACGTGTAGTTTGTATGGGGGATAAAAACCTATTGTCTTGATATGTCTCTGTGATTAGTGAGTTGATATCAAAGCAGCCATTTCCGTCCACCAACTGAGGCAGCAGCCAACGGAAGAACTAATCAAGCTCCACTTCCTCAAACCCTCACACTTCCACTCTACAACACCCCCCATTAAATCAATTGGTCATGATCCCACAGGATTATCAGGGAGGTTTGCTGAAGCCTCCATGTTGTGATCTGCTGCTGCTGGATACTGTTTCATTTTTAATTTTTATTCAACCACCACAGACAAACAGCAAACTTCATTGCATATCTCCCAGCAGCCCCCGGTAAACGTGTCCATTGAGCTTCCACCGGGTTGAGTGTGGGAGCAGAGTCCAAAGGATGAAAAAAAACCTCAACCCCATTAACTGAACTTCAGAGGAATTCCTCACTTTACATATGGAATGCACTTTAGGTCAAAGGGCAAAGGGCCAGAGGGGAATCCACCCGCGCCCAGGCAGGCAGGCCTTATTTAAACAAGCCAGGAATGCCTGGTTGGAGGAGAGGAGAAGAAGGAGAAGGGGAAGGAACCTCTCTTCCTTTAACATGAGCAGGGGGGCACCGCCAATAAATACCAATGCTTTTTAAATCACCGGCACTGGTTGACTTCATGTGCTACTGACTCTGAAATTTATTATGAGCTTTTCCCACTCATATATTCTCCAGTCAGACGGAGAAAAGGTGTGTGAGGAGGTAGTGAGGAGGTGAACTCACTGGAAATGTGTGTCATGTGTTGGGCAGGACCAGAGAAGTGCAGTCAAACTCTCACACTTACACTCCTTCTTCTCTTCCTCCTCAAAGTTTGACAAATCCTTGTTTTCCACACTGTCACTTGATTACATAGATTCTGTTTGTTTCCTTTTTGCAGCTCTGACTGGAAGCTATAAGGTTATACTGTGATATATTCAAACATATAGATCTCAGTATTATTTTATGCCTTTGCACAGTTTTAAATGCATTTTCTTACTTAATACAAATGTTTGGTATCTTTGGAAACTCTTTCTACAAGAAATTAAATAAAAATCTGCATGAGTGAATGACAAATCCTTTACAGTTTAGAAAAAACATGCACAAAAGGATGAATGCATATTTTGGTTGCTTATTTCAAGCAGTTTCAAGTCATTTCATCAGAAAAACATTTTCTGAATTCACACCATCAACTACAAATCAGTAAACTTGTGCTCAAACTGCACATTCTGGAGTTTTCAGTTGAAACCTGGAACATTCCTGCACCGGTTGTTTACTAATTGGTCGCTGCCTGATCACCTGCCCCTCTGTAAATGTCAGGATCAATAGGAGAGAGGACCCTGCGAGCGCCTGTAAATACAAAACCCTGCATTCCAGGCGTGGGCCAACCTCTCCGTTTTTAGGACCATCTCGCCAAAATTTCTTACAAATGACATGCTACAATCCCCATGGCCGTGGTGGAATTCTGTCCACTTCAGGGCTTCAAAGCTGCACAGGACCCGCTGGGCGGCCTGGCCAATAGGTGAAGAGGGGTGGACCCTGCCTGCCTTGACCTCACCGACCTTCTCCAACCTCCCCCACCCACCCACCCACCCAGTGTCCTGCTCCTCATCCCCCCACACGTCCACCTCGACCATCCATCTATCCAGCCAGTCAGTGGGTCGGGCTGTCCATCTGTCTGCAGGTTTCAACGTATTTCTGCCCCAAATATTCAAATTCACAGCCGCATTTCCCCTCAGCATCGTCAGAATTAAGATCTCAATTAATTTCCTCTTTTCATATCATTAAGCTCCTGTTCACAGGAGGATAAATGGATTTGCTTAGTGAGTGTAATCACATTTTCCAGAAAAAGAGTCATTCTTTTTGCTTTTCTTCTCTTCTGACTAAAAGCCATTTATCCTGCATTTGTCATATCAACACACCGACTCTCCACAGACGTGTATTAGCAGCTCAAGTGAACCAGACAGACAAAAAAATGGTATTTTTATATCCACATAGATACAAGAGCAGAAGTTTGAGAGAGACAAATCATCTCTTCTGGATGTTATTCTCATTCCGCTGCAGCCTTTCTATAAATTCTTGACTCAGCGTCTTTGGTTTGTCATTGAGGCAGCAGCCATTTTCCCATGAAGCCTCACAGGATCTCTTCCCAGCGCCCTGCAGGAATCAATTATCTCATCCTGATGAGGACGAGCTTCTCATTTCAGTTCACTCCCTGATTTATTCCTTTTATTGCTCTGATTCTGCTGCTTCTCACTGAAGACTCACTGTGGAAACAACTCCATACAGTTGTAGTTTGTCTGTATTTCTGGTAGATTCACATTTAAAGGTTCGGTTATGCTGCATGAAGATGGATATATACATATAGATATATAAATATCTATATGTATAGACATGTTCATGCAGTAAGTGAACACAAATTGAGCATGATAAATTCTAACCCATAATTCTGACTTCTCTGTGCATATATTTGGACTGTGTCGCCATCTGCTGGAGAAGATTAAAAATACATTTTACAAACTGCCATCAGTGTCTTTAAACCCTCAATATGACTGAGTGACAGGTGTTGATGAGGTTTGACTTCAACAAAATCCTGAAAACGATGCAGATTAAAAATGCTGCAACATTTTTCAAATAGAATTAAAAACATTATGTACACAATATGCATTTTCTGTCCATGGCTTCACATTCCTAGTTACAGGTGTGTGCATGTGCTTTGCATCAGATTTGCAGCAGCAACTCTAGCTTAATTTGCAATGTAAGGTTTTTGCAGCACGTGTAATAAAGACTTTGAATCTGCAAGTTCGCATCTCTGGTACAAATTCTACTGTTACAGAAACATTGTTTTCCATTGAGACCTGAGAGCAGGAGACAAGCAAAACAGCAAATCAATACACGGTCTTAAAACGATTATAATTGTTAAAATGACCAGATAAAGATTTAAAATCATCCAGGGGGATTGTGAGACTGTAGTTGTAGGACAGATTCTACAGCTGCACAATCCCTCCCATTTACTGTGTGAGCTGTTCAATCTGTGTCTTTATGAATTGGTGAACACTTCAGTTGAAACTGAAGCAGAGGATAAAAAATATAAAGCCAGGGATTCTTATAAACCATCACAGTATCACTTTTTCTTTTTTAAGCAGTAAAAGAAAAAGCTTTTCTTCAGCGAGCTACAATCAGGCAGGCACACGTTTCGATCTCCTGCAGCATACAGCTAGTCTTGTTTTAAAAGGGACCTCCCGAACAAATGCAAATAAGACTTTGAATAACAAAGGAGCGGACGCAGCGTTACAGTTAGAGTCATGTTTATTTACAGCAGAATCCTGAACAGGGAGGGAGAGAAGGTCGGAGGAGGGGAGAGGGGGGTTAAAAGGAGACAAAGTGTTTTAGATCAAGCACTTCAGGATTCATATTTCACTACACAGTTCTTAATTTATTTTATTCACCAGTTTTCTATACAGAATCCATTCAGCCGAAATATCAACGCACCAACAGAGCTGGAGTCCTCTGCCGGAGGGGAGAAGAGGTGGGACGTAAAATAAAAAAAAACTAAAGCACTGAGGGGAAAAAAAAAAAATACTAAGGGGTGGGGGGTAAAAAGAAATCCATTTTCTATAAAAAAGAAACTGTCATTATCACCATGATCGTCATCTGTTATTTATATATGTATATATACACACACACATTTATGTATATATATGTATATAAATCTATATATTTCCTTTCCATGTCTATGAGGAGGTGATGGGAGGGTTTGTGGTTCGATAGCGTCCGAGTTGAGAACTGCATTGAGCGGCAGGCCGGGAGTCCCGACCTGACGGTATCCAGGTCGTAATATTCTGCCCTTGTGAGTCAGTCAGAGTTGACCCCTCACAGTCTTTCCGACCCAGTGGCCCTTGTGTCCCACTGACGCGCACGGTCATAGGTCCAGTGCCTCGTTTTTGTCGGCCAGGAGAGACTCAAAACCGCAGGAGCCCTGTCAACACAGTCTGAGAAATGATACACTGTACACGTCACATGCACGGCCAGATACAATAGAAAAGTTAAAAAAAGAAGAGAAAAAAAAAAAAAGCCAGCAAACTTCATCGTCCTTACGTTCATGTGCTGTTCTGCACTTTTTCTTTCCAGTATACATTAGATAATAACTGACAAGCACCACAAAACAGTGGAAGGACCAAAACAAATGTAAGACTCTCTGGTACAAAAATGTTGAAATTAAAAAAACATCCTATGGGTTAGATTTCATTTCTAATTTTTATTTTCGATTTCTGAAGGGCACCACTGATTTTCCCTCTTCCCTATAGGTCCAAACAGACCTAATGATATCAGGCACGCTCTCTCACTCACACACACACACACATATTTAACTGTCCAACCCAGAAAAACATGTATCTGTGACTACGTAAGAATCACAGTACGTCTTCATAAGCCACTGACCCTCATCTCCAGGCTCCGAGTCAGAACTTTCACAATAGTCAGGTCTTCATCGACTGAGGTGAAACACTGACATTTTCAGAGTTCAGATACGATGTGCTTCTCGTTTGTCAAAACATATTTAAAAAATTGATCAGATAGAATCATGCTCAGACGTTTATAGACTCGTATAAGCCGACATAAGATACGCTTAGTGTTTCCATGACCATAAATGTGTAAAATTTAGGATGTGCACAAAAGAAGTTCAGTACAAAAAACCCAGCATGATGCATGGTGAGGTTTCACGATGAAAACATACTTAAAAATTAATTCAACATTCATTTATTTGAAAAAAAAAAAACAGTTTACATTTTCACCTGTCTGCAAAAAGACTGATAAAAAATAAAAATGACCCCTGTTGAGAAGAAGTTTTCAGTAAATCTTTACAAGATGAAACAAACTGTTTCCATCAGACATGTCCTGTGTTTGAGTTTGATCCAACACGCCCAGCTCACTGGAAACCTGACTATTGCCACCGTTTTCAAACAAGTTTGTGATTTCAAATTAAAACCAAGTAAAACAAACACTCATCTGTTTCGCTCACTCAGACACGCTCACACACACACGCACACTTTAACACTAGAGCAGGAAACCTTTTCATCAACCAGCCACTCATCAAGTTCTTCTGTGTGTTTTTCTTTCAAAAATCCATCAGCTACGTTTCAATCGCACAAGCCAACAAACTTTAGAAAACAGTCTCCGAATGACGGAGGCTCGCAGGTCGACTCGACACAGCAGCCGAGATTTTACCAAAACCGGGCTGTCGGCTGGCGTCAGTTTCCCACTCCACACAACATGCTCCCGATCACAAATACAAACTCATGATACTGCAAATACATGTGTACACATATATACAAATAGAAGCAGCCCCTCAAACACTGTGGGGCAGCTTAAGAATTTATAATGCATAATTTCTGTATATGCCAAGAATAAAACTTTACTAAATAAAATACATAGTTATCTGGTGGGGGGGGGAATGGGGACAGCAGATGAACAGAGAGGAGGAGGGTGGGGTTTGCAGTGTCTGACGAGGGCGGTAGTGCCGGGGAGAAGCCATCGTTGACGAGTGACGACGAGAACAGACGAAGAGAAGCAGGGGGGAAACGGGGGAGAAGGATGGAGGGGGAAGACTCTTCTCCTTCACTGTGGCTGCTCCCGAGCACTGTCCTGTGCCACTGCAACACTCTGCCTCTTCCCTGGTTGTTTAAATCGTTCCAGAATAATAATATTAATAATAATAATGACCACGACAATGCTAAAAAAATATATATAAACCCCAGCCATGTCTCACATCTGTAAGTCCACAAAAAGGGGGGAGAGGTCTGGCCCTCGAGTTCATCTGAGTCGGCGAAGAACAGACGCAGAGGAAATTTAAGATGCAGGGGAAGAAGGAGAGACGAGGCCTGTTGAATGGAGCGGGCCATGGGAAGGAGGTGGAAAATGAGACCGACTGTAGAAGAGGAAAAAGGGAAGAGGGCAGAACAAAAACAGCACAGGCAGGATGTGCTATAATGAAGAGGAAATAAACAGAAAAGAGGAAGCGGACATGAAACGGGGAGGATGTGGGGACCAGAGATGAGTTGTGTTGGGGCGTTGTGATCCACACACTGGTGTCCTTCTGAGGGTTTTCACAGAAGATTGGCGGAAAGCATGAACAAGTGATGACAACATGGCCTCACTGTGAGTGTACCCTCTCTCCTTCCCTCTAATGGAGGGAAAGGATCCGCAGTCCTCCCCGCGCTGGTGGTTCATCCCAGGGTGCATCATACCTCCAGGAAGCGGGAGCCGCTGTTCTTGGTATGGAAGGGCTCGGACCACATGCGCCGCAAATCCCCCTGTGGACCACAAACACTGCTTCAAAGTGGAGTCTTCAATGTCTCCTCTTGGTCAGCCAAGAAAAAAATGATTCTACCATCACTCTAAAACGTATACTCATGTGGACGTATTCTTTTATTCTACTTTTATACCTTTCTACCAACTGGTCTACCTTTTTGAAACTTTCTAAAATTCGCTGAGTAGTTGTTAAACAGAAAAGGTTAACACAGATTCCTGACTCTTCTGTCTGAACTGAAAACATGAGCGAGATTAGGCTAGATCGAGACACAGGGTTACGTAGAGTTTACCAGCTTTATCGGTTTCTTAAAAACTAGAATGATTCACAATGAAATGTTTTTTTAAATTTCATGTCTATCTGCTTCAGAGGCAGAGAAACTGAAGATTTTAGAAACAGTTGCACCTCTTCAGAAAACCCTCAGATTTAAGGTGGTTGTTTTCAAACAATACTTTGGTTTTAAAGTGCAATTCAGCGCTTTAGGTCTTAATAGGTTAAAAGAAATGAACTTCAATAGGATGAGCTACACGGTAGAAAACCTAATTTAAAGAAAAGAAATAGAAAAAAGAATCCGTGAGTGGAATATTACCATGAAGTCCACCTGGAGTATTCACACAAGCAGTGTGCAGATCAATGTTCCTTAATATTACAGGATTTCTTTGTGATGAAAAGTACAAATGAATGAATGAACCTGTCCCATCAGTGTACCTTCAGGTAGGCCATAGTGAGCAGAGGCAGCAGGGTGAAGGGCACCAGGTAAAGCAGAGCGGGCTGAGCAGCACGATGGATCCTGGAGGCCACAGTGGCAGTCAGCAGACCTGAAGACAGTCACAGAGTCACACATCGATCACATCATCAATTAAAAACCAAACTGACATGCGAGATCCCACTTCAACCCTCTGGAACTATCAACTCCATAAGACTGAAACGATACATCTCTTAATCTTTTACATCCATCCTTACGTCGATCGCTTCCTTACCCACAAAGTATCCGATTAGAGTGCAGTGGAAATAGGAGACGCGCTGCATGCGTCCGGACACGTTACCAGGCCCCGGGACTTCCCCTGACGCTTGCTTCTTGTAGTTGTCATACCGCAGGACGAAACATAACAGCAGCCCCGGCATCACGATGTCTCCTATTCCCAGCATTGAGAAGTGACTTCCGGTGGAACTGCACAGACAGAAAAGAAAAGAGCTTTAGAGAGGGAGTAAATACTAGAAAGCAAAAGCACCAGGATCACAGCGGCTGTGCAACACAAGTCACTGCAAATCCCAAGTGTATTAGTGAGTCATCACTTCCTTCTGAAAGCCAACCAAGACTCATCTCTGCTCCAGACAGAAGTCGACAGTCACAGCAGCTGTATCATGAGGTTATAAACTACATTTTTTAATGGAATTTTTTTGAATTTTATGTTTTTACCACTGGCCAGCAACAAAATGTCTGGCCTTAGGGTGGCGCCAAAGAAAACACTGCTTAATGACAGACGCTGATTATCGAATGAAAAGTGACCATTTTGTGACAGATGTGAACTGTGTCTACACGTCCTGTAAAAGAAGATGTATATGAACTGTAAGCCCAGCTGTGCTGCTGCGAAATACAAACGTGTCCATGTTAAGGTTTGAGGAAACTACTCGGGCTCCAGCTGACCATCACTTGTTTGGTCTGGAAAATGCCTGTCACCGCCACAAGACTAATTATACTGAAGCTTAAGTTTTTCATCTGTCTTGTTATGTCCAAATAAAATAAATAAATCTAATTTTATTTGAAAGAGAACCCAAATTCCTATTAACAGTTAAAATATAATTAAAACAAATGACACAGCATAACGTTCTTCTACTAGTTACTTCAGTCTTACCTGGGAAAGACAAGTTTGCCAGGTAGTGAGAGGCGGGGGACATCCCGGCCCATCCCTGGCCCCAAGTGGAGCTTCCTGGACAGAACATCTATGGGGTTTTCAGCAGGTTGGGTGGCAACTTTGACCATAACATTACTATTAAAGATGTAGGCTGAGAAAAACACCTGCAATGAAATGTAAGAGGACAGTTTAGTCTACAGTCATATTGACAAATGCTCATCACAAAGGATTCCTTTTGAGAGGCTGTAACAAATTTTCCCATCAATAGTTTCAACTCGAGATTACACATTTTATGCTGCTGTAAATTTGCCTTTTGTCACGAGTTTATCTGATATATATTCATTCAAACTACACTTTTCAAAAGATTCATTAATCTAATCAATGTAATGTTTGTATGTTAAAACATTATAGTGAACATCAACAGTCAGTGTCAAATGGGTAACAGTAAAGGCAGTGATATCCTGGAAACAATGACATTAAAACTCATCTTTATTCCTTTCTGAGAAGCAGTAGAACGTCTAACAAATATATTATATGACTGGAGGAGAAAATATATCTGAATCTAAAATGTGGAAAATTCACTTCAATAAAGTCATAAAAATCCTTCATCACACACACACACACACGACTGAAACAACTCCCATAATCACATTGAAATTCCAGTGCAGAAGAAAAACTACTTTTTTCATTTGTCCAAAGGAAATATTGAAGTCCATCCTAGTTTGTTTAAGGAGACAGATTCTGATGTGCTCACCTCCCTGTTGAATATTATGGTTTTATTATATATCTGCTGTAATTCACACAGTGATTTGCATGTTAGCTGTGACAAAGGTAAGGTTTGAGAAAAGGAGCATTTCTTACCCAGAACACATCATAAATGAGCAATCCTGACAGCAGCAGGCAAGACACCTTCAGACTGGGTAGTCGCACGAAGGCGATCATGGCGACACACAAGCCCATGGCTAAAGCTAAGGGGGGGGGGGGAGAAACACAATTATACATTTTAGCGGAAATTTGGTGAAATTGACATGGGAGCAGATTTTATAAAGTTTATTTAAGACACATTAATTATTGTGGCTGTCAGACTAATTAATTAGATTAATGTGATGAAAAATGTCCTTGTCCCACTTTATGATCTGATACAACATGAGATGGTGTTGAGATTAAACATGGGGCATGTCAAGGTTTTCATTAAAATTACAGTGAGCTGTATTCTTGTATATTCAGTCAAACAAAAGCTTTACAAACAACCACACACACACTTCACTGCTACGTCGGTTTTACAAAGCAGAGCTGACAAGCAGGAGCATCTGCCTGAGTTAGCAGGTAGCACACTGTAGCAAGGGCTTGAAAATGCCCATATTGATGCAAACACTCACTATTGTTCAACGCTGAATAAGTGTGACCTAAACCCACCACCCTACAGTTCAGAGAAATGTGTCATGGGGATCAACAGTTAACAACTTGTAGCACATCTATTTCCTGTGAGCCTGGAAACAAATGTTTTGAGAGTCACGACAGAGCGACGCACCATCCATAAGAAGCCAGTGTCCTGTCAGCACCCAGATGAGCACCAACAAAACAGAGAGGGAAAAGGACAGGAGCTCGGCCAGAGTGAAACGCCCACAGCAGCCGAACGAAATCCTGCAACAAGTAAGAAATACAGTGAAAATCGTAGAGGACTGTTATGAGGAAAAAAAACATTAACAGGATTATATATTTTACCAATCAGCAGCATTTGTTTTTAATTTAGTTGCTCAGAACAACTAGATGGAGAGAGAGCACTGGTGTGTGTGTGTGTCACTGAAGATGATAAAATGTTAGTCAAAAAAAAAAAAGACAAATTCATGCGCTTCTGGTATATTAGTACCACCTTGTGGACTGATGTGGAACAGACACTGCTATTTCTAAAGCCTTAGTGAAGCATGATGTATGCTAACAGATGACACACACACACACACACACACACACACACACACACACACACACACACACACACACACACACACACACACACACACACACACACACACACACACACACACACACAATTAATGTTTCTGTAGAATTTTAAATGCATGTCCTTAATATGCAAATTTCAGGCTATATAGCATGTTTTAGGAAGGTGTCAAGATACACAAAACAACAAACTACTACTAGAAAATGGTTTCGGTTTAGAAGTGTAGTTATTACAGGGTCTGTAGAGCAGACAAAGGTTTAGTGAAACTCGATCAGAGGCTCTGAATGGGTAACCAGAGAGCAGGTGATCATGCTGCCTATTGAGAAGGTGGGTTGTGCTGCTGGTAATTCCTTGTGCTTTACTATTGCTAGAGACTGAGATGATCACACTTCTATATACCCAAGTCCAAAGAACATTAAAACGACCGACCAACTAAACCTTGCAGATATTTTCTGTTTTCATTTATAAAGATATAATGTACCTTCATTTTACAGAGATTTTACTATTGTTGCAGAATTGACGAATATAAACTAACAGACAGAATCAAAGAGCTTTATGTGTATTTGTGAAAGACATACAAAAGACACAGAGCAGTTTGTGCAACAATAGAGTCAATTTTAAGACACAAAAAGTCTTCATGGCTTTCTCACTTGTTCTGCGGGGAGCAGGGTCTGGTCAGATACTGGCACATTGGCAACAACAGGAATGCAAATGCAATTGTTGCAAGAACTGAGGAGAAGGAGAGAACACAGCAGTGAGACCAGAGGCCTTGCACACCTAGTCAGGTTGTTCCAGTCGTTTTATGTCTGCTTAATGTGCCAGTTAATGGTCTTTACAGTTTCAATAATCAGCACAGAGTCTTCCCCAGAGTGTAACCACTGAACAGGAAATGTGAACAGTTATTTCTATATCTGTGGCTTTCTTATGTTATGTTCACGAGCGGTACTTACCTGCAGTGCAGATAGTGAAGACCACCTGTACTGAGTCAAAGAAGAAGAACATAACTAGCAGAGACACAGAGGCTCCAATGGGCAGAAACAGGGCCTGTGTGGAGTCTATAGTCTGAATACCTGCAAGACAAAACAAATACAGAAGTGAGAAGGGTTTGAAAAACAACATACACAAATGTGGTCCCAAGCAGGAATGCTAATCAATTGTGAGTGATTACTTGTAAATACAAGAGCACAAGTTGTCTGCGGTTTCAGGCCTTGGCATGTACTAACACTCACTGTTGTTTGTGTTGCTGTTATTGAAAGCCCCCGTTGTCGTAGGGTTACCATCTTTATCCTTCTCCTGGTTCTCACAATCCATGTTTAATGACCTGAAGTCGGGGGGGGACAGAAAGAGAGGGAGGGAAGAGAGCAGGAGAATGTTTGGACGCAAGCATCAGGAATCAAAACCCCCAAAACTAAGTAGACTGCTAACAGGAGGAAGAGGCTGTACAACAACCAAAAAAACACAGTCTGCTTTTACGGTGGATGACTCAGAGACTTGACTTCCGGTGGCTTGTGCTTATAAATATCTCTGTCAATGGAAGATGAGTCAATTTTTTCTCTTGAGGAAATTGGATTAAAAGTATTTCAAAGATTAAAAAAACATCCTTCCTTCCTCCACGTAAGTGTGCAAGTCTGAACTTAACAGAACTGTGTCTCTAAAATGAATTTTAATTTAGTTGCGTTTTATTTTCCTGCAGATATCAGACAGTCCTGGAAACAGTCAGGCATTTTGTTTTGCAGGAAATATGCTTTTAGTGGGAAAAATAACAAATATCACTTGAGTCCTGGTTTAATGTAGGTTAGTGAATGTCACATTGCGTACTGGTGATGGAGTCATTGTTAACACTATTAGGAACATCTGAAAGGCTTATGGATAAAAACAACCTGTTTAGAGTGTGACGTATTTATCTAGTACAAATTTAAACTGAATTATCAAATTCAATTAAAATTTGATCATTGGTGGTGCTCAATGTTTAAGTCTGATACCATCAAACCATGGGAGAAAAAGAAAGAACCATGACTGTTTCATATATTTATTTAACAAATGTAATATTTATTTATTGGTCAACACAAACCTAAAGTTTTCATCTATTGCCTTTTATTGTGTCTTCAGGGAAGAAGGCCCATCAATGACATTTAGGGCTACATGCTTCATGACGCCTATTTCTTTTTAATTTTGGCATAACATTTTTATCATATTTTGAGTTCTTCCCACTCAGGGTTTTTAACCACAAATGGACAATGCATTTAAAATGCACAGCCTGGAAGAGCTTATTGAAAATTGCAAGTACAGCAATCAAAACCCCATTAGGTGCGGCAGTGTAGATGTTTTTCGGTGCACATAATGCACCAAAATCATTACCCCAACCATTCACAGGGTACACTTAGCCTGCAAGAGAGCTGAAGAGTGCAACAACAACCCAGCAAACAGGTCAACTTAGAAAAAAAACTGAAACAACATCAAGACCAAATCCAAAGACCAAACTGAGATCAGGTCACATCATCTAAATGTGCATTGAATTATGGACAATAATTGTATTGCTCATTAAGCAAACATAATTTAGTTTTTATATAAACGACACTGCTTGTGTCTGGATTTACCTGGTGACACATTATTCTAAGTGTAGTTGTTTTCAGGTGCAACCTGTTTTTAATTTTTATTCACATTATGATGTACAGTCTGATTTAACACTGTGAGCCAGGACCATATCTTTACTGCATGGTAAATAAACAGAACTTGTGGTACTTTCACAATAATAAATGTCTTCCTATGAAGACATATAAAAAAGGTTCATCAAAAACATTCTGGTACTTTTGTAATAGTAACCAGATTTAGGAAAATAAATTCTTGTTTGAGAAATGAGAATGCTATAAAACACATGCAAAATATGCCAAAGGAAACTCAACAATGCTGTTGGAAAAATCACCTTCAAAGAAAACAGCACATTTAAAAAAGATTTAAATATTTGTGGGTAACTCTCACCAAGGCCCCAAAACTAGAACTTTGGACAACCCTAAACAAAATATAGAACTTATGGTTCATGTGAGAAACTAAACGTGACCGGAGAGTCTTTTTCCACTGCCCTCTAGACAGCTGAAATGACCATGTAGTGATACTCACCTAAAGCTGCCATAGACGATAAGAAGGATGGAGATGAGGAAGGTGGACACCTGGCTGGAGTCAACTAGGGAGTACGCCCTGGAGAGGAGAGAGGGAGAGAGAGAGAAATACAAATGTGAGAATCCATGCATGCACATCAGACTATTTAATAAAACAGTTAAAATCCATATCACACTGAGTTGAGTTAGTAGATTTTGCCAACAAGCTTCTTTCAGACAATTGTATGCTTTAATTTCTAAACAACACAAGTTGTCACTACCATTGACATCACATGAACAACTCCAAAGTATATCACCCTAAACATTCACAAACGATATTTACTAGAAGATTCTAGACTTCAAGCCCTTGCTTATCTGCTTACACAGCTTTACAAGTTGTACCAAAACCATTGAGTTGACATTTACAACGACAGTTTAATTTTGAATACTGTTGATTCATTATATGCTGAGGTAAAACACACAAAGTTTGAGCTCAAAAGTTGAAGGATTTCCTGATACCTGTGAGACTGATCATATAATATATACCTCTGATGTTTTTCACACTCTCACTCTTAAATCAAACAATAAAATTAGTAAAGATCTTTCAAAACAGAGACATTGACTGAAGTTGTATTTCATTCCAAACAAAACTATTTAAATGCAAACACTAAATCTCAAAGTTTGAATGAAAAGGAGCAGAAAGAATAATAATCTTATATGATCTGCCCCGCTTGAATCATAGAAGACTTCTACATGTCAAGAGCAGTAAACTACAGGAGACGACCATTCTTCCTCTCCGACTTGTTTAACTGTGGTGAATTGAGCACATATCCTTTGCTCTTGGAATAAAGGTGGTTTTTTTCTACCAGATTCTGCTCTATAATCATTTCAGCTTGAGAGTGCACACCCATATACACATACCAACCATCGGACTGACATCAGAATACATCGCGGTTTCTCAATTCTCTGCTTTTTTATACCACCATACTGTGGAAAATAACAAAAATGGAGACAAGTATGCAACTGTTATTTCAGTCAATCGTGTCAGACTCTGCAGTCTGACAATCTCGCACTGGTCGGGGCAATTTCATCACCATCGCACAAGTCACACACACCCCAAAATGAATGTGCAGGGCAAATGTTACAACAAGAATTAAGAGGATAGTTCAATATGGAACTGGGTCAGTTCCGTCTCACTGTCTGATTTTCAGCACAGTAGTATCGTTTATGATGTTGGGAAATCTAATATTCTTTCCAGTGATCGTCTGTGAGAACATCTAACAGAACGTGGAAATATATTGAACGCATGTTTTATCACAGCACAGAGAGATGGCACGCGACATGAAAATGTCTCACAGAGCACAAATTAACATATTCTGTTCCCCTGACGTCACTGGGCCTCGTGATTACACACAACAAAGCAGCAGAGGGGAAGGAGAGTGAAACTATTCAATCACAAAATAAGAAGTGCAAATGTTGTTGAGTTTCTAACAAAGAACTGATGGAAAACAGGTTATTGATTATGAAAATCAATAGGGAAAATGGCATCCATACAGTCCCAAGCACATTGGAAACTGTCTACAAAGAAGGGGGCCTCTGCTCACAGCAGCAGGAAGTTTAGGCGTCTTTGTTTCTTCTACATTTTAAATAGGTCAATTGATTTAAATTTTGGTGTGTATGACTAACTCATTGGATAATGAGCAGAGTACATCTCTATTTTTTTTACTTCTGTTTCATGTCTCTCATATTTTTTTTGGTTTTAAATAGTTTGGATACTTACGCTCAATGAATATCTTTTATAAATTTAAATTTTATTAACCTTGTAAAATGCTTCAACTACTTTCAGACACGCACTGAACTCGAGGAACTTTCTGAAACCTTTTTCCGCCAGCCCTCCAGCAAAATGTGGAAAATTTCAGACAGAGTGTGTTGATGACAGATGCCAAAAGGAGATAAACACAAAGAATATAAATATCTCAGGATGAAAAAGAGGTTCCATACACGTACAAGATGCTCTTGGTGAAATGGGCCAGCGCTGATGTGCTGTCAACAAAAACATGATTTTGCAGTAGAAAAGGTTATGTCCTGCCTCCTGCATAACCAGACGCCACCCCTCGCCTGAACGTCCCAAACACTGTCCTGTTGTTGTGAATGAGCCTGAATCGGATAATTCATATGTGAAAGATAAAAATTCCGGAAAATGTCCAGGCCAAATTTTCTGGACATTTTCCAGAGTTCGTTTCCAAACTCCATCTTCACACATATTTGACAACTGTACACTTTCGAACTTTCTATCCATATGTGCAAAGTGTTTGTGGATCTCCAAATCACTGCAACAGCATTTTGACAAAGACTAGACTTGAGGCTCTGCTCCAAACCATTTTCTCCACAAAAGGAAACATGTCAGGTTTTATATTCCATATTTAATGTCGGAATAATAGGCAAGAACATTTGTAAATGCTATTGTGATGTGTGAGACAGACTTGAAAAAATAAGAACCTGATGAAAATTATGCATGATGCCTGCTCAAGGTTGCTGCTAAAAGAGGATCCATATGTTTCAGTTTAATAATGGTTGACATTTTCATTGTGGTCTAGAAAAGATGAGCAGCACTGTCTTGATGAAGGATGAATATGACTTCACTCATCCTGCTCCTTTTTAGTCTGCGTATCATCAAACAATTAATTTTCTAATTTCAACATCAAGTAAAAATCAAGTAAAAATTTTGACACAGATGTGGAAACCTGCTGCTACTTTGCACACTGATGCTGTGTCTAAGAACCAAATTGTTCCCATATCAATGATCTGGGGCCTTGACACAGTGCAGTCTCGGCATGCACCCTCATAATGCAGGCCTTCTCTCTGGGGCAGAGACAAGGCCGGCATTGTGAGGAGCTGACTTCAGGTGAAAGGTGCAGATTTGACCCCAATCTCGACCTGTCTCTCCTGTCAACGTCTCTGGTCATGGGTTAGGCATGGGAAAACAAAACCTATGAGCCCAACAATGTCGTCATCATCACCAGTCCCTTTGAAAAATAGAGTTTACTCACATGAGATTTTGAGGTCAAATCTTGCAGAAAATAACATGACAACTTCTTAACCCCTGAGCATAATCAGGGCAGTGCAAACATTTTAGGGTACATTAACAAACACAAACATAATAGTGTCTGAAACTGACCTGTTTTGTTACTAGGTGCACATTTACCCTCCACTGTCTGATCGAAGTTTCTAAAAACTCTGTTATGCTCTTTAAATGATCCAAAAAAGAATTACAGAAAAAGTTACACTTGTGGAACCCAACGACTGTAGAAAAAGAAGGACCATGTGTCTACACTTCCTCCCAGCATACAGATGTGAAGCAAAAATATCTCAGATATGAATGCTTCACTTTTGAGAAGCTGTTGTGTCATCCATCTTTAAGTACAGTCAGTTTGTGATAATAATTTAAACTTATAAATTGGAATACAGTACACCAGTTTCAATAAATATATCAGCTAATAAACTGCAGTACATAAATGCTAATGAATACATTCTAAGCGTTTGTGTGAAATGCCACAGTCGGCACAAAGAAAAATCCCACGAAACTAAATATTATATTACTATAATATATTGTTAGTTTTAAAACTTATTTACATCAAATTTGCTCAGGTATAATGTAAAGTCACTAAATGCTGCTGAATTTACTGCTCACTGTGGAGTCAAATACTGAGTTTTAATTATTCAGAGAACAGTAAATGAAAAGAAGAGGGTCACAGTGTTGGTGGGAGACAGTGGCAGAGAGGAAGTATTAAAAAACATGATGACAGATGCTCCACACAGAAAACCGCATTAGCTTAGAGGAACAATAATCTCAAGCTGACTAGCACCAACCTTCACTGGATCACACTAAACAGGACATTTGTTAGAACAAACTAAAGATCTAAAAATAAAACCTCTTGAGTTGGAGTAAAATTATCCACCACCATTTCACTTCTAATTTTAAGTGGCTGTGGGTCATCTTTGCAAAAGGCAAAAAAATCTCCCACTCAAGCCAAAGCCAGCAACGCAATCCTTTCTCGGTTATTGTGAAGCAACATACAGAGAATATAAATGGGTTTCCTCTGCAACATACTGTATTATGCAGGCTTTGTGTCAGTTTGTGTTGGCAATGCCAGCAAAACTCAAGTATGACAGGTGCAAGCCAAACTCAATGCAATCTCTACTGCGAATTGCATTGATACAAACGGGTCTGAACGTCTGGCTCATCAACAATATATTTGCACAAGGAAAATTACATTAACTGTATAGAAAGGCCTGGGTACAGAGCATGAACAGAACACAATGAACACTATCATGGAATGGGCCTTATGAGATGAAATGCACTGGTCAAATCATTTATTTGGATATCTGCCCACAAGGTGCTAAACTGTTATTTCACATCACAAGCTCTGCAAGTGGAATCTGTGTTTTCCTGCTGCCATGCAGGGAATACTGTTTCAGCTCTGAGCTAGTTTTCTCACAAGTCCTGACAGAGAAAACAACCCTTGCAAAAAAAGACTTTAAATCATTTTTCATTCTGCTGCACATGTGACAGAGGAATTTACAGGTTTCAATGTGATGGCGGGGAAGGAAAAAAGAAAACAAGAATCTCCTGTCTCGTTCATTCATTTAGTAGAATGACTACATGGTGTCTTGGAGGGGAGGGGTAACATGTAGTTCAGTGTAGAAACAGGACACCAGGACAATGCTGCATCGTGTAGCTCTGCTCTGGCCTTGTTTGTCCTATACAGGCCTTGACTTAATGACTGAAAAACACACTCAGCAGGCATCCTCTTCACAGACATGTCAAATTACAATGGGGCCCGGTATACTTGACCCAAGACATAGGCTCTAATAAAGATCCAACAATATAACCGATGCAAATGTGACACCGTATTCAGGAAAGTGCTCCGTCTTTGTGAGTTGTAACCTAAATGGGTTAAATGTCTTACACAGCAGTTTGGCTTCAAGCATTAAGAAAGCGATTAAGAAACTGACCTTGTTCCACACACAGACACTAATGATGTCACTGCCTCGCTGTCAACACTGCAAGCAGATAGGCAGATAGACAACTAGGTTCACCCCCCCCCCCCCCCATCTACCACAGACCTAATTCATATTCTAGCATCGAACGGGTTCGTCTGAATTCTGTGCACACAAGCCTGTAGAACATGGGTGAGATAGATGAATGGAACATTTAAAAACAAAATACAATCCCGGACTGTTGAAGGCTGGATGTCAGCCCAAAGTGCCATAAGACGTCCTTGTTCGCTGACAGACTAGGTTTTCAATAACACAATTCCAATACCGTCCTCTATCAAGTCAGTTGCATGCATGACTTGACCACTAAGGGCCAGGTCACAAGAACACAATGAAGAATTTTGCAAATGCTGCCACTGTGAAGTAATGGTTTTTAAGAAGAGGGTCCAAAAATGATATCTTGCTCAAAATTAACATTCATCTGCCTGTGCCTACTCATACAATTATGAATGCACAGAGCTACAACCTCCAGGAACAAGAATGCAGTTTGTGATCAGCTTTGACCTTTTTGCCTTCAGGTAAATATGTACACCTGCACTGCATTGCTCCTCTGGTGCATGTGAACACTCTTCAGTGGAATTTTATTCTGTTGGATTGATCTGAGTCTTGATAAGGGAATAATTTAGAAACGGACTGAAATGACAGGGAGCATATGAGGTCTTGGGCTGGGTTTGTCCGTGATGTAGGCTACATGCCTCAGCTAAGAGTCACAAGGATCACCTGCAGCATAATGTCTACAGATTTTTTAGGGATAATGCAGGTCTCTACAAGCTGCTGGTAATATCACCCAGTTCTAATCATTCGGTTGAATAAGCTTCAAAATTTGAGATGAGCTGGTCTAGTGTGTTCCCTAATTAAAACTACTTAGTCCTTTATAATACAATCATTAGTGCTGTTACTGTTCAGGACACAGACAACAGGTGTTTCAGTAATCCATCACGTTCAAATGGGTCAGTGTGTGCTTTAAGCTGAGGTACTGAAGTCAAACTCATGTCTATGAAATTGTAACATCTATAACACAAGACCAAAAGCATTTACTGCTCATTACAAAGACAACAATGCTTATTATTACAGTTCATTGGGTCTGATTGTAAAATGTGTAAAAGTCAACATTTTCAGCATTACCTACTTAGTGAGTTGAGTGAATGATTGGTTGATCGGTCCGTGTCTAGAAAGGCCAAGCTTGAATTAGATTGCACTGTGGATAGTCTGAATAATAGGATTTTAGGATTAGATCTTAATAACCATGTTTCCTGAGGAGGGGTTTTTGTAGATTCATGAATAAAAAGGCTAAAGAACTAAAGTTTTTATGGACGAGGACCAGTTTGTCTAGGGTTTGTTAGTTGAGGGATTAAATAAAATAAAAACTGTTGAAAAACGTGTTAATGGCAAAGATATTGGCACGTTAGCTCATAAACTTTGCTTCTGTCCATAAGCAGAGGTAAGTTTACCATTAGTTGTAGAAGATAATTCACAACAACCTCAGCGACATTTGTAGGAACCATGATTATTGAAATAATGCAGTAATGGACTCAGCCTAAAAAAAAAAAGACACGGCGAAGACACTAAACTATAGCAACAGGCTCAGCGTTTGATTGTGAGGATTAAAATAACTCCTCCACAGGTAAACAGCAAAGCCTATGAAACTTCCAAAATTGCCTCTTGTTGGGGACAGTCTTTACACAGTCAGTTTACATTACAAGTGTCTAACCTACAGTAAGAATCAAAACAAATTCCATGTATGTGCAAACTTACTTGGCAATAAAAGCTTTTCTGATTCTGAATCTTCTGATTCTGAATAGGGAATACCTCCAACATTACAGAGCAGTTTCAGTTTGTTAAATTTGGTTGCTGCAGTTTACCCACTGGAAACTCAACATGGCAGACTGCAGGCAAAGTGGTTCAACTATATGATGCATTTCTTTTTTACTCCAGGCTGAGGAGTGTGAGACTCACACTAAACAGATTCAGCTGGGCTTGAACATGAGGCCAGGTGACGCCTTTGTTTACCCATGTGTCACAAAGAGACTCTACCTGCTACTTTACTTCTGCTTAAAGCTTTCAACTCACATCTCCTCCTCAAAGCCAGTGTATACCATCTGCAACTAAGTGGCTGCAACCATTTGCAGCATTAGAATTGAAAGAGACGTAGCTACACTACAACTTTTTTCAGTGTTGTAACTCTATATAAACAGTCTTGACAGCAAAGGGGCAAAAAAATCCCATTGAAATGGGTCCAATTTCTCCTGTGAGTCAGATTTATTTTACAACTGTTTCATTTTTGTCATCTTATGTCACTCTTTAGTTTCATGTCTGTAAGCATGTCTGTGACTCCTCTCCACATCACACAGCTACTCACTCATATCGTAAATCTTACCAGGATATCTGCTCTGTACAGTGCACTTACCACATAATCACACTTGTACAACCTCCCCTGAAGACAACACACATTGATCTATTTTTCTGTCTGACAATATGCTCAATTGAGAGGCTAGACCTCCCGATGCAAAGGCACAATTTGTTAAAATAAAACAATGGCTGGAAATTTATGAATGAAAATGTTACAAACCAGAGGCCAATATTTTTCTATATTTACACTGGGTCTCCATGTGTTGGCAAAATTGTTGTAAAATGTTAATGTGTTATGATTAAAGGAGATGTTATCTAATCTCATAATGAACAGATTAAAAGCTTTCACAAGATGGCACCAACAAGTGCAGTGAATAATCAGCATCTATCAGACCAAAATACAAAGAGAGGTGCCACACAGTGTTTGACAACTGCCTGGATTGAGAAGTAAGATGAAATAATATGTCACCTGCATTGGTCAGCTCTTTCCTAAAATGTCTGTTACTGTACTCTGCATCGCTGTGTACACATCAGGATGGCACAATTTCATCATGTGAGGGGTTGAAAGTTCTAACCACAAACACAAGCTCTAAAACATAGGAAGTGAAACTAGACAACAACCATTTCTACAGGATCTACAGAAGTGTGCCAGTGTTTCAGCAACATAAAGCTATTTACTGATAGTTAGGAACCCAACCAAGCTGCAAAGCCACCTGCTGCAGTGAATGCTGTTCAAACCAGCATCACACTACAGCTTACCAACCTTCTATTAAAGGTACAGTGTGTGAAATTTTGTGATATCTAGTGTTGAAATTGTATGTTGCAGCTGAACACCCCTCACCTCACCCTCTCCTTCCAAACATGAAAAAGAACCTGTGGCAGCCTTTAATTGTCATACAAACCTAAAGGGTGTTTAGTTTGTTCAGTCTGGACTAATGTAAAAAACATGGCGGCCTCCAAAGAGAGGGTCCCCTTGATGTAAATATAAAGTATTTGAATATAAAGGGCCTTTTCTGGGTTAAGGAAAACTACAATTCATACAATTTAGATTAAATGAACTATTGAAAACATCATGAGGATTATTCCACATTAAATTTCTGCCAATAGTTCCCTTTCACCTAAATCACACACTGGACCTTTAAGACATTCAGAACTATACAGTAGCAGATTGGTTACTAAAAAGGGTTGATTAAAATAAATTGTATTAACTATAAGCAATTTGTCCAGGCATAAATATAGTAGCTTTAAAACTAATTGTCCACAACAGAACTTGCAAATGCTGCAGAGTACAACACGGTAACCCAGTGTCTTAGGGTCTGTAATGAATGTGTGCATACAGAGGCTTGCTTTAGTGAAATGCCACCAATACTAGGACATATATCTGCCTATCTATGACTGTGGTTACTTAACTGAATGGTTTTAGTGTTGAAAATACATAAGCAGAAGTGCTCCTTATTATGGACCAGGTATGTCACAACATTGTGCGTGTTTTGGCTTTGATTTGAAACATTAACACATACATATATATATACACTCAAGCCCCATTCAGGCAGAGTTTATCTCTCATGGGGAGGTTGGGTGGTTTTAAAGGAAAACACTATATAAAAAAAGCTGCTTCCATTTGTTATCATAACAGGCATTGGTGAGATGAAGAGGCCAGTACAAGCAGCCAATTAATTAGTCAATTGACAAAATAATTTTTGATTATCAAAAGATCATTTCAGTCTTTTTTTTTTTAGCTAGTAGTTGCTATTTCTGCCTTCTCAAATATGTGGATTCAATGCTTTTATTTCTCACATGTGACACTCAATATCTTTGGTCAAACAAAATTGACATATGAAGATGTGAAAAAATAGACAATAATAACACATTAAGCGATAATGACAATTACTATTATTTGCCATCCAAATCTTAATATAACACTTCATGTTAAGCCTAGCTTAACGCAAAGACTTGAGTCCAAGGTAGTGTATACAAGACGATCCTGAAGCTGCCAGATGGTGAATATCTCTTGTTTTCTCTTTGTGGCTCGGTTTGTGTATAGCTTGGCTTAGCCTTTGTATTTCAGACACTGTTCTAACTAGCAATTACATGTATTTCTGGATGAGGAACAACGCAGGTGCATGCGTAATTAAAAAATCCTATTGGAATGCAATCAGATCAGCCTGTCCACATTTCAAGTTTGCCCGACTGAGTTTAACGAGAACAACCTGTGTTGGATTAATTCATTGAGGTCCAAACTAACTTTCACAAAGACAAACCTAGAATGCCACTTTAATTATAAATCAGCTCCGACATAGGTTTTGAATATTTATGGTTGAAATGGAAGCGATGATGGCTGCCTCCCCACCTAACATTGCAAAATGAACTTCAAATATCAAAATCAAGACAGCGATTGAATGAGGTGACAGATTAATAGTTAATAAATGTGAAGTGCCTGTTTTTATTGTAAACTTTAATAAAATGTGATTTATTGTGGAGGTGCAATCCTACATTAAAGTGGAAAACGTTGGGTTTGGGGTTTTAATACTGTAATTGATTCAAAAAAATATAAAGACAAACGAACAAGATCTACATTGGTGTGACCCTCGAGCATTCAATGAATCTAGTGTGGCCTCAGAGAGACATTTAAATTGATCATACAAAAGATGTCACTAAAAAACATGAAACACGAGCCCGTGTTACTGGGATCAAACAGGTACAATTTAGCCTTCAGACATGAGCAAGGCCTTAATGGAGTCAGGTCCTTTTCATTCATAGGGATAACGACATTCACCCATCACATATGGTCGTTGGATTCTCCACTACACAATCAAACTCAGCCACATTAACCCTGGCTTCAGGAATTGGTGTCTCACAAATCCGCAAAAAAGAAACCGCAACAGCCGGCGGTGTGTCACGATGCCAGGCTCATCCTGAAACTAGCATTTCTGGGACTGCGATGCCAGTGAGCTAGCTTACCTCTACGGCAGAACCTTTGTTATTGTGTGCGAGCGGCTCGACGGCGGATGCTAGCCGTTTAATCAGCTAACGCTAATTTGCTGACACGGCCAACGTCCACTAATCTGCCCCGCACCACAACGCAACGCTGGGTTTGTTGTGCAAAATTGGGATTTTCATTAACCAAGCCAAAGAGCCAATTCACCAACCGACTCCCACCAATGGGCTTATCGGGGCAGCTAGCGGGTTAGCAACCGTTCACAATAGCCCCATTGGAATCGAGCGCAGCCGTTAGCATTAGCATCAGCTGGTACGGATTGCTAGCTAAACACCCAGCTGAGGTTAGCAGTTAGCATCACCTGAGCTGCAGGGGGGAAACACACACACACGAGCAAACATACTGTCCTCCACACTGTGCTGAATACACCTCGGGGTGCCTGTGTGAGGAGCCGCGTGTTGGTGCAGATTGTCAGGAACACAACTCATTGTTTTTGTGACCCATATCGACCAAGCTTGGCATTAGCATCAGCTAACGTTAGCTGCTAGTCGGGCAGCGCTGTGCCTGTGCGCACTCACCAGGATGAGTAGCCCTGCTCCGCCATATCGCCGAAAACAGTGGGTTCTGCGACTGTGGCTAACGCAGATTCAGGTCCCGGTGACAACCCGCTGGGACCTCGGCGAGCCTTTTCTGCTTCTCCTCCACAATCCGACGTCCTTAGCGGTTACTTTTAGGTGACAACATGATGACACATCCCGGCGGCAGCTAGTGATCACTAGCTGAATATCTTGCGAGTGAAACGGGGGATGATGGTTCGCTATCGTTAGGTGGACAAGACAAAGCACCCCGAGAAAAAAAGAAAGACACGCTGGTGTTATGTTCGTCGGTTTTCGCGGATGTCTCGCCGTCACCTCAGCCGGGAAGGCTCGGTCTCTAACGATGCTACAGCCGCTGTGGATCCATATTCAGCGCGATGTGTCCAGGGTGAATTCGGATATTCCTCCGGTCTGCAGCCCTCGCTGTTATGGAAGACGCTCAGCTTTGTTTTCTATGGCGAGAGTCACGGGAGCGCGCAAAATCGCCCTGCTGTAGAGGTTTTCAAGTAGGACGTGCACGGAAATGTTTGCGTGCACTGAAATGTTTGCGTGCACGGCCTGCGATGATTTTACCCTCAGCTCGTTATTGCATCGCAGCCAATCACACGCACACGCAACCACACATCCCGTCCATTATAGGAGGTCGTCTGTGGTTAGAAGTGAGGTAGTTTAATTCATGTTGGAATCATGTGGTGCGATAGTGAAACCTGATTTTAATTTCCTATTTAAAAAAAACAAAACGTAAAACCCCCAAAATATTCAAGGCAGGTTATGGAAATAAAAGTTTGTGAGTAAAATGATTTATAAAAAAGAGCTAAATTACTTATGCTGTGTGTGTTATTTTTGCAAAGACAGGCGTTGAACGTGCCCATGTAGGACTAGGCAATAAAACAATATCAATAATTAACATAATATAATAAAAGTGTATATACTTTTATACATATTGATATATTGCTTATGCATTGTGTAAACACATTTAAGAGGTATAACACAATGTTTTTCTGTTTATAAAGAAACTAGGAGAAAAACCTAGGTCTTGGAATTTAACGGAAATAATAACGTGACATGTACGTGCTAATTATCTATATGGACTGATATCATATCTAATTTTTGGCCATATTTCCCACTTCTATGCCCAGGGGCCTCTCAAATATATGGTTTGCAGAGTTGTTGTTATTTCAATAGTCTGCAATGTAACACTCAACAAAACAACACACTGCAAAACACTATGGTGTGTTGCAATAAGCCAATCCATTGAAATTATTTCTGGCCTAGTTTTATTTCTACACTCTTGATCATATGGTTGTTGTGGGAATAAGGGAATTAGATGAATGTTGTAGTTAATCACAAACATGCTGCATCCATTGTTAGCCATCAGTCCCCTGCGTTTGGTAAAAAACTCAACTCCATTGCAGGCAGGATTTTGCAGATGATGTATTGAAAGCTAAACAAACATTGCAAGGCCACCATTAATCACGCAGAGTAGAGCTCTCATTAGTCTTTTAATCGCAATTTGCACTGATTGCTAAACTTGCTAGAGTGAGTGATGACACCGTTTTTCTTGAATCATTTTATGCACAGCAGACCTTTTGACATGTCACTGTAGAAACGGGTACAGGAAGAGGGATGTCTGACACCCACTGCCTCAGTTTCTCGTTCCTGTTGTTGTGTGTGCTGGTTCTCTATCACACACTCACATCTTAAGTGAGACACTTGAAGTGAACAGAACCACTGTTAATGTTTTCAAAAACACCTGAGCTATTCTTTCTGTGATAAGTCAACATGAATCCTGTGATACTAAGTGTATTGCATCTTTAATGATCTTTAGATTTCTCAGTTTTCCCAGTTTGTGAGGTTTTACTTCTGAGTCTCTCACAGGACGGTTCAGCATTTGAATCAAAGCTCCTGTAGCCAATCACTGCCCTGAAGCTGTGCTGGTGGTAATTTTATTTTATCTACATATACATAATAAACTTAAAGAGATAGTTCACTGAAAAAACGAAAATTCACTCATTATCTACTCACCACTATGCCGATGGAGGGGTGGGTGAAGTGTTTGATATACCACAAAACACCTTTGAAGTCAATGGTGACCAATTTTTCAAACGTAAAAAAAACTAAATGCCTCCATATCAGAGGACATTCAGGCTAAAAACATGGTGTAAATGACACCGTTTCTTCAAGTCAAATTTGAAATTCAGGACTTACTGACACTTGGAGGCAGTATAAAGACATTTTCTGTTCATGTTTTTTCTGTTTGAAGAACTGGTTGCCGTTTACTTTCATCTTTGGGTGAACTATTCCTTTAAGCAAAATAAGAGGTCCTCATTGTCTGCATATTGTACGTATCTAAGGTTATCTTTCTCCTTCATGAAGCTCTACCAGAGATTTTAAGTGGGCAAATAATTCAACAAACATTGTGATTCACCATTAAGCCCAGCTGCAGTACAGCCCCCATTATCAGCATGAGGCTACAATATCCACCCTTCAGTATAAAAGCAGTTGACAGAGCGAACAGCATACAAATTTTATGAGCCACATTAGCAGCATGGTTTTAAGGACGGCAGTATCAGTGAACATTTCAACAACAACTGGATTGATAGCCATGAACATTTGTGCAGCCATTCATGGTCTTCAGATGATAAAGTCTGCAGATTTTGGGAATCCCTGTTTGTTTCCTCTAGCGTCACCATGATGTTGACATCGTGGGTTTGTAGTCAAACGCCTCAACAACTATGGGATGGATTACCATCACTTGGGTTATCACCTGACTTTTAATTTAGTGCAGAGTGGGTATAAAATTTCACATACTCAATAATCAATCTCTTCGTTTGCAACATGCATTGATGCACATTTTAAACAGTCATTCATGGTCCTTAGAGGACGATACCTGCTGACTTATATTGTGTGCAAAGTTGACATTTTACCCACAAGTGTGCAAAAATTAGGATTCTATTTGTGCTCAGTAAATTGAATTGCTATCTGCCCGTTAGGCTGAGTGGATATTCTGAGGGTGGAGCAAGGAAAGGTCAGAGGGCCTGAGGGTGGGGATAAGTATTGAGTGTTTAACACAGAAACAATTCGTCCTTTGGGGAGCATGGAGGTGGTCAATGTGTTTCATAGAAATCTACCAATTTAGATTTCTTGAGGTCAAGAAGACGTGTTCGTTTGATTTTGACACTAGATATGCAGGCGACCTGCACTCAGGTTCACCCTCTGAGGATCATTCTCTTAGACTTTAATTTTAAGAAAGGGTTGGCTCAAACAAAAGGTCATAGACGCTGATTTGCTATTGGTGCTATTGTGAAGGGTTCCTAACGAGCTAGCTGCCTTGATAATTTTCATTTATCTACTTTAGTCTAGTTGTTGTTGATGTATTGCGTGTTGCTGTTTTCTTGTTGAACCTTTTACTTTGTGAAGTACTTTGGTCAACCCAGTAAATGTGCTATATAAATAAAATTGACATTGACATTTGTTAAAGTGTGAGGAAAGGATGTCTGGTGGAGTCATCTGTGCTCGGCAGCACTGGAGTGTGAACCTGTACCTGGTGTTAAGAATGCTGTTGTTCAACATGACACAGCTTATACTACAAACACCTTCAAAACAAAAAAGCATTGCTGAGCCATAAACAAGGTCAAGACCTGAACTGACATTCACGGATGTGCAAAGAACCAACACAAGATGTGCATTTCACATTAATGCAGAAAGCCTTTGCCTTTGGATATTCACATGCAGATCTGAAAGCATTGAAAACAAGTCATACAAAAATTTAGCAACTATTTAAAAATCTGATCACAGGGCCTCAGCATAAATATGTGAGTTCAAACAAGCTCACACATCTTGCTACACCTTCGCAAATGTCAGTTTACATTTCACCATGTGCAGTGGAAACAAGGCTAATTGTAATGTTTTTCACTGTGTCATATCTACTTACATTTGGACTCTCATCTTGGTCAGTATGAATTGATGTGAATGCTTTACATGTGGCTGTTGATATGACAATGCAAAACATTTAATTCTCCATCCTTATTAAGTCTTAAATCACAGAAAATGTGCAGGAACGCTGTATATTTCATTGTCAGCATTACCACTGCAAAATTTTTGTCTATTATCTGTCTTTTACAAATTTAGCTTCATGCTTCACAATAAAAAAAATAAAAAAACGTTCAGATTAAAGCTTAGCCAAAGGCAGATGAGACAGTGTCTTTTCTGTAGATAAAGATGACTTTAGGGGTTTAGAAAGGGGTCATTGGGATTCCCTCTTTCCAAAGAGTGTGGAGATTACCAAAGTCTGTAAAGAGCTGCTTTTCGTACAGATTATGTACAATCTGTTGTCAGTGGCAGAGTCTCATATTCACAAGACACAGGAGCAGCATTAACCAAAAACCTAATTAATTCAAGCGCAGCCAAGTTTTCTTATGTGCAGCATCCACCAGCCATTCATATTTGACATTCACATATCAAATGTGTGACAGTCTGTACTTTTTTTGAACATTTAGTTTATTCTGCTTCAGGGTCAGTTTGAAAACATTCCACGCCACATCAAATCTTCATAGGCATCAATAGAAGAGATTTATTTTTCTGTCAGGAGACGAGAAAGGACAAAATAACACTTAGCCACCTGAGACTGGAGTGTCAATCACTCTGAGCTATCAGCAACACTTAGTCAGCGTTCAGGCCAATGAACAGCTAAATGTTGTGTAATATAACGAGTGTGAGACTCACAGTAACTGCAGATATGAGAGCATCGCAAAGTTATGCAATTTAGTGCAAAATTTGTGGATATTTGGTGAACTGCAGTAGAGCCTCTGAGAAGAATTGTTAGTATGTGTTAAAGTCTGTACAAACATTTTCAATAATCAAATCTTTACAGAGATTCCTGTGGGGAAAATTTGTTGACCAGAAAACTTAGAAGAAGAGACACAGAACATCCAGCCACATAAATAGACTGCACAAATGACTGTGTGCAATATCCCATTTAAATGAGAGAAATGCCAGTAAGCAGCCTTTCACGTTTTAATTTAATTTAATTTTGAACTTAAACTTTATGTAAACATTTTGTTTTAAAATGAATGTAAATCATGTTATTTATTTAAAACGGTTTTTTAGTTGAAAAAAAAAGAATGTTCAAATACCCTAAAAAATAGTGTAGTACATAATTGTGTCCAGTAGGTGTGAGTGTTTACTTTAACAAAGGAAGATACAGTAGATGGAAGGTGGCAAACCATTTCTGCAGGGGGCAGTGAATTGTACAATAAAAAAAAAGTATTTATATATAATATGCACAACAGTTTATTCAGGAATATACTCTTCTCATTTCTATTATCCTGTGCAAGATCACTTTCTCTCATGTAGGTGAGACAAAATGTTCAACTCACTTTAACATTTAAAAAGCAGGATGATGACGACATAACATGAGTTTTGATTATAAAATCTGATGATTGACATATTCATTTTAACTTAATAACCCCCCTTTCTTTTCAACAGGTGATCACATCAGATGTTGCACATCCGGCAGAGCGGCTCTGCTAAATGCCTCAGTTCTCGAGCTGATTTAAAGCACCTGATTACACTTCTGAACTGATTAAACAGGGAGACTGAGTACACTGTCAGTATTGTTGTAGATCTGCAAAAAGATCCAACCTCCAGGTCATGTGATTGTGAGAAGGAGAAAAACCTAATGTACCATTTCTGTTCTGCAAAGTCGTTTGCTTTGTGAATTACTCATAATATACAATACTACTCGTACAATGTGTGATTAACCTTCCTCTCAGACTCTGGAGGCAGAAACAATGAATTACTCAAAGAATGCAGTTTTAAACTACCCAATTATTCCAATTTTTTTTTCTTCCTGCGCCTTCCTGAAGTGAAAGCAGCAGGTTTGTTTGAGTTACTCTATTGCAGTGATCCTTATAAACATATCCTGAGGGTTGGATGCTTGGACAAAAATGTGGGCACAAAGCCGAAATCGCTTCAGCACAATTCAGTTTGTGTATTTGTTTCAGATGCTCTGTACAAAGCTGACCTTTCATGAAGGCTACTTGTGCTGCATTGTGCATTTGTGCCACAGGATCACCAGGTGTCAGGCAGGTAATATCCCCTAACTATTGATCGCAACACCTAAACACCAGTTACACTGATTCCATGCTTCCTGTCACAGACACCGCTGACGAAACCAGAGCTGACTTTCACATCTCTGTACTGTGCACTGTTCATAACCGCAAGTGGCTGCTGAGCCGTATTCCCACAGCAAGTTCAGTTCATGCGGAAAAAGCCTTTCCTGAAGCAAATGTGTTATCTCAGACAAATGGTGTCAAATCATGATTTGCTGAATCTAAAAGGCGAGAGACTGATGTCAGAGTCTGTGGCTGCCGGTTGAGACGGGAACTCTGCTGCTGCCTCCAGTTCCCCTCCCTCTCAAGCAGAGTCGGGGGTGAACGCCTGTTTGAAGCTCTCCCTCTGGGCTCCAGGGTTCTGTGGGATCCGGGTGTGCTGACACTGTTAGCACGCCTGATATGAGAGCCTGATCAAAGCTGGCTCATTCTGCCTGACCGATTTCCACAGGATTAAGGATTAGGGAGACAGGAAGCTGGGAGAGGCACAGAGACAATCTGGGTGAGACAAAAAAGGGATAGTGAAGGTTATGGAGAGTGAAAGGGATGGAGGAATGGTGAAGGAGACAGAAGAGTCATAAGACAATGGCAGAGACCATATTGAGAAAAGACCGAATAGGGACAGAACAACAAGTAGAACAAATTGTGCATTAAAAAGGAAATGGTTTAGAATATTTCGCTGCTTTATTTTTTTAGTTCGGTCACATTCTGTTACCAACCAAGTTCTCCCAGAGGGCCGGGCTTGTGCTGCAGCTTATGAAGTGTTAAGTCTGATATGTAGCCGAGAGACAATGCTCGGCTTTTGAGGTGACATTTTTAAATCAAATGTAATACTAACAGGCAACAGTGTGATGCTACAAAAAAAAAGGTGCGGGGGGTGGCTTGCTGCTGCAGTTTTTGCAAACAGGAAATCTGACTTGAATTACAATCGTCTGAATGTAACCACATGAAGGCACTTTTGAAATAGATTTTGACTTGAAAGAAGCAAAGCCTGAAACAATTCATCATACAAGGAAATATCAGGTCACATTCAGAAGACTGTATGGATGTAATGTTGCAGAAAACGTTACCGGTCGTTTTGATTGTTACGATAGTTGTTACGGATCATTAAAAATATTCTAATCACATTATTCTGGACTAAAGAGTTTGTTTGAAAATCTTTCAGAAGAAATCTTGTGGTTAAATAGTAGAATTATATTGCCATCTTTTATGACAGAGGAACTGCTTTGTATTCAGCAGATCCGATCTTTGTAGACTGAGGCTGAAATTTTATATTCAGATACATCAAAACATCCATCTGTTATCTATAACTCAGGGAGAGGTTGCGTACAACCGTGTGTCACAGAGCCAACGTATAAAGATGCATGGCTGTGACTCAGGTAGAGCTGGTCGTCAACTAACCAGAAGGTCAGCAATTTGATCCCAGTCTCTCTTTCCACATGCCAAAGTGTCCTCAGACAACATATTGAACCCCAAATTGCTGTTCCAACCGTGTACAAGTGCTGTATGATATGACATGATGCTGCACACAGATGCACTGTAAGAATGTGTGTGAATGGGTGAATTGCAAAACTGTGGCAAATGGCTTTGAGTTGACATCAAGACGAGAAAAGCACTGTATAAATAGAAAATAGAAAAGCCACACAGACATGGGAAGCCCATTTAAACTCCACAGAAAAACCCCTGGCCTAACTGAGATTCTAACCAGACCACTGTGCTAACCACTGCACCACTTTGACAGCAAAACAATCTTTATTTGTCTATCCCAGCCGGACATTTGTCTCCTTTGCAATGTTGTCAGGTCGTCGCACATTTGACATGTGAATGTTAAATATCAACTACAGTGACTGAGTGGAAACACTGACCTAGTTTAGAGCCGAGACGATTGAACGTGAGGTTTGATCTGAACAGGTATTTTCTTAGGTTTTGAAAATGATGTTCTATTGACTGTCAGATAGATTTCAACTGGAAACAAACTGTAACATTGTGGGTTCTTGGTGGCAGGTTTCAGTTCTCGGCACCTGACTTACAGTGTTTAATTGTTTCTAGATCCTGCTTTATTTTTTGAGAAGTTCAGACTACGAAATTGAAAGATATAACATGTCTGCAGTATAAAATGGCAGCAGAAGAGGAAGGGACTGTGTTGAGATTGAGTGGCTGTTAAAGGTAATTAATAAAATACATTAAATGGGGTAATAAGGACGAAGAGACACGGTGAGGGAGAAAGCTACAGGGAGAAAGAATGGAGACAACACACCACCTGCCTGCCAGAGCAGATTAAAAGGCCTAGATGAAAGGTCAGGGAGAGGAAAAGTTGTTCACCCCCACCAGATGTGCACTTGCGCTGGCCAATAGCCGATTAATTATCTCACAGTTCACGGCACCAGGCTCGGTGTCCAGGCAATTACATTACACTACACACCCTGAGCAACCTGATCTCGGGAATCTTCCTGCTAGACAGTGTGTGTTTATGTTTGAGTGTGTTCGGAGGAAAGGGAGGAGTCTCTTCACACATTGGTGGCATCCATAATGACCATGCAGTAATTCACGTCATGCCCCATTATGTTTTCTGTCTGTTCACGCATGTGTTCTCTTTAGCTGCAGTCAAGCAAAACACATTCTCTTTTTTCCTCCCTCGCCTTCTTTTTCTGTTGTTCCCAGAAATTAACAAGAAGTGGAAGAAACACATGAAGAGAACCACCCATTCACACCCCATGGCACGCTGCCTCATTTGCCCCAGCCTCTATCAATTCTTGGTTATAGCCAATAGCAATAAAGGAAGTGGTCCCACTGTCACAGAAACAGTTGGCACGGAAACAGCACATTACACCATCGTCCAATCCCCCTCCCATTCCTTTGTCGTCATGTCTCCCCTCCCTTTCCTCTCCTCTCCTTGCCGGTCCCCTCCTCCTCTTCACTCTCTCCCTATCTTGTATGTTTTTTCAGTCATCAATGAAATCACAACCAATCCTGCTGCTGGCCTGTCAGCAAGCATATAATACCCCAAGAAAAAGATCCTTTCACTGGTTCGCCTCTATTCTATTCTAGCAGGGCTCAGATTCCTTAATGGCCAATGTATATTTTATCACTCCAGCATGAAATAAATATACGCTGGATGTTCTAGCTAACCCATCAAAGCCTGTTTTCCCTCTCTCTCTGTTACTCTCATGATTTAATCCTGACCATTTCCCCCTTCGCTCTCTATCCCTGCTGACTCCTCCCTCCATTTCTGTCCTGCACTCCCTCGCTCTGCCTCTCTGTCTCTGGCACACTCAAACACACGCACACATATATACACGCCCTCCACCCCCATCGCTGCAGTGTCTCAACTGCCTTGGAGCAAACAAGAGAGGATATAGAACACAGACGTTAATAAGACAGCGAAAGAGGGGTGCTGAAGGGAGATGTATGTGTGTGTCTGTGTGTGTGCGTGTGTGTGAGAGAGACCCTCTGAATATGAGGAAGAAATGAAGATGAAGCAGCAGGACTAAAGGTGGATTGCATACAGCCTTTCCCTCCCTGTAAGGGCTTGTCTGCAGTATCCTTTCGTAAATGGATGCTGCCTTGTGAACACGGTAAGCCTGACTACTCTCACACAGCTTCTTTTTTTTAAATGTTTTTTTCTGTAATCACCACAAGGCTGGCCTGCCTGTGAGGAGTGAGATGTTTCATTCAAGCAGCTCTGTGGAGGGCAAGTGTGTTTTCCTGATGAAATGGGGAAGGTGATGTTCAGAGATGGCACCATGGAAGGCAGCCTGTCCAGTCCCCTCCTCCACCCTGTTAGCTCTGTGCCAACGGACGCTGCTATCTTGCAATTTGACTCATCATCTCCCCAGAGCATCCTTGATTCTTCGTTCTGAATGCAGTGCTGCGTTCATGTAATTACTGTATGTAGGACATGCAGAGGATGCATCAAATGTGTGTGTGTGTGTGTGTGTGTGTGTGTGTGTGTGTGTGTGTGTGTGTGTGTGTGTGTGTGTGTGTGTGTATGTGTGTGTGTGTGCGTGCATCCATAATCTATGAAACAGAAAAAGGGGAAATGAGAGCGTAAAAGCACCACCACACACACAATCAGGTGTTCAGTTCTTACAACTGGCTTTACGAGACACTGGATGTGAATGTGCAGTGGGAGGTGCACAAATCCCACGGAGCCTGGCTCTGCAGGCACTGGGATAAGCGGGCAAAATTTGTGGCCCGACAGCAGCACAGGAACGTTGTAGGATTTGCCAGTGGAGCTCGTCATCTGCAGTTCCACAGGAGGGAATTTACATTGACAATGATTAATAATCTAAAGCTGGGATTTGTTTGGTTCGTTTGTGTCCAGCTGTTTGGGTCTGTTTGTGAATGCATGTCTTAATGGGGAGAGCGGGGAGGAGGCAGCGAGCAGAGTGTGGTCATTACTCAGCAGCCTAAACAGAATGATTTTTTCTGTCTCTACAATATTTCATATTTCTAAAGGAGCATTATGGATTTTCTTTTCAGTGTGGGGGGGGTTGGGATTGGTTGTGTATCATCAGGAGGGCATGAGTATTTGTGTGTACTGTATGTGTGCTTGTGTTACATGCTTGTAAGAGAGAGGAGCAGTGCAGGGAGGGGTCGAGGGGCTGGGGGGTTTAACAGTAGGGAGGCAGATGGGGCAGAGGGGCGGAGGTTGATGCAGCAGAGAGCAAGAGAGAGAAAGAAGGAAAGAGAAGATTTGGAACAGATTGGATAAAAGAGAAAGGAGAAAGGCAGTGATAATTTCATGAGGGTAGAAAGACTGCTTTTCCGAGCATAGAAAGACTGCTGGATGTGTCTGTGATCCACCAGCAGCCGCTCACACCGAGGCCTTCAGACATCTGTGAATCAAGGCAAAGATGGTGGATAAATTCCTCTTGAGCACTAGTGAAAAAAGTCTATCAGGATTATTAGTCATAGTTTAGCTGAATCTTCTGTAAAGTTGCTCCTTTGGGGCTTGCGAGCAAAAGGCAAAAGCCTGATGGGAATATTGATCCTTGTCATAGTCAAATGCTGACAGACTGGGATAAACCTCTACGGCTAGATTCAATTTGGATTTACTCCTCTTACTCAAGACATTGCTTCACATTTTGGAATTCAGATTAAGTAGCTTTTACAGAACACAAACCATATTTGAAGAATGTAAGTAGCTATGTAGCTTCTATCTAGCTTCTATTTCCGATTAGTTTCACACCTCAAATGACCACTGTCGATGAATCAAATTCATTATTGTCTATGTATTTTTAAAGAAGGAATATTTTGTAATATTGTTGTAAGTATAGCTAGTGTCGAGATAAGTGGTACCCGAAATCTGCAAATACTACATTTTTCATGATGCCGTCTCAAGAGACAATACATGTCAAGTTGCTGGCCCATAATATCACGGCCGGAGTCAGATGCATAACAATACATTTTCTGCAGGCAATACTTTTGAGTCTTCGGATGATATTTGTCCAGTTGTGATCTTGTTCTCTTGTGGTTGGTTACCATTGCAAGAAAAAACCAAGGTCACGTGCACCGAGACAACAGCTTCAATCAGCCCCGCAAGCTATGTTAACATCTGATTCGTGCCTTTGTTTAAGCTGTAAAATAGTGATAAAAATTTGTCTGAGGTCTCTGACGCACTTGAGTTCTAAAATGGCTGTGTGCTGCCGCTCAAGTAACCTTAATGCATGTAAAAA